>NC_064616.1:357525284-357830534 GCF_023898315.1 Schistocerca nitens | reverse complement strand
CCCTTGGAGGAGGCGCATCACGACGTCTGTGAATTTCTGTGGGTACTGCATGTGTTGGAGAACGGACGCCAGGTACACGTGATCCACTCGACCAAAGGCTTAGCTGAAATATAGTGGTGCCAGCGCTCCCGGGACGCAGCGTGTCCTCGCTGGGGCTATTATGTCACGGCGCTATGTGGATGTTATTGACGCCCACTAGGAAAACCTAATCTGGTCAGATGACGTGAAGAGGAATTAGTCGTATACAGTTCGCTAACAATTTGGTGAATTTCTCCATGGCGCAGCTGAGGCGTGTCAGCCGGCAGTAATCATGTACTCTAGCGTCACGTATCGGTTTCTGAACCGGTATAATCATTCCTTCGTCTAAGGCTGCGGGGAACGGCACCGCGGGGTTCATAAACTCCCGACAGATGTCTGTCAACTTGGGAGACAGTAAGTACTGAGAAGTTGTTTAAAACGCCACAGGGAGTACGTCGGGGCCAGGAGACTTGTTCCACGCTCCTTTACCTATGGTGTCGATAATTTATTCTTCCGTTATTTCCTACCGAGCGAGGTGACGCAGTGATTGGCACACTGGACACGCATTCGGGAGGACGATGGTTCGAACCCGCGTCCGGCCATCCTGATTTAGGTTTACCGTGATTCCTCCAAATCGCTGCAGGCAAATGCCGGGATGGTTGCTTTGAAAGGGCACGGCCGACTTCCTTCCCCATGCTTCCCTAATTCGATGGGACCGATGACCTCACTGTTTGGTCCTCTGCCAACAAAATCCTGTTACCGTCGTCGTGCGTAATGTTCGAAGAAGATTGCACCACTACTGCGTTGCGTGAAGAGGCGATGGCCGTCTGCAGTGGTGATGGCCTGTATCGTCACCCTTTATTGTAATTTATATTCTCGAACGACGTGGATCATTATGGGTCGATCCGTTGCTATTCTGTCACGTGTTCGCGCTCAATCGACCCTTCGAGTCTGTGGCGCATATGGGCTAATATCTGTGCCTTCGCACGGTGTACTACCATCTGTCGCTAATGTGTGGATGGCAAGGGGGCATATTCATGAAGGACAAAGAAATAAAATTCCAGGCTTCCACTTCCAAGTATCTCTCTCGTGACCGTACATAATCAAGCTTCTTCATACCGTCGGCTTGGCGCAGTTTAACCACCAGCTGATCGATGTAGGATGCGTTGGGAGACGACGGAAGCATGAACTCCATGTGTCCCCGATGTAGTAATCAGGAGAAGCGAAATGAGCGAGGTTTAACTTCCAAGGATGTCGGCTGCGCCACATCGGTTGGCGAAGAAGGCTGATTGCACATACACTCCTGGAAATTGAAATAAGAACACCGTGAATTCATTGTCCCAGGAAGGGGAAACTTTATTGACACATTCCTGGGGTCAGATACATCACATGATCACACTGACAGAACCACAGGCACATAGACACAGGCAACAGAGCATGCACAATGTCGGCACTAGTACAGTGTATATCCACCTTTCGCAACAATGCAGGCTGCTATTCTCCCATGGAGACGATCGTAGAGATGCTGGATGTAGTCCTGTGGAACGGCTTGCCAAGCCATTTCCACCTGGCGCCTCAGTTGGACCAGCGTTCGTGCTGGACGTGCAGACCGCGTGAGACGACGCTTCATCCAGTCCCAAACATGCTCAATGGGGGACAGATCCGGAGATCTTGCTGGCCAGGGTAGTTGACTTACACCTTCTAGAGCACGTTGGGTGGCACGGGATACATGCTGACGTGCATTGTCCTGTTGGAACAGCAAGTTCCCTTGCCGGTCTAGGAATGGTAGAACGATGGGTTCGATGACGGTTTGGATGTACCGTGCACTGTTCAGTGTCCCCTCGACGATCACCAGTGGTGTACGGCCAGTGTAGGAGATCGCTCCCCACACCATGATGCCGGGTGTTGGCCCTGTGTGCCTCGGTCGTATGCAGTCCTGATTGTGGTGCTCACCTGCACGGCGCCAAACACGCATACGACCATCATTGGCACCAAGGCAGAAGCGACTCTCATCGCTGAAGACGACACGTCTCCATTCGTCCCTCCATTCACGCCTGTCGCGACACCACTGGAGGCGGGCTGCACGATGTTGGGGCGTGAGCGGAAGACGGCCTAACGGTGTGCGGGACCGTAGCCCAGCTTCATGGAGACGGTTGCGAATGGTCCTCGCCGATACCCCAGGAGCAACAGTGTCCCTAATTTGCTGGGAAGTGGCGGTGCGGTCCCCTACGGCACTGCATAGGATCCTACGGTCTTGGCGTGCATCCGTGCGTCGCTGCGGTCCGGTCCCAGGTCGACGGGCACGTGCACCTTCCGCCGACCACTGGCGACAACATCGATGTACTGTGGAGACCTCACGCCCCACGTGTTGAGCAATTCGGCGGTACGTCCACCCGGCCTCCCGCATGCCCACTATACGCCCTCGCTCAAAGTCCGTCAGCTGCACATACGGTTCACGTCCACGCTGTCGCGGCATGCTACCAGTGTTAAAGACTGCGATGGAGCTCCGTATGCCACGGCAAACTGGCTGACACTGACGGCGGCCGTGCACAAATGCTGCGCAGCTAGCGCCATTCGACGGCCAACACCGCGGTTCCTGGTGTGTCCGCTGCGCCGTGCGTGTGATCATTGCTTGTACAGCCCTCTCGCAGTGTCCGGAGCAAGTATGGTGGGTCTGACACACCGGTGTCAATGTGTTCTTTTTTCCATTTCCAGGAGTGTATAAAGGCCTCATGATCATGGACAGCTACAGGCCAAATCTCCGTGTCGCTCACCGTTGCCACCAGAGAACGAAAGGCGTGAATGATATTAATGCTACTAGGCGAATGACTCGTAAAATTAGTCAATCCCTGCCAGATTCCATGAACATGTTCCCATGAATCTACCAGCTGAAGATGGCAATGTTCGTGGCACTGTGAAAGACGTGGCAGCAGATACTTTTGTGCCTGAACGCTATTAAAATCGCCCCCTAACACCAGGTTATCGGGTCTGCCCTCAAAAAGCGATGCTATTCTTTCCGCGAAGAGGAGCGATTGGTGGCGGCAGCGATTCTTTCCGAAAGGGGAGTACACATTGATAAACTTGACTCCTAGCACCATTACAGTCATTCCTCTAATTTCAGGGAGATATCGCAATTCGTCCGCCTCGAAGCCCTCCCTGAGGAGAATTGCGACACCACTAATAGTTGGCGAGACATGGGACACATGAGCCGCATAACCATACATACCCGGGAAATCATCGACGGAGACATCTAGGACAGTGTCGATGTCTGCTGTATTGAGCATGTCTTGGAGCAATGACAACTTCGTACATGTCTGAATGGTGTTAACACTAATGGTCACTAATCTATAAGTCTGTTGTACGTCTCCTGCAATTAGAGCCGCTGTCAGCATTGCCGTAAGTGTTGTGGCGTGTCATTTACAGACCGTGTCGTGCCGTCGTCTGCTGCTACTAGGGAGGGGCCGAGATTGTGTGAAGAGACATCCCTCCCCTCATCCACCATAGCTGGCGCAGGATCTTCTCCAGTTTCGTCCGCCCATGGTCCATAATTTAACCGTGGCTGCAGTACGACACTTGCGAGGTGGGTGACCAAGATTGAATCCGCTCTCGTTTCTTGCTGTGTACCGACGACGAGTGCTGTTCTTGTGGGGTGTCTGCCTGAGAGAGCTTTATTTTTATTTATTTATTTACACGTCAAGCTCCGGAGGACCAAATTGAGGAGAAAATCTCCAAGGTTATGGAGCGTGTCAGTACATGAAATTACAGCATAAAAGTAATAACATATAAAAATAAAATGTTTATGAACCCAAAAATGTCAAGCCAAAAGCTTAAGTAAACGCAGTCAACAATATAACATAAGAATCAACTTAATTTTCCAAGGAAGTCCTCAACAGAACCCTAGGAGTGACCCATGAGGAAACTATTTCAGTTTCAATTTGAAAGCGCGTGGATTATTGCTAAGATTTCTGAATTCTTGTGGTAGTTTATTGAAAATGGATGCAGCAGTATACTGCTCACCTTTCTGCAAAAGGGTTAAGAAAGTCCGATCCAAATGCAGGTTGGATTTCTGCCGAATATGAAGTGAGTGAAAGCTGCTTCTTCTTGTGAATAAGCTGAAACTGTTAACAAGAAACGACAGTAAAGAATATATATACTGAGATGCCAATGTCAAAATTCCCAGACTAGTGAACAGAGGTCGACATGAGGTTCGCAGACTTATACCACTTATTGCCCGAACGCCCGTTTCTGAGCCAAAAACAGCCTTTCACCCTGGAAATAGTTACCCAAAAATATAATACCATACGACGTAAGCGAATGAAAAAAAGCAAAGTAGACTAATTTTCGTTCCGAACGATCACTTACTTCAGATACCGTTCGGATAGTAAAAATGGCAGCATTAAGTCTTTGAACAATATCCTCAACGTGGGCTTTGCACGGCAGTTTACTATCTATCTGAATATCTAGAAATTTGAGCTGTTCAGTTTCACTAATCATATGCCCCTTCTGTGAAATTAAAACGTCGGGTTTTGTTGAATTGTGTGTTAGAATCTGTAAAAACTGAGTCTTACTGTGATTTAGCGTTAGTTTATTTTCTGCAAGCAATTGAACTTACGTCATGAATGCACTATCTGAAACAGAGCTATTGTTGCACACAACATCCTTTACTATTATGCTAGTGTCATCAGGAAACAGAAACATTTTAGAGGTACCCGTAGTACTAGAGGGCATATCATTTATATAAATAAGGAACAGAATTGGCCCCAACACTGAGCCCTGGGGCACCCCCTATTTGACCATACCCCACTCAGACCCAACAGCACAGCCATTCACAACACTGTGAATAATGACCTTTTGCTGTCTGTTGTTAAAGTAAGAGATGAACCGATTGTGAGCTACTCCCCGTATTCCGGAATGGTCCAACTTCTGGAGCAATATTTAGTGATCAACACAATCAAGCGCCTTCGTTAAATAAAAAAAAAATATGACTAGCTTTCGAAACCTTTTGTTTAACCCATCCAGTACCTCACAGAGAAAAGAGAATACAGCATTTTAAGTTGTTAAACGATTTCTAAAGTCGAACTGTACATTTCATAGCAAATCGTGTGATATAAAACGATCAGTTATTCTTACATACACAGCCTTTTCAATAACTTTATCAAACACTGATAGCATAGAAATAGGTCTAAAATTATCTACGTTATCCCTTTCTCCCTTTAGATAACGCGGCTTCACTACTGAATACTTTCATCATTCAGGAAACTGACCATTCTTAAAGAAAACATTACAAATATGGCTAAGTACAGGGCTAACATGTGCAGCACAGCACTTTAATATTCTGCTAGGCACTATGATTCCCTGCAGAAACTAGATTTTTATTGAATTCACGAGCAATGCTAAGAAAATTATTGTTAAATACTGTACATATATCCGATTTATCAGTAACAGAAATATTTTTACTATGAACTGACTTTATGTCGTCGACCTTGTGCTGCTGACCAGACACTTCCTTCTCAACTGACCATATGGTTTTAATTTTATCCTGTGAATTAGCTATTCTATTTGGTCACCTCATACTCTTTTCCTTCCTAATAACATTTCTAAGCACCTCACAATACTGTTTGTAATGGGCTACTGTAGCTTGACTGTGACTACTTCTAACATTCTGATATAATTCCCGCTTTGTTCTACTTGACATCCTTATCCCACCAGTCAGCCATCCAGGCTGCCTTTTACTGCTAGTGCCCCGTTTAGAACGTTCTAATGGAAAGAAACTCGCAAAGAGCATGAGAAATGTGCTAAGGACAGCATTGTATTTATCATCTATGCTATCGGCACTATAAACATCCTGCCACTCTTGTTTCTTGACGAAGTTTAAAAACTCTGTATTGCTGTTGGATTAACTTTCCTATATAGTTTGTAATAATATGTGACATTTGTTTGAGTACAAAAGCGTTTTAATGTTAAAATTTGTGTATGGTGGGCTGAAAGGCCAGTCACCATTTTACTGACAGAATGTCCATCTAGTAATGAAGAATGAATAAAAATATTATATATGATGACACTAACTGTTCTCGGAAAGAACAGAATACTGTTGATCACTGTGCAGCTTTTCCCTGGAATAAATAATGACTAACTAACTGAACCCCCCCTCCCCCCCCATGAACCATGGACCTTGCCGTTGGTGGGGAGGCTTGTGTGCCTCAGCGATACAGATGGCCGTACCGTAGGTGTAACCACAACGGAGGGGTATCTGTTGAGAGGCCAGACAAACATGTGGTTCCTGAAGAGGGGCAGCAGCCTTTTCAGTAGTTGCAGGGGCAACAGTCTGGATGATTGACTGATGTGGTCTTGTAACATTAACCAAAACGGTCTTGCTGTGCTGGTACTGCGAACGGCTGAAAGCAAGGGGAAACTACAGCCGTAATTTTTCCCGAGGAAATGCAGCTTTACTGTATGATTAAATGATGATGGTGTCCTCTTGGGTAAAATATTCCGGAGGTAAAATAGTCCCCCATTCGGATCTCCGGGCGGGGACTACTCAAGAGGACGTCGTTATCAGAAGAAAGAAAACTGGCGTTCTACGGATCGGAGCGTGGAATGTCAGATCCCTTAATCGGGCAGTTAGGTTAGAAAATTTAAAAAGGGAAATGGATAGGTTAAAGTTAGATATAGTGGGAATTAGTGAAGTTCGGTGGCAGGAGGAACAAGACTTTTGGTCAGGCGAATACAGGATCATAAATACAAAATCAAATAGGGGTAATGCAGGAGTAGGTTTAATAATGAATAAAAAATAGGAGTGCGGGTTAGCTACTACAAACAGCATAGTGAACGCATTATTGTGGCCAAGATAGACACGAAGTCCACGCCTACTACAGTAGTACAAGTTTATATGCCAAGTAGCTCTGCAGATGATGAAGAAATAGATTAAATGTATGACGAGATAAAAGAGATTATTCAGGTAGTGAAGGGAAACGAAAATTTAATAGTCATGGGTGACTGGAATTCGTCAGTAGGAAAAGGGAGAGAAGAAAACATAGTAGGTGAATATGGATTGGGGGGGGAAGAAATGAAAGTGGAAGCCGCCTTCTAGAATTTTGCACAGAGCATGAGTTAATCATAGCTAACACTTGGTTCAAGAATCATAAAAGAAGGGTGTATACCTGGAAGAATCCTGGAGATACTAAAAGGTATCAGATAGATTATATAATGGTAAGACAGAGATTTAGGAACCAGGTTTTAAATTGTAAGACATTTCCAAGGGCAGATGTGGATTCTGACCACAATCTATTGGTTATGAACTGTATAAACTGAAAGAACCAGAGGTTGTAGAGAGTTTCAGGGAGAGCATAAGGGAACAATTGACAGGAATGGAGGAAAGAAATACTGTAGAAGGAGAATGGGTAGCTCTGAGGGATGAAGTAGTGAAGGCAGCAGACGATGAAGTAAGTAAAAAGACGAGGGCTAGTAGAAATCCTTGGGTAACAGAGAAATATTGAATTTAATTGATGAAAGGAGAAAATATAAAAATGCAGTAAATGAAGCAGGCAAAAAGGAATACAAACGTCTCAAAAATGAGATCGACAGGAAGTGCAAAATAGCTAAGCAGGGATGGCTAGAGGAC
This sequence comes from Schistocerca nitens, assembly GCF_023898315.1. Classification (NCBI taxonomy): domain Eukaryota; kingdom Metazoa; phylum Arthropoda; class Insecta; order Orthoptera; family Acrididae; genus Schistocerca; species Schistocerca nitens. The sequence goes on along the minus strand of NC_064616.1, from coordinate 357,822,895 downwards.
AAATGTAAGGATGTAGAGGCTTGTCTCAGTAGGGGTAAGATAGATACTGCCTACAGGAAAATTAAAGAGACCTTTGGAGGGAGGAGAACCACTTGTATGAATATCAAGAACTCAGATGGCAACCCAGTTCTAAGCAAAGAAGGGAAGGCAGAAAGGAGGAAGGAGTATATAGAGGGTTTATACAAGGGCGATGTGCTTGAGGAAAATATTATGGAAATGGAAGAGGATGTAGATGAAGACGAAATGGGAGATAAGATACTGCGTGAAGAGTTTGACAGAGCACTGAAAGACCTGAGTCGAAACAAGGCCCCAGGAGTAGACAACATTCCATTAGAACTACTGATGGCCTTGGGAGAGCCAGTCATGACAAAACTCTACCATCTGGTGAGTAAGATGTATGAGACAGGCGAAATACCCTCAGACTTCAAGAAGAATATAATAATTCCAATCCCAAAGAAAGCAGGTGTTGACAGATGTGAAAATTACCGAACTATCAGTTTAATAAGTCACAGCTGCAAAATACTAACGCGAATTCTTTACACACGAATGGAGAAACTGGTGGAAGCCGACCTCGGGGAAGATCAGTTTGGATTCCGTAGAAATGTTGGAACACGTGAGGCAATACTGACCCTACGACTTATCTTAGAAGAAAGATTAAGTAAAGGCAAACCTACGTTTCTAGCATTTGTAGACTTAGAGTAAGCGTTTGACAATGTTGATTGGAATACTCTCTTTCAAATTCTGAAGGTGGCAGTGGTAAAATACAGGGAGCGAAAGGCTATTTACAATTTGTACAGAAACCAGATGGCAGTTATAAGAGTCGAGGGGCATGGAAGGGAAGCAGTGGTTGGGAAAGGAGTGAGACAGGGTTGTAGCCTCTCCCCGATGTTATTCAATCTGTATATTGAGCAAGCAGTAAAGGAAACAAAAGAAAAATTCGGAGTAGGTATTAAAATTCATGGAGAAGAAGTAAAAACTTTGAGGTTCGCCGATGACATTGTAATTCTGTCAGAGACAGCAAAGGACTTGGAAGAGCAGTTGAACGGAATGGACAGTGTCTTGAAAGGAGGATATAAGATGAACATCAACAAAAGCAAAACGAGGATAATGGAATGTAGTCAAATTAAATCGGGTGATGCTGAGGGAATTAGATTAGGAAATGAGACACTTAAAGTAGTAAAGGAGTTTTGCTATTTAGGGAGTAAAATAACTGATGATGGTCGAAGTAGAGAGGGTATAAAATGTAGACTGGCAATGGCAAGGAAATCGTTTCTGAAGAAGAGAAATTTGTTAACGTCGAGTATAGATTTAAGTGTCAGGAAGTCGTTTCTGAAAGTATTTGTATGGAGTGTAGCCATCTATGGAAGTGAAACATGGGCGATAACTAGTTTGGACAAGAAGAGAATAGAAGCTTTCGAAATGTAGTGGTACAGAAGAATGCTGAAGATAAGGTGGGTAGATCACGTAACTAATGAGGAGGTATTGAATAGGATTGGGGAGAAGAGAAGTTTGTGGCACAACTTGACTAGAAGACGGGATCGGTTGTTAGGACATGTTTTGAGGCATCAAGGGATCACAAATTTAGCATTGGAGGGCAGCGTGGAGGGTAAAAATCGTAGAGGGAGACCAAGAGATGAATACACTAAGCAGATTCAGAAGGATGTAGGTTGCAGTAGGTACTGGGAGATGAAGAAGCTTGCATAGGATAGAGCAGCATGGAGAGCTGCATCAAACCAGTCTCCGGACTGAAGACCACAACAACAACAAACAACAACTGCAACCCTCAGCTGCCGACTGGTGTTGTTGATATACCTCGATGTGGACAGCTGAAAATGTGTGCCCCGAAAGGGACTCGAAGGAGGAGATCCCGGGTTCGAGTCCCGGTCGGAGCACACATTTTCAGCTGTCCACATCGAGGTATATGAACAACACCTGTCGGCAGCTGCGGGTTTCAGTTAGTCATCCTTTATTGCTTTAACACTCCGTTCCTACAGTTAGCTTTCTAACTCATTGCTATTACCATTATTTTATTGCTCAAAAACTTATGCTATTAATATGGATCAATGTACTATTTCATGTAACACTTTTTAAAATATCAGGCAGAAAGTAATTAAAAATGCAATAAATAAAATGAAATGTTTTCGTGACATCATCTAGGATTTATTAATTCATGTAAAAAAAAAAAAAAAAGATGGATAGAGCGTGTGCCATGTAAGCAGGAGATCCCGGGTTCTAGTCCCGGTCGGGGCACACATTTTCAGCTGTCCACATCGAGGTATATCAACAACACCTGTCGGCAGCTGAGGGTTTCAGTTAGTCATCAATAAAAATATTCCCCGTTTCGTTTCAATAAAAATATTGTTTATGACTGTGCTGTTGTTCCACTGCACCCTAGTTGGAAAAAACAGTCTGCATCAGATCATATGAATTTAGGAGTTCTACCAACATCCTCTCTCTCGCACAATCATATACAAAATGAATACTGAAGTTACCACATATAACTAATTATGGTACTTCCTATAAAGTGAATCAAGGACCCTCTCCAGATTGACCGGAAATGCTCTGAAGTCAGAGGTAGGGGACCTATAAACAACAACAATTAGAAATTTAGTTTCACTAAATTCAACTGCCCCTGCACAACATTCAGATGTCTATTCAAGTGCAGTCCCGTGGTACGTCTATGGACTCAAACGGAATACTGTTTTTTTTTTACGTACCTGGCTACCCACCCACTCCGCAAGGAACTCCTTGAAAAACAGTCAGGTAATCTGTATCCTGGTAAAGGAATCCTCTGTATTGTCAAATTATTTAAGTGGTGCTTCGATATGCCAATAAATCCTGAGTCAATGTCTACAAGCAGTTCACTAACTTTGTCTCTAATACCTCTTATGTTTTGATAAAATGTGATAATTCCTTCTCTACTTCGGAAACATGACGTCCTCTGAAAGTGATTCTTTAGTCAGAGGGACTTCCTTTAACCAGGTATACCTATCGGCTGACTTCAATCTAAAAAAGGTGCAGCTCTAACACAAACTACTACAGGAATTTTTCCATGAGTGATCCCACCACCACACACTACACTGTCACCTATAAGCTTTGCCAGCCTCCCCTTCTCGTACCTATTGAGGTGCAGACCACGCGTAGTGAAACTGAGTCAACTGGACCACTGCAATGTGACCCATGCCCTCTGTCATCAGTGTCGTTTCCAGCCCCATGTTAACACGCCTAACAGCCGCATTAAGATGAGGCTGATCATGACGCTAAAGCAGTTGTACAAAATGCAAATTGGTGCCACCAGTTTGAGTGTCGAAGTCGAAGTCAGCTTATGTCGAAGTCAGCTAAACCAACAGCTGTGGCCGACCCTTTGTCATCCATGTCTTCTGTCTCATCGGCCGTTCGCTCTTTAACCGGAGAAGATGTTCGCAGGAGTCAATTGTCGGAGTGTGTACGGTGTCGCTTTTTTTGTGTCCTTGGTGACAACTGTTTCTGGACGTAGGTTTCCATGTCAGAATGTGTGTGTGGTTCCTGCACTGCGTCCCTCTCAGGACAAAAGCAGAGGTCGGTACAATCATAGTGTCGAGCTCCATTCTCTCGTCTGAATCTCGCTGTGGAGTCGATGGGCTACCTCCTTCAATCTGTGTCAGCTCTGTCATGGTGTCGGCCATTCCTGGATTAGGGACAGGTGTGCAGTTTGACGTTCCATGCCTTCCAAGTGATTCTCTGTCTGCCATGACGATGGACCGTGTCATGCCTGCGTAACTGAGGAGGAGGGCCGTGAAAGCAGGGGGTGACGTCGTATCAGCTAACGGGATTTGCGCAAGTCGATGGTGAATGCACGCCGAACGTACATGACTCTCCTGGCCGCAAGCACAGCAAATACGTGGTTGCCCATCGTACATCATGATTTCTCGACATACACCTTTTGACAAGCCGTTGAGGACCGGGTACGTCTCTAATATGCTTCCTTTTTCTCGCATGGGGCTAATTACCTTCCCATACAGTCGGAATGCTGCAGTGGACTACGTCCGGCGGAACTCGTAGTGTACGTAATCATAGTCCTGAGTGGTCAGCCTTAACCAGTATTTGAACTTCAGAATGTTCGCACATCTGCTCGCAACAACGTTATATAACGCGTCATCGACGACTTTGATGTAGACGACGCTACTTGTGATGGAGAGGTGGATACTGACGATATGCTGTGATTCTATTAGAACTTCATCATGGATGAAAAAGCGTTAGATTTCAAATGTTCGTGGTCTTGCGTAGTCGGGTTGGAAGCTGATGTCTATGGTGGGTTTTCTGCAGGAATGAGAAACAGCGACCCGCTTATTGACCAGATATACTCTCCATTTCGCCACTGTAATAGCGTGGCTAAAACGGCTGCATGGATTCCCCAAATCTAGTGCCCTTGCTAACACAATCTTCAATTCAAGCCTTCAGCCCATTTTCCTCTGCCTGAATATGCAGGATGAATCACCTAAAACTTGAGGAATTATTTCGGAAATGGAAAGTGTTATTGTTGTGCTGTTTGCATCGAATGGATTGGTGGTCAGCGACTCGTATTGTTAGCCAACACCTCGTGATGACTGGGTGTTGTGTGTTGTCCTTAGGTTAGTTAGGTTTAAGTAGTTCTAAGTTCTAGGGGACTCATGACCATAGCTGTTAAGTCCCATAGTGCTCAGAGCCATTTGAACCATTTTTTTTGTTAGCCAACAAACAGATTGCAATAACATTTGGAAAGAGTATTTTTGGCAAACATACACTTTTTTAATTGGTACAGTGCCTACTGACATTAACAAACTAAAAGTACAGTAAATTAGAATGTCAGTGGTGTTTATTGCAGAATTCTAGTGCAAGTCGTTTACGAGATATCCTATTTTGGGAAGTTTCCACATCGACACTAGTTTGTGGCATTGGCCTGCGTGGTTGCAAGGTATGATGTTGTTATGTTTGCTTACAGTGTCACTGTGTGTTCATTGGGAGCATTACGACTCGTTACTCAGTTTGTGTGTGACAGTCCAAATCGTAGGTCGCGAGTGGGCGATGGGATTTACCAATGCAAAAAAGGACGATATGCTCATGGGGTACGGAGAGAGTAGGAAGAATTCAATTCGTTCTTGTGCAGTGTTTGTAGCAAGGTATCCCAATAAACCATATCGGCAGTTTTTTTTTTATCAGAGTCTTCCACCAATTACGTGAAAGTGATAGGGTATCACCTAGACAACGTAACAGAAGGAAACAAGAGCCGACAGAAGAGGGGGAAATTAATGTCCTTGCTGCTCTCGCAGTTGATCCGCACGTTAGCTCCCGCACCATTGCACTAGGAAGTGGCGTGAGTCAGGCACGAGTCCTAGGCACTCTCCATCGACGTAGGTTCCATCCCTATCACACCTCTCTCCCACAAGAGCTGCATGGAAACGATTTAACAGTCGTGTTAACTTATGTATATGGGCGTTAAGATGGACACTACAGATGTATCATGTATCTTGTTTAGTGATGAAGCCACGTTTACCAATCATGACCATTTAAATCACCGAAACATGCACTATTGGTCCGTTGAAAATCACTGTTTGCTTCGTCAGGTGGAACATCAACGTCCATGGAGTGTAGATGTTTGGTGTGGGACAGCGAACCACCAGCTCATAGGCCCGTGTTTCATAGACGGATCACTGAACGCGCATAAGTATCACAGCCTCCTAACAGACCATCTTCCGCAGACCCTAGAAGATATTCCTCTGGAGACTAGGAGAAAGCTGTGGTACCAACGTGATGGCTGTCCTGCGTATAGTGCACGAAGCACTATAGCATTTCTTCACGAATTGTTTCCAAATCGTTGTATTGGACGCAGAGGACGTATATCTTGACCGGCGTGTTCCCTGAATTTGACGCCTGAAGACTTTTTCTGTGGAAAGCTGAAATTCACTGTCTACAAGGGTGCACCAACTACACCAGCTGCAGCCTGCTTGGACATCTCCGCCGAAACGCTAGCATAGCAGTCGTTCCATACCATCTCCCTGAAGTGTAAGGCCAGCCGGAGTGGCCGTGCGGGTCTAGGCGCTACAGTCTGGAGCCGAGCGACCGCTCCTGTCGTAGGTTCGAATCCTGCCTCGGGCATGGATGTGTGTGATGTCCTTAGGTTAGTTAGGTTTAATTAGTTCTAAGTTCTAGGCGACTGATGACCTCAGAAGTTAAGTCGCATAGTGCTCAGAGCAATTTTGAAGTGTAAAATGCACTATGTCACTCCAAAGAATATTGCCCGCCCACATGTCATAAACTTCGATCCATGCCAAAAACCGAAGAACAAATTCCAAATGTTGTTGTTGGTCATGAGGTTTCAACTGTTGCTGTGTCTAGATCTTGAGCGGGTACCAGTGTACAATATGCCTCGAAACTGTACGTATTGTTGACCATGGGATGAACAATTCTCGTGACACTGGACGAACGCTAGAACTAACTAGGGAACGTGCTGTATCTTCAGTTACAGCTACAACATCCTCGTCAGTAATTTCCACGGGGATAGGACTCTTTCCTCTCTCGGGTGCCACACTAATCTGACAAGTGGTTTCGAATTTCATTATCATCTTCTTTAAACAATTTAATGACGTTGGGCCTCTCCTCAGACCTTTCGGTCGGCGACACTCCCTCAGTACTGCACTGTAATTGCTGCATCAAACAGTACCACTAACAGTGTACGGTCTCTCTTCGCGATAGTCATAGTGTTCTCTCATGTTATGGCTTATCAAATGACACCTTGGATGTCATCCCGTCATACAAACAGTATTTAGAGCCAGATTTGCACCTGATGCGCGAAACTGATACAATTTTTTTAGCATAAATCACTTCAGCGTTAACACATTAGCATAACTGCGAAGTTTCGCTGACACAAGATAATTACAGCCCACGTTGGACCTCTGTGGCTAGCTAAACGTTAAATTCACTGCAGGAAAAAAATCAGTGCACTTGATGACGACATATGCCACCTGGGGGATATCAGATGTACTGATAATTGATTCAAAGTCATCCACCAACAGATAGCATAGTGGCACAGCTAACAGGGCGCCATCTGTGCCTACCCTTTAATAGGGAAAGCTCACAGCCAGAAACTCAGTGTGGTGTAAACGTATGAAGCAAGCAGGCAACCGTGCCACGGAAACGCACTTGTGCTTCCTACAGCCAACTGAGCGTGCTTGAAAGGCGTCAAGTTGTGACCTTCCGATTGGCGTGATGGTCCTTTCGGAGCATTATCACACAGACTGGACATGCTGCGTCAGCTGTGCAACGATGGTCGTGTCAGTGGTCACCTGAACATTCTCACACCCGTAAATGAGAATCTGGACGTCCAGGGAGCACAGATGCCCGCCAGGATCGTCGTATTGTAAGGACAGTACTGGCAAATCTCACAGCTACAGCACAGATAAGAGGGCTTGTGAGCCCAGACGTGTCAACCCATTATTAGCTGTGGTACTGCGGCCACTCACACCTCTAGCCCATCTTCCAATCAGGTCATAGCATCGACGCGCGGGGCTCGACTGGTGCCGTCAGATCACTTGGAAGATGAAGTGGCGCGTCGCGGCCTTCAACGATGAAAGCAGTTTCTGCCTGGAAGCAAGTGATGGTCGTTTGCGCGTGCGACATAGACTTGGTGAGACCTGTCTCGTAGAGACACTGGTCCCACCCCAGGCCAGGTGCGTGTAGAATCTTGGTAGACTCATTCATTTGGGATTGTATCGACAGGAAGGGACGTGTCGTTCCTACAGGATAATGCTCGAGCACACACTGCCCGTAAAACTCAACGTGCTCTGCCACTCGTGCAGTAACCATCCTGGCCAGCACGATCTCTGAACTTGCCTCCAATCGAGCACGTGTGAGATATGATAGGATGAGAAGTGACTCGTGCGGCTCGTCAGCCAAAACCTCTTACAGATCTACGTGAAGAAGTCTATCAGGCGTGCAATAACGTATACTAATACAGCATTCGTCATCTGTACGATCGACTAGATGCCAGGGTCAGCACCTGTACTGCTACACCACATGCTCATATGGGTGTTTCAGCATAGGTTTATACCTGGTACTTTAGAACCTCTTGAGCTATTGATCGGTAAATGCAATCATTTCATGTATTTCATACGTACTGTTGGAACAATAAATCTTGAGTGAGTTGGAAACCTCTAAAAGTGTATACTAATTTGTTTTTCGGCGGCGTATAACCACCCACTATTACCCCTTTTGTGAGACACAAGATTAACTCAGAAACCTAGCCAAATAGCTAGCGTAGTAATATTATATCATGTAGATACCGAATATGTAAATGCTTAAGCAAACTGGTCCTGCAGCGAGATGCGCAGCGTGGTAGCTTCTGAGACAGAAAGGAGAGCCACATTTGATCGAATCCACGCAACAGATTGGCTATCGCGGCCGGTGCACCAGCAACTTGAGTCTGTTTTTACACGGTTTCGCACGCTCGTTTAGGGGAATTCTGGGCTAGTCCCAGCTTTTCGCTACAGAAAATACTGTACACAAACAGTTAAAATACAGTCACACAAAGAACAAAGTCTACACAGTTCACAGAGAGGTGGCGCACGCCATCTCCCTTGGCTGTTGTACCGAAAGGCATACCTAGCCACGAAGATAAATAAGTTAATATTGCGAAAACGTAAGTACAGAGGAGTCCATTCTAAATGTGGTAAACGCTGACGAAAAGAAGAAGTATTTAAGTAAACATGACTTGGCCTTTCTCATAGATTGGTGATAATGTATCTCTGTAAAAATAAAAGCCAATAAAATCAGTTAAAAACAGATGAAGAGCAACTTCAGTCCACAAGAAAGAGAAATTGATTTCATTCACAAATTACCTGCTGCAATAAAATAAAGGCGTAAAAACGTGAAACAGAAGTAAACTTAGTACTAGGTTTAAGATGTGTCAGGCTATGGTATGTTTTTATTGCGAATTCCTACTGCATGAATTGCGTCTTAATATATTTATTTTGAGGATTCTACACTGCAAATAATGTAATAAATCATTTATCTACTACATCTTATAAAGACTCAAAGAAACTACAAGTCCACCATCTTACATTTATTTCACAACAAACTTTGTATTCGGAAGGGCGATGTTTCAATACAGCGTCCGGCCATCTTGACTTAGGTGTTCCGCTTTTTTTCTTTTTTTTGTAATGGCTCTGAGCACTATGGGACTTAACTTCTGAGGTCTTCAGTTCCCTAGAACTTAGAACTACTTAAACCTAACTAACCTAAGGACATGACACACATCCATGCCCGAGGTCACGCGGTTCCAGACTGAAGCGCCTACAACCGCACGGCCACACCGGCCGGCAGGTGTTCCGTAATTCTCCTAAATCGCTCAAGGCAAATTCCGGGAAGATTCCTTTGAAAGGACCCGGCCAACTTTCTTCCCCATCCTAGAAACAAGCCGAGCTTATGCCCTGGCCCTAATAACCTCATTGTCGATGGGACGTTAAACCCAATTCTTCATTCGTTTTCAAACTGTGTACCTCTTTTCACACATTGCAGCACGCCGTTTCTAAGAGCACCACTTCAGATCACATTAAATTGTTCGCGTATAATACTGCTTCAACAGTAAAGCCACTGTGAAGACCTAAATGTCAATGGCATCTTTTTGTAACCAAAAGATAAAAGTTATTTTCTTCAGTTGTGTGGCCATATTGTCCGTAGTTGCTTTACATTTCTGAGGTTATTTTTGTTCAGTCGTTGCAACTACAAGAAAATGTTTGATTTTCTCACCAGACACGTTTCGGTTTATTGAAGTAAAGCATCATCAGTGGGACGCAATGAAAGATATTTACAATTTGATTTGTTTTCTAGATCGAAAAACAGTTTATTAACAACTTGTTGGCTTTTACTTACAGTAATTTCTGCTTGATTTTTCGCCTGCATTAGGAAACGGCGTCTGCTAGGACGTTTCTGGTTCCTTTCTTCTTTAGCCACTGAGAATAGTGGTCTAATTTTACGCTGCGTTGAAGAACTATGCATTTTTGACTTTTAACACAGCAAAATTTCGTACACTAATGTTCACTGTCTATTTGTATATTTGTAAGTATGTATCGTATCATGTAGTGTTGCCAACAACATTGCTACTAGCTTTTCTTTCCTCAAACTCACTCTGCATCACACTCATCTTTGCTTCTACTCTGCCCCCTCCCCCACCCCTACTCACCACACAAAATTTAAACTCTATCACTACTCCTTCACTTCTCCTACACAGTATATAGAGTCACAGTAACACAATTAAACAGAATAACACACATATAATAAACTGCAGAGGAGGAGAAAAATATGGATCAAAGAAAAACTAGTGGTGGCAACACTACAAAACACGACACACACTTAGAAGTATACAAATGAACAGTGAACGGTGATGCACGAAATTGTACTGTGTTAAACGTCAAAAATTTATGGTATGTAAAGCAGAGTAAAATTGCACCACAATATTACCATTGCCTAACGAAGAAAGGGACCAGAACCGTGCTAGCAGACGGCATTTTCTGATGTAGGCGAAAAATCAAGTAGAAATGACAATAATTAAAAACCAAAAATTTATCAACGAGTTGTTTTTGATCTAAAAACAAATCAAATTGTAAATATCCTTAATTACAGACAGCAATGATGCTTTACTTCAAGAAAGCACAACGCGTCTGGTGAAAATAACACGCACTTCCTTGTAGTTATAATGACGGAACAGAAATACCCCCATAAAGATAACACTTAGGTTTACAATACTAAGATGTGTTATTTCATTAGTCAGCTAACCACCTTTGACGTAGTCATTTTTACACTTAAAATAACTGTCATTCACTTCCTTCCCGCTCCAGTGTTGTTCCCGTGAACGTTACACTGGTGGTAACTTACGTAATCACACTTTTGTGTTACATGATTAAAGAACGTTGAGGCGCACTCAGTGGGTCAATTGGTGACAAGTTGGATTCGACGCAAAAACGTTAGGAATATCTACAGACAAATATACAAAAGATGGCCTATTTCCGCGTGTTTGAGGAGCGGAGCGCTGTGCCACGAGATGTTTGTGCTGGCGGCTCACGAAGGACGTTCACCTCCGTAACTGTTTTTGCAAACGTACCGCTCGCCGGCTGCTGCGCAGCGAACATTCCCCTCCGCGTCCATAGCACTGACCTCACGGTGCGCGACAGCCTCGTCACAAACAGTCGCATACCGGTTGCCAGCACTGCACGCTAATCAAGGCCGCTGCTGAAGGCATTTTTGTTTTGATGGAGTGGAATTACACTAATAATTAAGATAACTGATGAAACACAAACAGAGCATTCGAGCGGGAAAGTCTTTGGAAGATCGTATAACAATCAGAACTGAGTAACACGACAGTGCGTTGCTTTACACTGACGTAACGAAAGTCATGAGGTAGCATTGTACAAATATAAGGATCTCCTTAGTATCGCGTACACATTGTATAAAACGACAGTGCATTGGCTGAGGAGTCATTTGTAGTCAGGTCATTCATGCGAAAACGTTTCCGAAGTGATTGTGGCCGCACTATGGGAATTAACAGACTTTGGACGCAGAATGGTAGTTGGAGCTAGATGCATGGAACATTCCATTTCGCAAACTGTTAAGGAATTCAATATTACGAAATCAAGAGTGTGCCAAGAATACTAAATTTCAGGCAATTCTTTTCGCCATGGAAAACACAGTGGCCGGCGGCCTTCACGTAACGACCGACAGCAGCGGCGTTTGCTATAATTGTCAGTGCTAACATAGAAGCAACACTGCGTGAAATAACAGTAGAAATCAATTTGGCACATACGACTAACGTTAGGACAGTGCGGCGAAATTTGGTGTTAACGAGCTTAAGCAGCAAACGACCGAGGCGAGTGCCTTTGCTAACAGAACGACAGTTGGTAAGAGCTGATGGTAGGATTCGAGTGTGTAACAGACTCCCCGAAACCATGGACCCAAGTTGTCAACAAGGCACACAGCAAGCTGTTGGTGGCTCCATAATGGTGTGGGTTGTGTTTACATGGAATTGACTGGGTCCTCTGGTCTACAATGAGACTATCATTGACGGGAAATGTTTATGTTCGGAGATCATTTGCAGCTATTCATTGACATCATTATCCCAAACAAAGATTACTTTGTCACCAGGCCACAATTGTCCGCGATTGGTTTGAAGAACATTCTGTTCAAATCGAGCGAATTATTTAGCCACAGAGATAGACCAACAAGAACCCCATCGAACATCTGTGTGACATAATCGAGAAATCGGTTCTGGCACAAACTCATGCACCGGCAACACTTTCGCAATTATGGACGGCCATACAGACAGTATGGCTCAGTATTTCTGCAGATGACATCCAATGACTTTTTGAGTCCATGCCACGTCGAGTTGCTGCATTACGCAGGGTAAAAGGAGGTCCGACATGATATTGGAGGTGTCCCATGACTTTTGTCAACTCAGCATTCGGACACAGAACTTTCCAATAGTAGGATATAAATTTTTGAGTACATTACCGTTACACATATTAATATGAATGTTAAATGTTGAGAAGGATGAACCAGTTTCTATCATAATCAAATTATAAGGTTCAAAAGACAGAAAGTCCTACATAAACCGTAGTTATTTAACACTCACGTTGTAATGCAGAAATCCTTCTTTTCCTCTGTGAGTAGTGAAAATACAGCAAATTTAGGCTCGTACACTTTGTACTTGTTGTATATTTCAACGGCATTTTTTTTTCTTTGTTTGTGAGATTTCTTGGTTATGCGAACTATTTCACGAGCTAACAGGGAAACGTTGTCACTTCTTCCACGAAAACTTGCAACAGCTGACTGACGTAATCCCTCGAGCCAGAAAACAAGTGTTTCTGTGTAAAGTCGGAATTCCTATTTTCTCAGAGCAAGACTGTTACATAAGCCCTGTTCTTCTTTGGTCGTTACAGCATCCGCAGCTGTTTACATACGCGTCTAAGCCCTCTCGCGGGATCCGCAATTAAAATTAGAGTACCTGTTTTGCAATTCCACCAACCGTTACAGAACTTCCTGTTGAGAAGAGGCATAAGCAGTATACACAGAAGCTTAGTTATTGACTCCACAATCAGGAGAAACATTAATTTTTACAGCAGCTTCTATTTATACTCCTATTTTTCTTCTCTTCCATTATGGAACTGAATCTCTCAATCTGCTTTGCACTTTTGTTTCGCTAACTTAAGAGGTCTGTTGCTTGAACGATGCGCGAGCTAGCAAGAAACAAACCAGGAGTGTTATTGGTCTGCGATTTACGTAAAGTTCATTCAACTATGTTATTCCGTTTTCTTAATTGAAACCTCTTACGTTCATTAAGGAGCAGTAAGTCACAAGGACGCAGTCGTTGCACAAATGATACTTCCTGCATTAATTGTTGCGAGGTCTCGTAGGGAGTGATTCACCTAAAATTACTGCCACGAATCTAGATATACCGGGTGATCAAAAAGTCAGTATAAATTTGAAAACGTAATAAACCACGGAATAACGTAGGTAGAGAGGGAAAAATTGACACACATGCTTGGAATGACATGGGGTTTTATTAGAACAAAAAAAAAAAAAAAAAAAAAGAAAACAAAGTTCACAAAATGTTCGACAGATGGCGCTGGACAGCAAAACGTCAGTGACTGCGCATGACAATCGTGTATAAAAGGAGCTTGGCCTCCCAGGTCCCCAGACCTCAGTCCGTGCAATTATTGGCTTTGGTGTTACCTGAAGTCGCAAGTGTATCGTGATCGACCGACATCTCTAGGGATGCTGAAAGACAACATCCGGCGCCAATGCCTCACCATAACTCCAGACATGCTTTACAGTGCTGTTCACAACATTATTCCTCGACTACAGCTATTGTTGAGGAATGATGGTGGACATATTGAGAATTTCCTTTAAAGAACATCATCTTTGCTTTGTCTTACTTTGTTATAATAATTATTGCTATTCTGATCAGATGAAGCTCCATCTGTCGGACATTTTTTGAACTTTTGTATTCTTTTGGTTCTAATAAAACCCCATGTCATTCCAAGCATGTGTGTCAATTTGTACCTCTCTATCTACATTATTACGTGATTTATTCAGTTTTCAAATTTATACTGACTTTTTGATCACCCGGTACATCCACATACATGCTCCGCAAGCCACAGTACTGTGCGTAGCGGAAGTTACGTCATACCACTAATAGTCTTTCCCTTGCTGTTCCGCTCGAAAATAGAGCGAGGGAAATACGAATGTCTATATGCCACCGTACGAGCCCTGATTCCTCTTATCTTATGTTCGTGGTCCTTACGCGAAATGTACAGGGTGTTCCAAAAATGACCGGTATATTTGAAACGGCGATAAAAACTAAACGAGCAGCGATAGAAATACACCGTTTGTTGCAATATGCTTGGGACAACAGTACATTTTCAGGCAGACAAACTTTCGAAATTACAGTAGTTACAATTTTCAACAACAGATGGCGCTGCGGTCTGGGAAACTCTATAATACGATATTTTCCAAATATCCACCATGCGTAGCAATAATATGGCGTAGTCTCTGAATGAAATTACCCAAAACCTTTGACAACGTGTCTGGCGGAATGGCTTCACATGCAGATGAGATGTACTGCTTCAGCTGTTCAATTGTTTCTGGATTCTGGCGGTACACCTGGTCTTTCAAGTGTCCCCACAGAAAGAAGTCACAGGGGTTCATGTCTGGCGAATAGGGAGGCCAATCCACGCCGCCTCCTGTATGTTTCGGATAGCCCAAAGCAATCACACGATCATCGAAATATTCATTCAGGAAATGAAAGACGTCGGCCGTGCGATGTGGCCGGGCACCATCTTGCATAAACCACGAGGTGTTCGCAGTGTCGTCTAAGGCAGTTTGTACCGCCACAAATTCACGAAGAATGTCCAGATAGCGTGATGCAGTAATCGTTTCGGATCTGAAAAATGGGCCAATGATTCTTTTCGAAGAAATGGCGGCCCAGACCAGTACTTTTTGAGGATGCAGGGACGATGGGACTGCAACATGGGGCTTTTCGGTTCCCCATATGCGCCAGTTCTGTTTATTGACGAAGCCGTCCAGGTAAAAATAAGCTTCGTCAGTAAACCAAATGCTGCCCACATGCATATCGCCGTCATCAATCCTGTGCACTATATCGTTAGCGAATGTCTCTCGTGCAGCAATGGTAGCGGCGCTGAGGGGTTGCCGCGTTTGAATTTTGTATGGATAGAGGTGTAAACTCTGGCGCATGAGACGATACGTGGACGTTGGCGTCACTTGGACCGCAGCTGCAACACGGCGAACGGAAACCCGAGGCCGCTGTTGGATCACCTGCTGCACTAGCTGCGCGTTGCCCTCTGTGGTTGCCGTACGCGGTCGCCCTACCTTTCCAGCACGTTCATCCGTCACGTTCCCAGTCCGTTGAAATTTTTCAAACAGATCCTTTATTGTATCGCTTTTCGGTCCTTTGGTTACATTAAACCTCCGTTGAAAACTTCGTCTTGTTGCAACAACACTGTGTTCTAGGCGGTGGAATTCCAACACCAGAAAAATCCTCTGTTCTAAGGAATAAACCATGTTGTCTACAGCACACTTGCACGTTGTGAACAGCACACGATTACAGCAGAAAGACGACGTACAGAATGGCGCACCCACAGACTGCGTTGTCTTCTATATCTTTCACATCACTTGCAGCGCCATCTGTTGTTGAAAATTGTAACTAGTGTAATTTCGAAAGTTTGTCCGCCTGAAAATGTACTGTTGTCCCAAGCATATTGCAACAAACGGTGTATTTCTATCGCTGCTCGTTTAGTTTTTATTGCCGTTTCAAATATACCGGTCATTTTTGAAACACCCTGTACGTTGGTGGCAGTAGGATCGTTCTGCAGTCAGCTTCAAAGGATTATTATCTAAATTTACTCAATAGTATTTCTCAAAACTAATGTCACCTTGCCGTCAGGGATTCCCACTGGTGTTCCCGAAGCATCTCCGTAATAAATACGTGTTCTTCGAACCTACCGGTAACGTATCTAGCAGTCCGCCTCTGAATAGCTTAGACATCTTCCTTTAATCCGACCTGGTGAAGATCCCAATCACTCGAGCAGTACTCAAGAATGGGTCGCCCGTTGTTCTACACGCAGTATCATTATCAAAGGAGCCACACTTTCCCAACACTCTCCCAGTAAACTGAAATCGACCATTTGCCTCCACACTACGATCCTTAAATGCTCCTTCTATTTTATTATTATTTTACAACGTTACGCCAAGGAATTTAATCGACCTGACTATGTTAAGTAGCACAATACTAATGTTCTATTCGAAAACTGTGGGACTGTTTTTCCTACTCACCTACACTAACTTTCATTTTTCTACATTTAGAACTAGATACCATTCATCACACCAACAAGAAATATTTTTTAAGTCATCTTGTATCCTCCTGTAGTCTTTCAGTGACAACACCTTTCCCTGGACCACAGCATCATCAGGGAGCAGCCGCAGATTGCTGCTCACCTTGGCCCCCAGATCATTTATGTATTCTGAAAATAATAGCATTCCTAGCACACATCCCTCGGGTATCCTGTCCACCAGGTCATCTATATCGAAATACAATGCTCCCATTATACATCCCTGGGGCACTCTCAATGGCACCCTTGTCTCTGACGAACACGCGCCATCGAGGACAACGTACTGGATCCTAGTACTTAAGAAGTCTTCCAGCTACTCAAATAACTGGGCACCTATTCCGTATGCTCGTATTTTCGCTACTTGTTTGCAGTGAGACACCGTGTTAAACGCTTTCTGAAAACTAGGAACATGGAATTTCCCAGTTGCCCTTCACCCATAGTTCGCAATATGCCATGTGAGAAAAGAGCGAGCTGAGTTTCTCAGCCCGCATCTCGTGGTCGTGCGGTGGCGTTCTCGCTTCCCACGCCCGGGTTCCCGGGTTCGATTCCCGGCGGGGTCAGGGATTTTCTCTGCCTCGTGATGGCTGGGTGTTGTGTGCTGTCCTTAGGTTAGTTAGGTTTAAGTAGTTCTAAGTTCTAGGGGACTTATGACCACAGCAGTTGAGTCCCATAGTGCTCAGAGCCATTTGAACCATTTTTGAGTTTCTCAAACCGTGCTGATTTGTGGACGGAAGCTTTTCTGTCTCAAGAAACTTAATTATATACGAGCTGAAAATATGTTCAAGAATTCAAGGTTGTACACGAATATCTTCTGAGTATTTTGGTATAGAGTAGCCATGGTCTCCGGTGGCTCTTCTATTGCATTATGTT
Source organism: Schistocerca nitens (assembly GCF_023898315.1). NCBI lineage: Eukaryota > Metazoa > Arthropoda > Insecta > Orthoptera > Acrididae > Schistocerca > Schistocerca nitens. The sequence goes on along the minus strand of NC_064616.1, from coordinate 357,805,613 downwards.
TCCTTCATTTCCCCTGTTACCTTCGTACCTGCACTGCAATGAAACTAGAGCTCAGCAGTGGAAATGTCGACGGTATGCACTGTGTGTCTTGTCCGAGTACGAAGTTGTTCTAGTCACTTGTCATACTTTGTACTGACAACAGTAATGCCTATTTTACTCTTCCTTGTCAAGTTTGCATTCAGTACTGCTTGGTTATGACTCAGGTTTGTTTATCCGGCAGTGTTAACTGTACACGGTCAGGCACATTAATGTGACCACTGGCTATGTTTCCCATCAACGTACAATAACCACTCACAGACGGCTGGTGGCAGCAACAGCAGTGGGGGGGGGGGGGTATATAACGCAGAATACAGTGCAGTCATTATCATAATGCAGATATGGAGCGATTTATCTGACGACCAAAAGGACATCAACATCAGCTTTCGGCCCTAGGGTGGAAGCGTTTCGGAAACTGCTACGTTTGTAAACTGTTCGCGTGGTTAAAGTATACCGTGCATGACAAAAGGGAAGTATTCAAGACCGGCTCCAAGTCAACTGCAGTGCACCACGGGCCACAGATGATAGGTTTGAACGACGGCTGCGGAGATGTGTACGGTCGAATAGACAAGCAACTGTTGAGTAACTGACCGACCAGATGTACCAAGGGGCTACCAGTAGTATCTTCTCAATGACCGATCAGCAAAAGTTGCTGCGTGAGGGACTAAGCAGCAGGCGCCTGGTTCATGCACCCATGCTGATTGCTGTCCATCGGCGACGAAGATTTGAAACTGCCGGCCTCTACCGCAGCAGGACGTCCACTGAGTGGCTAGAGGTTCCCTTTTCAGATGATTAATATTTTATGCTCGGTCAAAATGGTTCAAATGGCTCTGAGCACTATGGGACTCAACTGCAGAGGTCATTAGTCCCCTAGAACTTAGAACTAGTTAAACCTAACTAACCTAAGGACATCACAAACATCCATGCCCGAGGCAGGATTCGAACCTGCGACCGTAGCGGTCTTGCGGTTCCAGACTGCAGCGCCTTTAACCGCACGGCCACTTCGGCCGGCTATGCTCGGTCAGACAGACGGATGTTGGCGTGCACGCCGTGGAACATCTGAAAGCAAACATGCTGCAACAATCATCGGAAGGGGCCATGTGAGACAAGGGAGCGTTATGGTTTGGGGAATGTTTTTGTGGCACAATGAAGCAAGAAAAGTATGCCTCTATTTCTGGGGACCATGTCCACCACTACATGCCGTTTGTTTCTCTTCGGCACGATGGCCTGTACCCGGAGGACAACATAGCTCGCAGAGTACGTGTTTGGATAGAAGTGCACTAGGTAGAGTTTACCGCAATCTCCTGGCCTCCAAACTCCCCGGATGTTAGGCCAATCGAGAATGTGTGGGACCACCTTGATCCCCATGTTCAACTGAGAAACCTGGCCCAGTTGGCCGCGGCACTGGAGTCGGCGTGGCTGCACACCCCTGTCGGCACCTTCCTCACTCTCACTGACTTTCTTTCTGCTCGTCTCGCAGCGGTAAGAACTGCAAAATGTGGTTATTCAGGTTTGTGACAGGTGGACGCATTAATATGACTGGATACTGTATGTTAACAGCGATACACAGCAGTATGGACAGGTTTACTGACGATCAGCTGGTAGACATGTGGCTTGTGTATGGCTTCACCGAATGCAATGGAAGAGCGACACATCGACGATATACTGAGCTTCTCTTGCAGCGACGGAAACCACACAACAGCACTTTGGCGTCTGAGGTTTGTTTCATTACTCTTTGTTTAGTGTGGCACGTTTTGGTATTCGCATATTACTTTTTCATTTTCTTGAACGTATTTTCACAGAAGCAAAAGTATCTGAGCTAACCAACCGCATGAATCATTACTGCATTATTACTCTCTAATGAGCCACCGCTGATCGTGGGTCCCTGACTCCAAAATACTCATGAGATACCCCTTAGCAACCTCTGCAAATTTGTCGGTTGAATTCTGGCTCATCCTGTACATTTCCATGCTTACAATGAATATCTTGAGTGAGAGATCACAAAAGGCCAATGATGTTTACGGCATCCAACGTCCCACATATTGTCTACTATGCAACCACTACATTGGATGATAATGGAAACAGGGGCAGGACTGGAAGTAACCAATGGTGAGCATAGCATGGGACTACGGAGCGTAGTTGAACTGATTAGTCGACGAGTAACTCACAACAATGGCACAGTGAGCTAAAACACCAAGATGAATCGCTTCTCGGCTTTTGGCAAGATCAATGTGTAGAAGTACATATGAAATAATAAAGTAATGAAACAAGCACAACAATGGCGGCCGGCCGTTGTGGCCGTGCGGTTCTAGGCGCTTCAGTCTGGAACCGCGTGACCACTACGGTCGCAGGCTCGAATCCTGCCTCGGGCATGGATGTGTGTGATGTCCTTAGGTTAGTTAGGTTTAAGTAGTTCTAAGTTCTAGGGGACTGATGACCACAGATGTTAAGTCCCATAGTGCTCAGAGCCATTTGAACCAGCCACGGCAATGGCAACGATAAACAACAGTAACTGAATTTGACATTACTTCAGAAAGGAGTTCAAGGAATTTCGCAAATGGAGAAAGAACTAGCAGATGGAATATCAGCGTTTCTGCAAGATGAGTCTGTGAATGTGTGATGTCGTATTCGCTTGACTGTGTGTAAAATGTACATGAGGAGTGCAACAATGATGACACATGTTGAACAAGTGAAAGTTATTCTGGAACAGGTGTTGAGTCATGTAGTTCATCATCCTTGTCGGACAAGGATCCGCAAATACCTTCTCCAGTGAAAAGTAGTAAAGGACAATCCTTTTCCCCGAAGCTGGTACTAAGCTACATTACGAACATGGACGATCATCCGAAGCATAATAAAAAATTATGAACAGATTTCCAATTAAGTCCGCAGCAATATGACCGTGTAGTGCATAAGGAAAACTACTGATTGGCTTGATCAAATGGCTCTGAGCACTATGCGACCTAACTTCTGAAGTCATCAGTCGCCTAGAACTTAGAACTAATTAAACCTAACTAACCTAAGGACATCACATACATCCATGCCCGAGGCAGGATTCGAACCTGCGACCGTAGCGGTCGCTCGGTTTCCAGACTGTAGCGCCTAGAACCGCCCGGCCACTCCGGCCGGTGATAACTACTGATATTCAAGGGACGAAAAGGCGCACTTGTAACAAACGCTGGTGCTTGTGGGCTTCAAGAATGCTCGATACAGTGTGCGTGATAGTGACCTGCTACGTTCTGGACACCAAATTGCGATAAACCTAGATTTACATTTATTTCAACGGAAGCAGTGAATGGGTGCATAGCTTTAAACAGGCCTACAGAATCGGGAGACGTAAGGTGACGAAATTCCCAACCAAGTCTCAACTTGAAGATGGATAACAAACTATGGAATCGGCCCGAGAATTTGTAGATTAGATAAAAGAGACGTATCCCATCATTCAGCAAGGAATTTGTTTTCAACACCGACCAATCGGGATTTGAAGACAAAATGCATATTGAAAAATGGCTCTGAGCACTATGGGACTCAACTGCTGTGGTCATTAGTCCCCTAGAACTTAGAACTACTTAAACCTAACTAACCTAAGGACATCACACACATCCATGCCCGAGGCAGGATTCGAACCTGCGACCGTAGCAGTCGCACGGTTCCGGACTGCGCGCCTAGAACCGCGAGACCACCGCAGCCGGCATGCATATTGAAGGAACCCTGCAAATTAGAGGTGCCAGGGGATTTGTCTCAAGATTAATTAACATCAATGCCTTAACGCATGCGTATACAGTTATGCCGATTGTTAATCTGTATAGTAAATTGGCTGGAAAGTTATTTGTTGAGCTGCGAGAGATTGGAGGTGCTCTGTCCCCTACGATTCCTTCTCGTGTGTATGATCTTTCAAGGGCAGTAGGGAGTATTTACGTCACAGCAAGCAAGAGTGGAAAAATGGGTGTAAGAGAACTTCAACTGCGATGTGAGTACTGTTTTTGGCCAATATCTGGTCAAAATAACTTGCTTTTGCTTGATTCCTTGTCTGCTTGTTAAAATCATGTTCCTTTAGAGCAAACTGTCCCTCCTGAAAAATGTGTGACATTGCAGTTCATAGCACATGTAGCCACTGGACAAATTCAGCCTCTGGATGTTTGTTCTTACCATTCCTGTAAAACACATTATCGTACTATCTCCAGCTGTGCCGTAGGGGATAGCCAGTTTCAGGATAAACCTCACGACAGACTGTTTCGCATTCGGTTGCATGCCATCAAATTCCATCAGTTCTCATCACGCTGTTACACCAGTAAGATACTATATGTACGCATTCTTTAAGAGTGGATTCTTTGCTGAACGACCTGCACGGCTTGTAACAACCAAAGAGTTCGCTTTCGTTCTTGATGGTGCGAATCTTTGTGTTCACTGTGACATCTAATTTTTCATTCGGCGTTCTTGGTGCAAGTTAGGTGTTTCTTTTAGTCTTTTCTTGAATGTAACGACGAACATTTTGTGTACATACATACATACCATACATCTCATAGAAGGTTGATCTCTGCACCTCCTGGACACTAAATTTCTGTCACCCTCCTGATGCACATGGTGAGTCATTAGCAGCTAATATATCTCCTGTAAGAATTCTTAACAAAACACTTCCAAATGAAATTTACTAAAAATTGAACTTCTGACCTTGCACTTAAGGGGTTCCTTGTCAGTTTTTCAAGGAGTAAGCTATAGGTACGTACATTTCCTAGTCATGCCACCAACGTACTGTTTGCACAGAGTAGAAATATACGAAGTGATTCAACCTAAAGTCATTCACATTATGAAAAGAAAGCCTGTCATAATCCTCCGTATTCATATGCAAAGACTGGCATTATTAAAATAATATTAGTAGAGCTTATTTGAACGACTATAGCCGCTTTAGCAGGAGTTGTACCGTCGAAAGTTGATGACATATAGTCAAATGAATCTACCAGCACTGTCTGCGCTATCAGAACCACTACTAAGACGGTACCTGAGCCTCTGCATAAATTAGTCGCCGTTACCTTCTTGAAACGGAACGTTAGCATCCACTGAGTGTAAATTTCCGTTACGGAATAAAGAGGTTCATTTTGTAGACCCGTTTTCCATCACTGATGGGTCACGGAATGCTTATAGATTTGTCAGTTTCCTGATAATACGTCTTCCACTAATTGTAGACGACATGCCGTTATAGGCGAAAAGAAGAATTTGGCAATACTTTTTCTGCCCATATCACAGCGCACGTCGCTGTACGATACTTGAAAAAATGCTACCCCCGCGTAGAATTAAAAGCAGACCACCAGTAGAATGTGTAGCGCTTTCTTTCAGACGGATATCAGATAATATTTTCGTGTGGGACAAACTGAAGTCAACGTTTACAGAGATATACAGACGACACCGGATTATATGAAACACTGCATCAGTGCAGTCGTTACAGCACCATTGTTAGAAGCATGCAACGATTGCTGCGTGGAAATCTAAGAGCCCGCACTCCAGCTAACGAGCTGTAATGACTAAATATCATGATATCTTTGTAGGCTGCTAATGAAAACTGTGATATCTCCCTTCTGGAATTACCACCGAAATTCCAGTGTTTCGACGTGTGCCATATGCACTAACTTCAGGCGAAGTCACTTTGGCATATGATGGGTGTGTCACTCGTCGAAAAGTTTAGTGATTTCAACGTTGTCATCCGCATGGAAACCTGAAAGCAGTCAGTGAACAGAATAACTTTGTAATCATTTGGTGTGAAACTGACCGTCGAACGCAGATCTTGTTCGGGAAAAACCCGCGATGTTAGTTTTTTGAGATTCTCTCTATATTTCCTTCAAATTATCTATACTTAGTGACCTCGAAAAAAGATGAGCCAAGCACTGACCTACATTAGTCTTCCTTTGTTGCCACCTTAGTGATAGTTGTACAAGACAATTTTCACTGTGATAGTAAGTTATTTATTACCATTATCACTGGTTTATCCCCTTCATTTATTATTAGAGCGACGACAAACAGAAACGAGATATTCATGGGCGTATAAGACCGGATTTCTGTGGTTTTCCTTTTTTAATTGTAAGCTCTGTTTGGAGAGATATCAATATTATGATGATCTACGTCGAAAGAGAATTCTTTAAATCTAACAGAAAATGTCTTATTGGTGTCTTGTATCTAGCACTCGCGATTTCATACGATATTTCCAAAATAATGGCCAGTATTTGTGTTGTCAGTGATACCTTCCTTCTGCGAAAACATTCCATTTCTGTAAATGTGATATTGGATGTGAGCATCTAAATTTTTAGTTTCATCTTTACGTAAAGTATTTTACTTGGAGGTTCAAGTACAAGAATTATTGTGTGACGACTAGAAACAACCAGTTTGTGGCAATTTTGCGCTGCCAAAACATAAATCTGTGTACGCGGTTGTAAGGTCGGGAATGAAATGATTTAAGGCTTGTGATATTATTCCTTATAGTGGTGTATGTACAGCGTAGAGTTCAGCCCACAACGACAGTTCGTCCGAAAGGAAAGCAAATCGCTACGACAAGAAGAGATTTATCTGGAAAGAGGCTGTTGGCGATTGACCATAAACCTTACGCAAGACTCGTCTGCTGACTCTTGAGTACAGGTGCATCAAGATACAGATTCTACAGGGTGGTCCATCTGAAGTTTTGGATGAGATTATCTCGAAAACTATACATCGGGTAAAAATAGTGGGTAAGACAAGTTCGTAAGCTCAAAGGGGGACATCAAATGATACTACACGTAACTACCAGCCCCCGCCTCCTTGGGTGGGGCAGGGGGCAACTTTTAAATCTTACACGGAAATCCTCATTTTCTATTGCAGATTCGGATTCTCCATAAAAAAAAAATCAAGTTTTGTCTGAAACATTTTTTAAACCATTGACAGATGGCTCTGAAAAAGAGAAAAATTAAAATTGGAGAAGAACTCTGACTTATTTAGAATGATCCGAGAAGGACGCATCAAAACGATACAAAATGTGCACCAATTCTTTCATCACCCCAAATTAAGCTCTTTTTTTACAAAATGTATCCTACCTGCCACAGTTTTTGATGGAGGGAGGCGGAATGGTATTAAAATTTCGTTAGGGAACTCTTCACAATTGCGTTACTCACCCGACTGTGCCGCTACCATGGCGAAACTGCGAACTATGGGTCAGTATAAAGGTCGGTGCAATGCGATCAGACGTCACTCCACTTTCAGATTGTGAGCCGTAAGCATCAACTGACGAAAGTAAATGATTATTTAGCGAAACATGGCTCACTATCGTCCGACAGAGATTGTTGATACGATGTTAATTTTAGGTGAGTGCCATAACAATTACGCTGTAGCTGCGCAATTGTATGCGGATCGTTTCCCAAACACACGGCATCCAAGCGAAAACATTATTCGAAATTGCACTCAACGAGCTCGAAATGGATACATGCACCATCCACCTCGTCATCGTGAATACAATGAAAATGACGCTCGTATCCTTACCGTTCTCGCCTGTGTTCAACTGGATCCCGAAATGAGTAGTCATACGATTCAGAGACAAACTGGAATAATGAAATTAACTGTTTTGAGGATTGTGAAGGCATGTAAAGATCATGCGTATCATATCACACTGACACAGGCATTAACGCCGAAAGATATGCAAATACGAGTGCATTTCTGCCAATGGGCCTTGGAAATGATAGGAGTAATTGTTTTAGATACGTTATGTTCACCGATGAAGCCACATTCAAAAACAATGGCGAATTAAATCATCATGAATGTCATTATTGGTCCCCTATCAATCCACACTGGCAGAGATCCGTTGACAATCAACATAATTGGTCGTTAATGGTCTGGTGTGGAATTTTAAATAGTTACTTGATAGGACCGTATTTTTTTGACCGAAATGTTACTGGGAAATCTTATTTACAACTTCTCCGGAATGATTTAGAAACTAGGCATCGAATGTGGTTCCAACGGGGTGGAGCAGCTCCCCATTATGCTAAAAATGTGTATAACGTTTTAAATTTACGGTACCCTGGTCGGTGGATAGGACGCGGTGGACCAATTCAGTGGCCTCCATGTTAACCAGATCTAACATCTCCTGATTTTTTTCTTGTGGGGTTATTTAAAAAATATTGTTTATGAAAGACAGCCCGCAATCCAAAACGATATGGAGCAATGCATTCGAAGAGCGTGTGAAGCCTTACCACGGGATGTGCTGCTCAAAACTGTGGACAACTTTCCCAGACGATTGACTTTATGCATTGAAGCAAATGGGGATGATTTTGAACAATTTATTTGTGGCTAATTTCATTAATGAAGCACCCCAAATTGTGAGAGGCAAGGGGATTCACACTAATGAAGCACCCCATGGGAACATCATTCTACTACGTCCATGTCGTTGTTCCTGGGTAACGCTAAAGGTAGGATTCAGTACATTTTGTACAAAAACAGCTTAATTTGACGTAACGAAAGAATCTGTCCACATTTTTTATCGATTTGATGCGCCTTTCTCGGATAATTCTAAACAAATCAGGTTCTTCCCCAAATTCACTTTTTTCTCGATTTCAGCGCTATCTGTCAATGTTTTAAAACATATTTCAGACAAAACTTGATTACTTTTTTGTCGAGAATCAGAATCTGCAATAAAAATGGGTGTTTCCATTTAAGATTTAATAGTTACCCCCCGCCCCACCCATGGGGGCGGGGGTTGGAGGTCACGTATAGTATTATTTCATGTCCCCCTTTGAGCTTATGAACTTGACTTACCCACTATTTTTACCCGATGTATAGGTTTCGAGATAATCTCATCCGAAACTTCAGATGGGCTACCCTTTATATTCATAGATTTCTGGAAAGCCTTTGCCACTGTGCTCCATTGCAGACCGTTAATGAGCATACAGAATAGGTTCCCAGATATGCGGGTGGCTCGAAGGTCTCTTAAATAATGGAACACAATACGTTGTCCTCGTCGGCATGTGATCATAACATGTGTGAGTAGTGGGGACGAGGAATATGGCGCGCTGCAAGGGACACCTCAGGTGGTTCGAAGACTCCTTAAGCAATGGGATGCAGTACGTTGTCCTCGACGGCGAATGTTCATCATAGACAACGATATCGTCAGGAGCATTCCAGGGAAGGGTGATACGACCGCTTTAATTCTCTATACCTATATAAATGATGTGATGAACAGGGTAATTAGAATTGAAGTTACAATTATGAAATGAGGAGAATGGCTGCAAATGTTCACAAAACAGAAACTATTTTCATTCCTTATGATGATAATAAGAAACAATTTTAAAGGAACTGGAATGTGCCATAGTTTCATTTACATTTGTCAAAATCAACTCCTGTCCATACAGGAAATGTTTTTCATTTTTATTGTTAGATCTGCAACTCCTATCTGTATCATAGGAGTGCTTCTCTAGAAAGTAACTTACGACTGTTTTGTGATAGTGGAAAATTTTTTGTTGACTGTACCTTCGACTACTTTGCTTTCGGCCTTAATTTTCAACAGAGTCCACACACACACACACACACACACACACACACACACACACACACACATATATATATATATATATATATATATATATATGTGTGTGTGTGTGTGTGTGTATATATATATATATATGTGTGTGTGTGTGTGTGTGTGTGTGGGTGGGTGTGTGGGTGTGGGTGGGTGGGTGTGGGTGTGTGTGTGGATGTGGATGTTCACTCTGCTGAAAATTAAGGCCGAAAGCAAAGTAGTCGAAGGTACAGTCAACAAAAATGTTTCCGCTATCCCAAAACAGTCGTAAATTACTTTCAGTTGATAAGCACACGAAGTTAAGGTTACAGTCTTTGACGAGAAGAGTATTTTCTTTTTCACACTTAAAATAGACATTTCCTACAAAACTACAAACTTTGTAGAACGTTTTCGGTAAAGACGGCAAACTGGATCTCCAGTTCTCAAAAACACATTTTGAATGTTAGTAACAGTTGACCTGGAAATACCGGGTCTATTGCATGCAACGTCTTTCAGGATTAATTTTCAAGATCTTTCACATAACCCAATATAAGCCTTCACCCCTTTGAAACGTGCAAGTCACATAGAACAGCACTCGGAGAAAGCGACTAATGGTAACAGTGCTACCAACAGTTCACTGCAAGCATTACCTAGTACTAAATAAAACGCTCGCGCGCGGTCGACCTCTTTATGACATAGCTCACCGCGCCCAGACGACCTGTTTGCTGTGGTAAAGCCGAACCTGTTCCCTCGAAGTTGGGCAAACGGTAAACCTTTTCGCACGCAGTCGGTACTCGCACTTTCCTGGAGCACTACTGAGAAAATTTTGAGAACCGGCATTCGAAGCTGACTGCAGAACAATTCTAATGCCGCCAACGTACATTTCACGTTAAGGACCACGAAGATAGGGGAAATGGGGTCTTATATGAAGGCACATAGACAGTAGGTCTTCCGTCGCTCAATTTGTGAGTGTAAAAGGAAAGAAAATGACTCGTAGAGGTACAAGGTAACCTCCGCCACCCACCACTCGGTTGCTAGCAGAGTATGTACGTAGATGTAGATCAGATACACAGGTATCGTCAGGCGTGTTTCAGCGAAGTGTGATAGGATCGCTCTTATTCTCTGTATATGATACGTAAGTGATCTGATGGACAGGGTGAGAAGCTATTAGCCGCTGTCTGCTCATAACTTTGTGGTGTAGGGAAGGTGTCATCCTTCAGTGACTGTAGCAGTTTATGAGATGATGTAGACAAAATTTCTATTTGGTGCGATGAATGGTAGCTTGCTCTAGATGTAGGAAAATATAAGTTAATACAGATGAAGAAGAAAAACAATCCCGCAATGTTGGAAAACAGCATTAGTAGTGTACTGCTTGACGCAGTGACGTCGATTGCCGATCTTTGCCTAACGTTGAAGGCGATATTTGAAATGGAGGATGTGAAGACGATAGTAGGGAAGGCGACTGGTCGACTTCGGTTTATTGGGAGAATTTTAGAAAAATGTGGTTCATTTGTCAGGGAGACCTCACATAGAACGCTAGTGGGACCTAATCTTGCATACTGCTCGTATATTTGGGATCCCCTTGCGGCGGCGTGATTCTTTCCTTCCCTTTACGACTAACCTGCACCTACCTATGAACATTGTCTCAGCAGATCATCAGTAGGAAAGCCGAGTGAAACCTACTGTACTTCGACGTTAACCAGGCTGCAATTTAAGTCACTAATCTACGTTTCGGGAGAAACACGAAATGAAAGTTTGGAAATTTTGTCCTCAATTAATATATTCTGAAACTTAGGTGAACAATACCACTGCCAAGCCCGTGCTAGTCTTAACACAGTCACTCACAATCCCATTCACTCACGTTAGCAAGTTTATGGTGTTGCATTTCCCGAAAACGTGATAGCTACAAAAATACTGATTGTTTTTGATTGATAATGCTCGCCAAATATTAAGTCTGTCGGTACCAAATGCAGTCACAGTTTTCAGCCACCGACCTGCTCAATATGCCACGCAGAATATATGTCTTATCTCGTCACAAAATTCACTTAAAAATTCCGACATTTCTACACACACATCGGAATAATTATGCCGTCACTTTCCAACACTTTTGATGTATGAAACACTGCTGGATCCGGCAACTTATCATTTCCATCGGAACTACTACTGCACACGTCCGATCTCTTTCATGGCTAGGCTTCGACTCCTCTGTAGAATATTCTCAGTCTTCTCTGCCAGTAGAGAAAGGCGCGCGAAGAATATTGCTTTACCATTGGCCAGTTTACTCAACAGCCAATAGCAAAACAACATTCTCCCGCGTCAGCCCGCGCTTTTCATCCATAACCAATCGCAAAATAGTAAACCTAATGACTGCACTTTTACTGACGTAATTATCTAATATACTGAAGTTTTGTTTTTGCATAAAGTTACTTACTATTGTCATTTATACCTGAATTAACTTTTCCTTTACCATAAACTTACTTTACAAATCTATTCTACAAAAGTCCCCTTTGTTCATATCCATACTTCTTCCAAATGTTCCCACACTAAATCGTACTACACAACTCGTTAAACAATTATCTTCATATTAACCTTAAAGCACACTCACGCATCGTTCATACTGCTAAAACATATTTATAACATTTTACATACACAAAAAGACATAATAACACTTTATGAAAATACTAGAACAGTTTATGAAAAACCTTCTATTACTTTAGTGCACTCTAGTGGGCACAATCGAAACTAAAATCACAGTCCCCCTATCCAGTATTGTCCTCTATGGGCTGATGCATAAACTACGTGCGCGTCCAGTCTCGTGTCACCATCTGTCACTATCCAGCTCTGAGACTCATCTCCCACTTAACCGCATCCAAGGCAGGATCGTTATACGGCGCTACGCCTCACCCTCCAGATACAATTAAAGAAATTCACTGACAGATTGCTAGATTTGCTACCGGTTGGTTCGATTAACACCAGCCGGCTCCTCTGACCGAGCGGTTCTAGGCGCTTCAGTCCGGAACCGAGCTGCTGCTAGGTCGCATGTTCGAAACCTGCCTCGGGCAAGGATGTGTGTGATGTCCTTAGGTTAGTTAGGTTTAAGTAGTTCTAAGTCTAGGGGACTCATGACCTCAGATGTTAAGTCTCATAGTGCTCAGAGCCATTTGAACCATTTTTTTTCGATTAACACTCGAGAATTGTGGAGGTGCTTCGTAAACTCAAGCTGGATCTCTGGAGAGAAGACAGTGTTTCAATGTGTGGAACACTATTGTAAAAAATTACGGAACCGGCATGTGAAGCTGACTTCAGATCGATTCTACTGGCGCCAACGTAAATTTCACGTAAGGACTACTAAGACAATATCTACATCTACATCTACATCTATACTCCGCGAGCCACCTTACGGTGTGTGGCGGAGGGTACTTATTGTACCACTATCTGATCCCCCCTTCCCTGTTCCATTCACGAATTGTGCGTGGGAAGAACGACTGCTTGTAAGTCTCCGTATTTGCTCTAATTTCTCGGATCTTTTCGTTGTGATCATTACGCGAGATATATGTGGGCGGTAGTAATATGTTGCCCATCTCTTCCCGGAATGTGCTCTCTCGTAATTTCGATAATAAACCTCTCCGTATTGCGTAACGCCTTTCTTGAAGTGTCCGCCACTGGAGCTTGTTCAGCATCTCCGTAACGCTCTCGCGCTGACTAAATGTCCCCATGACGAATCGCGCTGCTTTTCGCTGGATCATGTCTATCTCTTCTATTAATCCAACCTGGTAAGGGTCCCATACTGATGAGCAATACTCAAGAATCGGACGAACAAGCGTTTTGTAAGCTACTTCTTTCGTCGATGAGTCACATTTTCTTAGAATTCTTCCTATGAATCTCAACCTGGCGCCTGCTTTTCCCACTATTTGTTTTATGTGATCATTCCACTTCAGATCGCTCCGGATAGTAACTCCTAAGTATTTTACGGTCGTTACCGCTTCCAATGATTTACCACCTATGGCATAATCGTACTGGAATGGATTTCTGCCCCTATGTATGCGCATTATATTACATTTATCTACGTTTAGGGAAAGCTGCCAGCTGTCGCACCATTCATTAATCCTCTGCAGGTCTTCCTGGAGTACGTACGAGTCTTCTGATGTTGCTACTTTCTTGTAGACAACCGTGTCATCTGCAAATAGCCTCACGGAGCTACCGATGTTGTCAACTAAGTCATTTATGTATATTGTAAACAATAAAGGTCCTATCACGCTTCCTTGCGGTACTCCCGAAATTACCTCTACATCTGCAGATTTTGAACCGTTAAGAATGACATGTTGTGTTCTTTCTTCTAGGAAATCCTGAATCCAATCACAAACCTGGTCCGATATTCCGTAAGCACGTATTTTTTTCACTAAACGTAAGTGCGGAACCGTATCAAATGCCTTCCTGAAGTCCAGGAATACGGCATCAATCTGCTCGCCAGTGTCTACGGCACTGTGAATTTCTTGGGCAAATAGGGCGAGCTGGGTTTCACATGATCTCTGTTTGCGGAATCCATGTTGGTTATGATGAAGGAGATTTGTATTATCTAAGAACGTCATAATACGAGAACACAAAACATGTTCCATTATTCTACAACAGATTGACGTAAGTGAAATAGGCCTATAATTATTCGCATCTGATTTATGACCCTTCTTGAAAATGGGAACGACCTGTGCTTTCTTCCAGTCGCTAGGTACTTTACGTTCTTCCAGAGATCTACGATAAATTGCTGATAGAAAGGGGGCAAGTTCTTTAGCATAATCACTGTAGAATCTTAAGGGTATCTCGTCTGGTCCGGATGCTTTTCCGCTACTAAGTGATAGCAGTTGTTTTTCAATTCCGATATCGTTTATTTCAATATTTTCCATTTTGGCGTCCGTGCGACGGCTGAAGTCAGGGACCGTGTTACGATTTTCCGCAGTGAAACAGTTTCGGAACACTGAATTCAGTATTTCTGCCTTTCTTCGGTCGTCCTCTGTTTCGGTGCCATCGTGGTCAACGAGTGACTGAATAGGGGATTTAGATCCGCTTACCGATTTTACATATGACCAATATCAGAGATATTAGAGCTCATTCGGAGGCATGTAGATAGCCGTCTTTTGTCGGCTCCGTTTGCCAGTGTAACAGGAATGGGAATGACTTGTAGTGATACAAGGTGCCCTCCGCCGTGCACCGTGCGGTGACTTGTGGAATATGTATGTAGATGTAAATGAACAAACGTGGTGCTATAAAGTATTGAGTCGAAGAGGACGTTGCCATCCTAGAAGCAACATTCCTAAATCCTAGTGCACATCCCACAGCAACGCATTCCTAAGGAAATGTTTTTAGCAAGTGAAGAAACTTAGTACTGAAAAGACTTAGTGCAAGCAACGAATCTAAACTATTGCAAGTGAACTGTAGGAGAGAAAACAGCGAGAACAAGAGAACACTGTGCCACAGAGGGCCTTTCTGTAGGGAGTTTGGCAAGTCAAGCTGGCTCATTAGGCGCGGCTGCTTTGAGATGATAGCCTTGCCAGTGCCTGCCCCGCTACCACGTTGTTAATACCCTACAGCTAACGGTCTCGTGTGCCTTCCATCCCCGTGGTACGAAGTTCACTGCAACTGGCTGTGGCAAGGGGACTGTCCTGTTCGCTTCTTTCCCCTGTGGCCGATATACAGTGCTCTGTCGTCTCGTCCTGGAGGTGGTTATGCTCTGCCTTTTCATAGGCCAGAACTTGTAATCTATTATCACATGCATCCTTAGTTTTATCCAGCAATACGTCCTGGGAAAATTTTTCTCGTGGAGCAGCCAGTTAGTATTGGTTTCTTCTCAGTTAGCCACTCATTGTAAAGATTTTTACGTCCTGTTTCTATCTATATCGTATGTTTCTATACGTGTACTAGCCAAAACTAATTTTCCGTTACCTGATACGTAATATTTCTGTATCACTCCCATACCATTTTCTCCTCTACGAATATACGTGCAGTGTAATCATAGATCAATGAATTAAGTGAACCGCCGCGAGGAGTGGACGTGCGGTTTGAGGCGCCGTGTCACGGATTGTGACGTCCCTCCCGCCGGAGGTTCGAGTCCTCCCTCGGGCATTGGTCTGTGTGTTGTTCTTAGCATAAGTTAGTTTAAGTAGTGTGTAAGACTAGGGACCGATGACCTCAGCAGTTTGGTCCCTTAGGAATTCATACACATTTGAACATTTGAATTAAGTGAACCATTAACTAACACCATACAAACTACTTATCCTACTACTTCAAGCCTGAATGTGTATTTCGTCACACCAAATTATATTTGTTTGTATAGCATTCCGCTCAACATATGTGTGATCCACATGTTAAGAATTGTAGACATACGAAATTAATACTACGCAAATTGTACTTCCTATCTGTGAGATTAGTTCAGTTCTAATAATTTAAAAGCACATATCACACGAAGTGTTGCGTTATATCGGTGTATCAGTGCACAACCGTGCTTCCCTAACTTTGTTATGTTCTCGTTTCAAAATCAAGAAAGGTGCAGACACACGAATCTGTATCTACAGGGTGATTTTTTCCACCGTGTACAAACTCTAGGAATTATCGATGAGAGAACACGGTACAAAAAAGGTTAATGAATTTATGTCTGGAAATGCATGGTTTTCTAGCTAGTGACTATTTATTCAGTCATACTTTGTTACGGAGACTGCGGTCTAATACGCACTGTACCATGCAACCACAGTTACCGTATGCATGGTTTCCTCCTACAGGATGGTACTGTTCCTCGTACGTCATGCCCTAGCGCCCTCTTCAGCCATAGTAATTGTTAATTTTGTGTCCGATTCACTTCTCTTGCTGACTCACCTTGTAGTGGAAGTGATACAGCGTTGTACACTATGGTTCCATATTGCAATCGAGAGCTTGACGACATGGTGTTTACGTGCGGAAAGGCAAATGGCCATGGGCAGCGGGCAGCAAGTGTGTATCAGGAGACCTATGGTTCAAATGGCTCTAAGCGCTATGGGACTTAACATCTGAGGTTATCAGTCCCATAGACTTAGAACTACTTAAACCTAACTAACCTAAGGACATCACACACATCTATGCCCGAGGCAGGATTCGAACCTACGACCGTAGCAGCAGCGCGGTTCCGGACTGAAGCGCCTAGAACCACTCGGCCACAGAGGCCGGCTCAGGAGACCTATCTCCGCTGACAACAACCACAACATTCCATGTTTGGAACAGTATTTCACCGTTTGTCTGAGACAGGGTCGTTTCAGGAAGCAGGACATCATGAAGGACGTACCCGAAATGTTCGGACACCACACTTGGAGGGAAATGTGATTAACACTGTGGAAGGTGACCGCCGTGTCAGTTCCAGGCAGTTGGTCCGCAAGTACAGGGTAAGCAAGAGGAGAGGGTGGAACATTCTCCATGACAATGGTTGCTACCCTTATCACTTACAGCGTGTGCAGGGCTTACTAGCGACAAACTTTGCACATCGGGAGCAGTTTTGTCACTGGTTTCTTTGCCAGGCAGCCACGATTCTGGGATGTGTGTCATTCATTCAATTCACAGACGATGCGGAGTGGCATCTTCCACTTACGTAACAGTCAGCTGTGACATTGTATGCAGAACATCCATGGTATGGTGATACCGAATAATCAGCATCGGTGCAGCTGAAGTGTGTGGGCCGGGATAACTGGCGGCCGCATTTTGTGTCCAGTCTTCGTTCCACATGCCCTAACAGGCCGAAACTATCGGCATTTCTTGTGGGTGACTTTGCCTCCCCTGCTGGGAAAAGTGCCATTGATGATTCTAAGGGTTATGTGGCTGCTACACGATGCTGCTCCAGCCCACTTCGCCGTTAACGTCCGGACGCATCTAAATCGTGTCTTCCCTGGTCTGTGGAACAGACGAGGGGGTCCACTCGCATAGCCTGCTGGTTCACCGGATCTCAACCCGTGTGATTTATGGTTTTGGGGCCATCTCAAAAGTATCATGATTGCAGAGCCCATTCCAGATGTGGAGACACTTGAACAGCGTATTCATGCTGCCTTTGACACTGTTCGGATGCAGCCTGGACGATGTGAACGTGTGAGACAGAACATGCTGCGGCGCGTACACGCATGCGTTGAGGCTGATGGAAACCATTTTTAGCACATACTGTAACTGTGGCTGTATGATAAAGCGCGTATTAGACCGCAGTGTCTGTAACAATATACGACTGTATAAATGATCTCTACCATAGAAACCATGCATCTCCGTACATGTTCATCATACCATTTTTGTTCCGCATCCTCTCATCGATGAATCCCTAGGTGTGTACACGGTGGAAAAAGGCGCTCTGCATATTAATGATAAAAAGCTTAGACCATCGTGTCTATCTGTCCGTTTGCACACGATCATTCCCAAAATCTCTAGACGAATTTACATGAGGTTTTCACAGATAACATGAGCGTAGCTTGGGGCACCATACAGGCTTTTTTTTGATCAAGAAAAAAAGTTGCGTAAATTAAAGTCTTATCTAAAAGTGTCTGCTCAGCTTAGTAGTTTGGATGTTTAATCATCACCGCATAGTACACTAAAGAACCAACAGATGACACTATTACTTTTGTAGCACACCAAAAAAACCAATGGATGGCTTTTTTAGCTCAGACAGATGTACTTTCGGAAATTTACGTCAGTGACAGAATGAAGAGCGCCAGTTTTATCTTTACAAATACACACTAACTACGAACCGTGCGACTGCTACGGTCGCAGGTTCGAATCCTGCCTCGGACATGGATGTGTGTGATGTCCTTAGGTTAGTTAGGTTTAAGTAGTTGTAAGTTCTAGGGGACTGATAACCACAGCAGTTGAGTCCCATAGTGCTCAGAGCCATTTGAGCCATTTTGAGCCACACTAACTACGAATTGACTTGGCTATGATGTACGGATTTATTAATTTTGTTTTGTGTATTAAAAACTTAAATATACATTCCTGTTCTTCTACCGATACGTTTTATTTGTATTTGACTTCTTTCCAGTGAAGACCTTTTACCCAGTGACGGAAGTATTTTGCAAGTTTGTCAGTGACAGAATTAAGGGCCGCAATGTTATGTTTTCGAGCACAAACTAATAGTGAATTTACTTATTTCGCTTAAAAAGGAACTAAACTGCCTTGCTTCTATGATAGGTTTTACTTATATTCCTTCCTAGAGAAAAGTGTTTTTTAAGTGTGCTTTGTGATTTGGGTGCCTACGCATTAGATTTTGATTTTGTTTTGTTTACGAATAAAAATGCCTAGAAAACGATCGATTCTTTTTGAATACACAAGAACGGCTAAAGGACGGAGGCCTTTGCCGTCTCAACAATCCAATGAAGATCGTGAGGTGAGACTTCCTGCAGCTCAACATCAGGTTTTAACTCGTTCTTTGGAAACTCTTTCTGAAAGTGAGGTACATTGTAGCTATCATCGACAACGTCATGCATTATCTCACTCCTCAGAAACCTTTACTCACAGAGGCTTAAAGGTACATCTCTCCAACGTAACATCATAAAATCGGAAATTTTGACGAGAAGTGGCGCAGTTTAGCGAAATTTTATAGCCTGAGTCTACCTTTCTCCTAACAAATTATCATTTTACTTTAAACATGTACATACAATTCGTGGTGTGCTTATGTTATGTCATCACCATAAACGGAGCACAAGGCTAGACTCTGCTTGTTACGGATCTTACTGTCAGTTGCTTTTTGCATGGCCAGCTCTGTGTGTCTCTCTTCCGTGTTAATGCTATTTCGAGAAGTTAGTTCATGAGCCCACGCGACTAGTAAACGGTTGTGAAAACACACTTGAACTCTTAGCAACAAATACTCCTGAGTTAATGACGAGCATTAAAACGGATACAGGGATTAGTGAACACAGGGTTGTCGTAGCGAGACTGAATACTGTAGCTCCCAAATCCTCCAAAAGTAAACGAAAAGTATACCTATTCAAAAAAGCAGATAAAAAATTCACTTGACGCCTTCCTGAGAGGCAATCTCAACTCCTTCCAAATCAATAACGTAAGTGTACCAGATGTGACTTGAATTCAAATAAATAATATAGGTGGGGAAGAAAAAAAGTTGGTAGGAGGGATAAATATCAGAGCAGATCTCATTGTCTGGGAGAGAAGTTGGTTGAAATTGCGTTGGTATGGGACATGGAGTGTGTGTAGGCGTAGGGATGAAGGGATATGTTTGTGAAGGCGCAGCAGCTCACCAGGGTTGGTGATCAGAGAGGGAACAATTGGTTGATTAGAATCTAGTTTGCGGACAGTATAGGAGATGCACAGGTGTTCGATGTGGGTGCGGAGAAGTGGGAATTTGATGAGATGGTAGAGGATCTTAGGGGGGGGGGGGCGGAAGGTAAATAGGTGTAGAATATGAGATGAAGGGCATGAGGTTCGATGGTTTGGAGGGACTCGTAGAATTTTGGTGAGGCGGATTTTGTAAGCGTGAAAAATAGTGGAGGAATGTAATCCCCAACTTGTTGGTAGTTTCAGGAAATTTAGTCCATTGTGGACCTTCTGTTGGATGGTTAGTAGATGAAGTTTACACGATAGATGTCGATAGATGGTTTGTCAAAGATATTTTAGTGTGTTACCTAACTGTATAGGATGGCCGTAAATTGTAACGTGGAAGTCATGAAGGCAGAAGGTGTGCGTCGTTCGTCCTATAGTTATTCCTGGGTTTTGGGGGGCTTGACTTGAGGAGCCATTGATTACACCAGGAGGTAAACTGATTGAGGTGGGTTTGGAGGGATCGTTGGGATTTCTGTAGTGTAGGATAGAGAACGAAGGAAGTAGTGTCATCAGCATACTGAAGACATCCAGTAAGATGGGTGTAGAGCAATTATGGGCAAAGTTTAAGCAGATTGTAAATCGTGGTCTGGAGAGTTATTTGCCACGTAGGTGGATAAAGGATGAAAAAGACACGCCATGGTTTAATAATGAAATTCAGCGGACTCTGAGAAAGTAGAGGCTGTTGCACTCTAGGTTCAAAAGGGGACGCACAAATGACGGCAAGGGAAGGTTAGAAGAGATTCGTGCGTCTATGAAAAGATGTATGCTCGAAGCATACAATTACCACCGTCACACCTTAGCGAA
Source organism: Schistocerca nitens (assembly GCF_023898315.1). Classification (NCBI taxonomy): domain Eukaryota; kingdom Metazoa; phylum Arthropoda; class Insecta; order Orthoptera; family Acrididae; genus Schistocerca; species Schistocerca nitens. The sequence continues at coordinate 357,784,951 of NC_064616.1, read as the reverse complement.
AGACCTGGCAGAGAACCCGAGAAAATTGTAGTGGTATGTAAAATCGCTAAGTGGGTCTAAGGCTTCCATTCAGTCCCTTGTTGACCAGTCTGTTGTGACAGTGAAGATAGCAAAACGAAAGCCAAAGTTTTAAATGGCACGTTCAAGAAACCGTTCACACAGAAGACCCATACAAACATACCGTCATTGGGCAGACTCCCGTATGGACGACATAGTAATAAGCATACCTGGTGTACAGAAACAACTGAAAACAAATAAAACATCAGGTCCGTATGGAATCGCAGTTCCGTTTTACGAAGAACACTTTACGGCATTAGCCCCTTACCTAACTTGCGTTTATCATGAGTCTCTCGCCCAGTTCAAAGTCCCAAGCGACTGGAAAAGAGCATAAGGAAGGTAAAAGAACGCACCCGCAAAGTTACAGACCAATAACCCTAACTTCTGTCTGCTGCAGATTTCTCAGATGAAATATAATTAACGTTCTTGAGAATAAGAAGCTTATGTCCACGAATCAGCATAGTTTTAGAAAGCATCACTTGTGCGAAACTCACCTTACCCTTCTCTCACATGATATACTGAGAACTATGGATAAAGGACAACAAGCAGTTTCCATATTTCTTGATTTGCGGAAAGCATGTAATACGGTGCTCCATTGCAGGCTATTAGTGAAGGTACGAGCATATGCAATAAGTTCACAGATATGTGAGTGGCTCGAAGACTTCTTAAATAACAGAAACCAGTATGTTGTCCTTGACAGCGAGTGTTCATCAGAGACAAGGGTATCGACAGGAGTGCCCCAGGGAGGTGTGACAGGAGTGCTGTTGTTCGCTATATGCATAAATGATTTGGCAGACAGGATGGGCAACAGTCTGCGGTTGTTTGCTAATGATGCCATGATGTACGGTAAGGTGTCGAAAGGTATAGGAAGACACAAGACGACTTAGACTAAATTTTCAGTTGATGTGATGAATGGCAGCTAGCCCTAAATGTGGAAAAATGTAAGTTGATGCTGATGAGTAGGAAGAACAAATCTGTAATGATCGCATACAGGATTACGAGTACTACTGTCCTGTTTAAGACATTAAGTCGTTTAAATATCTGGGCATGTTGAGGTGGAACGAGCATGTGAAAACTGTCGTAGGGAAGACGAATGATCGACTTCTGTTTATTGAGAGAATAGAAAGAGTGGTTCACCTGTAAAGGAGACAGCACATAGGACACTGCGACCTATTCAAGAGTATTGCTCGAGTGTTTGGGATACGTACCAGGTCAGAATGAGGAATACATCGAAACAGTTCAGAGGCGGGCGGGTAGATTTGTTACCTGTAGGTTAGAACAACACGTAAGTGTTACGGAGAAGCTTCAGGAACTCTAATGGGAAACCCTGGAGGGAAGGCGACGTTCTTTTCGAAAACCACTACTGAGAAAATTAACAGAACCGTCATTTGAAGCTGACTGCCGAACGATTCTGCTGCCGCCAACATACACCGCGCGTAAGGACCACGAAGATAAGATACGAGAAATTAGGGCTCATACTGAGGCATACAGACAGTCATTTCCGCCTCGCTCTATTTGAAAGTGGAACAGGAGGAAAGCTGACAAGTAGTGGGACAGGGTACCCTCCGCCACGCACCGTACGGTGGCTTGCGGTGTATCTCTGTAGATGTAGAAGTGGACTGGTGGGGGTGGTTTTGCGTTATCAGCAGTGTAGAGCAGATATGGAAAGATAGTAGTAGAGCCTTGGGGCATTCCTGCAGAGGGATGGAAGGTACAGAAATTGGTATTGTTAATAGTGACAAATGATGGGCAACAAGATAGAAAGGATGCCATAAGACAGGCATAGTTAATTGAAAGTGTGTATGTCTGGAGTTGGAAAAGGACATCAGAATGCCATACACAGTCGGTGGAGGGACTGAAAAATATCAGATTTAGAGGAGATGAGTTGATGGGATAGGAGATCAGTGAGGTGCAGGAGCAGGTCATCAGAGGAGAAAGTGGGGCGGAAGCCACACTGACTAAGTGGAAGAAAGTTGTGCTGGTCCAGATGTTGTTGGATGCTTTGGGAGAGGATGGATTCGAAGATCTTGGTGAATACTGGGGTGAGGCAGATGGGGCGATAGGAGGAGACATCAGAAGGGCGTAGGTGCAGTTTGAGAGTAAGTAGGATTTTGGAGGTTTTCCGAAGGTCAGGGTAGTAACCTGTGGAGAGGATAATGATATAAAGGGTCACAAGGTTTACGAAAAAGGAGAGGGAGCATTCTTTGAGGTGTCGATAGGCGATTCGGTGATGACCAAGGGATGCGTTACGTTTACTGTGAAGTACGTGTTTTTTTGTTATTTCCCGTGATTGGGGTATTTAACTCTATATGTGGTATGTTGCCCAAGTACTGAAAGCTGAAAGCCAAAGGGGGGACAGAATTATTAGTACGTTCGTGCATAATAGGAAACAGGGAGTAGTTACAGTGAGGGTCATCAGCGATGGAGAAGCTGACAGAGATAGAATGCAAAGTGGTCAATTTTGCTCAGGTTATCAGGTAAGGGATGGTTGTTGTGGAGGAGCGAGTAGTGAGGGGTGGGGTTATTACCTGTGAGTGGATGGGATGCTTTCCAGTACTTGGAATAATTTATGGAGACAGTAGTGTTGAGTCTGGTGCATATGTGGCGCCAGTCCCAGTGTTTTCATGCATTTTATAAATTTTTTATGTGTGTCTGTTTTTTTCGGTGGCGTGTAAGAGTATCCTAGTAGTATCTTCAAAATTAAAGTAAGTATTGGTCATACACATCAAATTTTTTTGCCGTCATTGAGAAAAATCTTTAATGGTATAGTTTATAATACCAGGGATACAATTTAGAAGGCCTGTTTATAAAGTGTACGAATATTTAACTCCACACTCGCTGTGTTGTATCTTTTAAACTGAAGAAAATTTATTTTCGAAACTTTCAGCATATGTGTGTAAAAACTGGCTACACGTTATTAGTATTCCATTTAATAATGTATGTTATATTTCAGTAATAACATATAAATGTGAAAGTAGTACAATATATGAGACCTTACCCCAATAACATGAAAATCGTGCCTGAACATTGAACACACACTTTGAAACACACGCAACAGATGGACCTGCACGTTGTGTTACTGCCTGAAATTTTCAAAGAAATTGTTAATACGACATGTATCAAACAACGAGCCTGCAGAGACACTTTATGGCTTTCAAAATTTTTTAGCTACAGGAATGTCTCTGCATATCGCCCCCTTTAGTATCAATGCAGACTTAACAGCTAAAATGGTTTAGACTTTAAATCTTTTAAATATCACTCTCAAGTTTCAATCTTGAAATGCTTACATGACAGTTTTCTATTTGTCTTGAATTTTGGATGCGTTAATACTATTACTGATTAAAAAAGTACGTAACAGAGGTGATATAAAATACTTTTAGTGTACGAGAGATCAATTTCATCAGAAAATATTCTATATCCAAGTAGTTTCTTCAGCAAACAATTGAGGTTCACTGCGACCCTGGTGGCAGTTTCAGAGGTATACACTACTAGGGGTAATATTTCAACACATTCGTTTTTTGTATTGTAATATGCCAATTTTTTATTGACTCTATCTATATTTATGACTATTAACGACACTTATAAAGCATTGCAGTGGTTAAAATACATAAACCTTTTTCATCAGTAGACTATTTTAATACCAGTGGGATTACCGAACCCCCCCCCCCCCCCCTCATTTTCCCTTTTGGCGTCTATCAAGCTTAAACTTCCTAGGGTTATAAAGCTGAGGTGATGTAGTATCGAGCTAGGGCTTATGCACAAATACCTTCGGCGAAGTAATTTACAGAGCTATTCACTTTTCTCTACAGACGAATGTCGCAATAGGATATTTTTTGCTGACCACATTCCTAGCAGTGGAAACATGTGGCAATATGCTTATGTTCGGTCGTAAATTATAATGGTAATGTGTGTCTTACAAGAAACACCAAACACAACGGCACACGGTGACAATAGCGTCTTTGTGTGGGTTATTCACGTAAAAGATCACATTGAGTAAACGTGGGAAGTTGTTTTTCAAAAGGACAGAATAATTTGCACTTTAGTTTCATTTCTCTCTGTCAACATTTAGCGTGACACTGGTTGCAGTAAGCAATGCTTCTTCAATAGAATGGCTTGGCACTTTTCCCATTCATGAAGTGGAAGTCATATTATGTGCCACAGGCTAGAGTGACATCGCGTGTGTATGACTTTCACTAGCCACGATCTCTTCAGTTGCGGGAGACCGCACTTGATTCGGGGCTGTTTGGATGAAAGTGTATCGGTTCCTAATCACTCTTACGGGCTGGCGTAAATCTTGCTCCAGCCCCTTCATTTCTGCCAGAGATTCTCCTGCTGTGGCGGAAGTCTTCTGTACTTGGGGAATCTACAATTAGAGCAGCCACGAATTCCTCTCCTGTGTCCTGTACCAAGCTTTTCATCTCATCGTAGCACTTGAACCCAACATCCCAGACTATTTGTTGAACATATATCAATATCTGCCTTCGTTACATTATTCCTTAAAGTCTTAACACATATCCCATCACCCTGCCCATGCTTCTTGTCAATGTTTTCCAAATGTTCCTCTCATCGTCGATTCTATGTAGAACCACCCCATTTTTTGTTTTTTTCTTCAGTCCACCTCATTTTTTCATTATTCTGTCGCACTACATCTCAGACGCTTCGATTCCCTCCTTTTCAGGGTTTCCCCCTTTCTATGATTCACTTCCACACTGCTGTGCTCATTATGTACATTCTTGGAAATTTCATCTGCAAATTAAGGGCGATATTTGATACTAGCAGCCTGATTTTAAGCGGGATTGTCCTCTTCATATGTGCTAGTCTGCTTTATACAGGGATTGGATAAAAAAGTGGTAACACCGCGAGAAATGCAACCATGGATGTGAATACAGATGCAAGCCATGCCTGCATATCGTGCTGTTGTATCTGACTACTAACGGCACCTGTGCGATGTCCTCAATACATTGAAAGTTTAAGTCGTGGTCAGAACAGCGTTCTGTGTAGTGCATTATGCCGGAGCTCAGTGAACTGAAACCTGAGCTGGTTGTTGGTGATCGTATGGTGGATGCTTCTGTGATTAAGGCACCGCATCGAAAATTTATACCGGATGCAGGAAAAACAGAAAAAACATCATCCGCTAAGTCACAACGCGTACAAAAGTGAAGTGTGTATTGAGTGATAGAGATGGACGATCCTTGAAGAGGATAGTGACGAAAAATAGGACAACAGCTGCAAAAATCACTGCAGAACTGAATGTCGCGCTCACGAACAATGTCCACACGAAAACAATACGAACAGAGCTCCGTAACTAGGGAACTGCAGTGCCAGTTGGAATTCCAAAACCACTCGTCAGTGACACAGCCATAAAACCTGGGCGATGGAGCAATGGAAGAACAAACATTATTCGGTCTGACGTGACTTGTTTCATTCTGTTTGCAACTTCTGGGCGGGTTTATGGGCTCAATGGCTCCTCTGCAAGGTTGCATCTCTTCCATGCATTATGTAACAGTTTTGGCAGATCACGTCCATTCAACGGTAGTGGTGAGTGTGTGATCCAAGACGACGGGACCCCTCTTCACAGCTCGCATAGTCCAGGACTGATTTTGTGAGCACGAGGATGAACTGTCGCATCTATCGCGGCCACCACAGTCACCAGATCGCAATATTATTGGCGCCTTGTGTTCTGCTTTGGAGAGAAGGGTGCGTGATCTCTAACCACCTCCATCATCATCACCTAGAGTTGCCAATATTTTGCAGTAAGGGTTTCCATGATGCTACTTCAGGCGGGTGTAAAATGAATGTGCGCAACGGAAATACTGAGCGCGAAAATGAAGATTTGGCCTTGTCGGACTACCCCCTAAAGCAGATCCTAGGATCTATTAATTGTGATATTATTTCCTTCTTCTTGCTTTTTAACATATAAATTACAACATAAACATAAATGACTGATTAAGGGAATAGTAAGTACTAAATGATCAATGTCATTTCTGATTATACATTTATTGTAGATTAAAACGCCTTTATACAATTACAAATGTTTATATATCAATGTCCAACAGACATAAATAAATACAAATGGATTTCGTAATTAAGATGATCGATCAATTGCACAAATCTGCCCCCGTTAATGGCTACGCGATCTAATGTAAATAACGCGTAGCCACGTACCAAACACTAGAAGACACTACCTTCAAAGATGATCTACAGTGGTGTGCAACCCCAGTGGAAATAAACTGTACGTGATTACAGCTGTTTAGATTTATAGCCCTAATAATCCGAAGCAATTAGCAATATCACCATATGTACTGCGTCCGGTGCGTCGGAGTAATGGTTCTCGTACACGTCTGCGACGACGAAAGAACTCCAGCCACAAAATATATATATAAAAAAACCTCATTCAGATACTAGGATGGCAGAAGACGGTCCTCCGACTAGTATAATCTAATACTGTCTTCTCCTCTCTGTGTTCTACAGACGAGAAAAGCGAACTCCCAGCCACGGAATTAAAAAAAAAATGGTTCAAATGGCTCTGAGCACTATGGGACTTAACATCTGTGGTCATCAGTCCCCTAGAACGTAGAACTACTTAAACCTAGCTAACCTAAGGACATCACACAGCCTGCCGGAGTGGCCGTGCGGTTCTAGGCGCTACAGTCTGGAACCGAGCGACCGCTACGGTCGCAGGTTCGAATCCTGCCTCGGGCATGGATGTGTCTGATGTCCTTAGGTTAGTTAGCTTTAATTAGTTCTAAGTTCTAGGCGACTGATGACCTCAGGCGTTAAGTCGCATAGTGCTCAGAGCCATTTTGACATCACACACATCCATGCCAGAGGCAGGATTCGAACCTGCGACCGTAGCGGTCACGCGGTTCCAGACTGAAGCGCCTAGAACCGGACGGAGTTCAAATAACGTCTCAACGTGAGTATAGCCTGAAGAAGTGATCTCAATCATTGAACGCTGCGTACTCAACGACGACTCCCAACCCGGAGGCGAAGTCCAGAATCGTATAAATTCACAACAGTACATTGCCTAATCGTACTAACCATAAAATCTCCTGAGAGCAAAGACAACATGTCCGTCTGTACCATCAAAAGCTGATACTGAGCGTCCGTCAAACCTGGGCGCTCAAAATGGAAGACCTCTTCTTTCTACTGCTGGCTTCCCAGCAAAGCTCGACTCCCCTCCCTCGTAACTCAGAAGGAGAATCATATTCTCGAAACCATGGAATATTCTCCCTCTCTACAGATTCTTCCGAACGCCGACCAACCATATTTTAGTCTTTTGTCGTCCAGTGCGGAAAGTTTGCGAGGAAATACTTATAAAATGATACGTTTCTTAGAGTAAACATCCTCGGAAATAACCCAGCCTGCGATTTTCGGGGTAAAGCTTCCTCGTTCCTCTCTGCTGCATCCAAGATTTTCAGATTTTCCGAAATATTATCCGGTTATTCTTCCGGCCCCCGCTACAACTCCTGTCGGCCGCCGCTGTATTGTGCTTCAGCGTGCAGGTGCCCCAACCGTCCCGTCCGTCTTGGCTACTTCCTGTGTCGAGCAGGACCAACAAACCTGTGCGGGCTTTTCCACCCAGAGCTTGAGCTACGCCTGCCGTTTCATTTCCACTGGCGCTCCAACCTCTACTAGTATAGGCAGTCATTCATAACGCCGTTTTGATTATAAAGACACTCCGTCACCTTTCATGCAATAAGCGTTAACAACTATTTACAAGGTGTACGTGACAATGTCAGTCTTTTTTAAATATGGCTATATACGATGTACAACCTACCAAATGATACATAATTCCTGTTGTAAATCACGACAAAGTATGTAAATGAGTGCTTGTAAGGTGCGAAATTATAGGCGCCTTACAAGTTCTATAAATTTCCCTTTAAAACCATACCGTTCCTGTATTTATCTATTCCGAGAAGACTTAAAGCTATTTTGAATGCCCGCGGATTTCCTATACTACATCGGGCACGGTAATGTGATGCGTCTTTGGTGTTTCCTTATTTTTGTCAAGACCTCCACTCATTGTCCACCGCATATTGTTTTATTTCCAAGGTAGCAGAATTCCTTCATTCTACTTCGTGGTCCCCAATTTTGATGTAAAGTTTATCGCTTCTTTGGTTTCTGCTACTCCTCATTACCTTTGTATTTATTAGGTTCACTGTCAGTGTATCGTGCATGCTGATTAGACTGTTCGTTTCAGTGAATAAATCTTCCTCACTTTCATGAACGATACATATTTTTGACCTTTTTTCAACCTCAATTTATTACCACTCGTTAACTTTTGTTTTATTTCAGTCAGTGTTTCTTCGGTGTGTATGTTGAACAGTAAGGGCGAAAGACCGTATCCCTGTATTACACTCTATGTAATGCGAGCATTTCATTCTTCGTCTTCAGTTCATATGTTTCTCTGTTGGTTCTTGTACATACTGCCTATTCTGTGTCTTTCCCTTAACTAAATTTTATTAAGAAGTTCGTACATTCTTGACCACATTAAATTGTTGAACGCTTTTACTAGGTCGATAGATCCTCGTAAGTCTTGCAAGTGCAAGATCAGAACTGCCTCTCTGATACTTTTATCTTTGACAAAGCTGAACTAGTCATCATTTAACAGGTCCTCAACCTTCATTTTCATTCTTCTGTGTATTATCATTATCAGTAACTTGGATGTCTAAGCTGTTACGCTGATTGTGTGATAATTCTCGCAACTGTCTGCCCTTGCTATTTTCGGGATTATGTGGATGATATTTTTCTGAAAGTGTGATGGGATGTCTCCAGACTCATACGGGCTACAAAGGAACATGAATAGCCGTTTGGTTGCCATTTCAGTCATTGATTTTAAAAGTCAGGAGGAATGTTACGTACGTCTTCCGTTTTACTTCATGAGGAGTCCTCCAAATCTCTTTTAAAATCCGTCTCTACCACATGATCACCTGTGTCTTCCACTTCGAACCTATTTCTCTTTCTATCATCAGACAGTTCCTCCGCTTCGTAGAGGCCTTCAGTGAAGTCTTTCCACCTACACTCCTGGAAATGGAAAAAAGAACACATTGACACCGGTGTGTCAGACCCACCATACTTGCTCCGGACACTGCGAGAGGGCTGTACAAGCAACGATCACACACACGGCACAGCGGACACACCAGGAACCGCGGTGTTGGCCGTCGAATGGCGCTAGCTGCGCAGCATTTGTGCACCGCCGCCGTCAGTGTCAGCCAGTTTGCCGTGGCATACGGAGCTCCATCGCAGTCTTTAACACTGGTAGGATGCCGCGACAGCGTGGACGTGAACCGTATGTGCAGTTGACGGACTTTGAGCGAGGGCGTATAGTGGGCATACGGGAGGCCGGGTGGACGTACCGCCGAATTGCTCAACACGTGGGGCGTGAGGTCTCCACAGTACATCGATGTTGTCGCCAGTGGTCGGCGGAAGGTGCACGTGCCCGTCGACCTGGGACCGGACCGCAGCGACGCACGGATGCACGCCAAGACCGTAGGATCCTACGCAGTGCCGTAGAGGACCGCACCGCTACTTCCCAGCAAATTAGGGACACTGTTGCTCCTGGGGTATCGGCGAGGACCATTCGCAACCGTCTCCATGAAGCTGGGCTACGGTCCCGCACACCGTTAGGCCGTCTTCCGCTCACGCCCCAACATCGTGCAGCCCGCCTCCAGTGGTGTCGCGACAGGCGTGAATGGAGGGACGAATGGAGACGTGTCGTCTTCAGCGATGAGAGTCGCTTCTGCCTTGGTGCCAATGATGGTCGTATGCGTGTTTGGCGCCGTGCAGGTGAGCGCCACAATCAGGACTGCATACGACCGAGCCACACAGGGCCAACACCCGGCATCATGGTGTGGGGAGCGATCTCCTACACTGGCCGTACACCACTGGTGATCGTCGAGGGGACACTAAATAGTGCACGGTACATCCAAACCGTCATCGAACCCATCGTTCTACCATTCCTAGACCGGCAAGGGAACTTGCTGTTCCAACAGGACAATGCACGTCCGCATGTATCCCGTGCCACCCAACGTGCTCTAGAAGGTGTAAGTCAACTACCCTGGCCAGCAAGATCTCCGGATCTGTCCCCCATTGAGCATGTTTGGGACTGGATGAAGCGTCGTCTCACGCGGTCTGCACGTCCAGCACGAACGCTGGTCCAACTGAGGCGCCAGGTGGAAATGGCATGGCAAGCCGTTCCACAGGACTACATCCAGCATCTCTACGATCGTCTCCATGGGAGACTAGCAGCCTGCATTGCTGCGAAAGGTGGATATACACTGTACTAGTGCCGACATTGTGCATGCTCTGTTGCCTGTGTCTATGTGCCTGTGGTTCTGTCAGTGTGATCATGTGATGTATCTGACCCCAGGAATGTGTCAATAAAGTTTCCCCTTCCTGGGACAATGAATTCACGGTGTTCTTATTTCAATTTCCAGGAGTGTACTCGCTGTCTCCTCTGCGTTTAACAGTGGGATCACTTCTGCACTCTTAATTCCGACGCCTTGGCTTTTAATTTGATGAAAGGCTGATTTCAGTTTTCTATGCGCTGAATCAGTCCTTCCAAATACCATTTCCTTTTCGATTTTTCGACCGCTACGGTCGCAGGTTAGAATCCTGCCTCGCGCATGGATGTGTGTGATGTCCTCAGGTTGGTTAGGTTTAAGTAGTTCTAAGTTCTAGGGGACTGATGACCTCAGAAGTTAAGTCCCATAGTGCTCAGAGCCATTTTTTCAATTTCTTCACACTTTTCATCCACCAATGGACTTCCAATTTTTATTCCTGAGTGACGTACAATGCTGTATTGCTGTCTTTTCCAGAATACTTTTTTTATTTCCGTCCTTCGTCGATCTGTTGGAGTATTTCTTCAGTTAGCGGCCGGTGTGGCCGTGCGTTTCTAGGCGCTTCAGTCTGGAACCGCGCTGCTGCTACGGTCGCAGATTCGAATCCTGCCTCGGGCATGGATGTGTGCGATGTCCTTAGGTTGGTTAGGTTTAAGTAGTTCTAAGTTCTAGGGGACTGATGACCGCAGATGTTAAGTCCCATAGTGCTCAGAGTCATTTATTTCTTCTGTTAGACAAAATTTCTTCGCTGTTATCTTCCTTGATATAATATCTGTCTGTCTAACTTCTGTGACTGCCATTTTTGGACGTATCTATTCCTCTACATTCGAGCTAGCTATTGTGGAATTCACTGCCGTGCTATCTACAGCCTTAGGGAACACGAAACGTACCTCATCGTTGGTCAGTGCTACAGTATGCCATTTATATCCCGATTAATTTCTGCAGAGGCTTTTCTTGAGGCTCCATCAGCTCCTCATCAATACTAAATTGTGGTCAGACTCTATAACTGTCACTGGTTACATTTTGCAATCTACTTCCTGGTTTTGGAAACTCTGTCTGGCTATGATGTAATCCATCTGGAAATTTCGCGTGTCTCCATGTATTTTCTAAGTGTACCTACTTCTCTCATTACTTTTTAACATTACATTCTCTACTGGCAGCTGAAAACTATTCCAGAACTGGATTAGATTCTCTCTTCTCTCATTCCTACTACCGAGCCCACATTCTACCATAACTCTTCTGTTCCTTCCCCTACTACAGTATTCCAGTAACCCATCATTGTTAGGCCTATTTATTCATATTCATTTACATGACAGATCTGAGTACATTAATCCATGTTGCTTTAATGAAACGTAAGGGGTGCGGTTTAAGCAACTGAAGGGTGTTCAGTTTTCGCAACTATAGCCCACATTTTGTCTACCAAATAAATTTTTAACGAAATAGCTAAATGAAAACCTTTATCTTAAACATTAACTTTAATCCTTACTGCTGAAGGACACATATATGTTGAAAGGCTTACCTCCCAATATCTACTAGGAATAATGGAAAATGTAGCGCAATGTAAAAACTGTTTCCTTTATCAGAACATGTAATGGCGAACTGATAAGAAACAAGTGACGCGGGCGACTTGCGTTCCTCAGTCGTACTGGCTACCGATAGCTGACGAGCGCGACTCTTGCTAACCAATGACAACACGTTATCAGTGGATGTAACATATGTAGAACGTGGTGGCCCGGGCAACAGTCGAACATGCGCTATATTGAGGTAGATCGGGACAGCGTGGGCAGTGTGATGTCTAGCGCTATCTTCTTGAAATATAACTTCATAGAAACTACGTCGCCACGCCACAGTCACCGGTCTTAACACGTCATAAACTAACTATCGCTCTTCAGACTACGACCTACACGAACCAGAGTGACAACGAATGAAATCTAGGAACATTTGCTCTCCTCTGCCTCAACGCATTGGTATATCCCTCACGGTAATGTACAGAGAACCGGACTCGTCTGTAAAGAGGACGTGGTACTACTCTTGTGACCAACGTTGTCGCTGATCGCACCATTATCAACTCGCATATTTGTTGCCGTGTGAAGGGTAACCGCCTCGATGGTCAACGTCCTGGCAATCAGTGGCGCTCCAGGCGCTGTCGCAGTGTCCATGTGTTGGAAACAAGCTGATTTACTTATTCAAGACATGAGGCGTGGCTGTACTGTCCCGGATGAATGAACAAACAATACGTCTATTCTCTAGGGTGTTGGTCGCGTGTTGCCGTTGAAATCCTACCTGACATAGAGATTTCCCTCCCGGAACCCATCAATTCCACACCGCAAAGCAGTAAGTGGATCCTGACCAACGCCGTCTCCATTGGCCACGATCCTGATTATGTCCAGTTCTGACACGTGCTGGTAGTCGTTTATTCTTCCTACGTAAGTCATAACACGATATTCTCACAAAAACTACCAATGAAATGCGATTTTTGGAGAAGAAACCCGCTGTGTAATGCGATTTTTGCAGGAGAAAACCGTTGCGTAATCTTTCCTTATAAACAGAATGTAGCTGGTTCTGTTGGTCCTACTGACGTTGTGCATTTTCGCTAATGTGATAATCAGTTGCATTTCCAAGTAAGTAGTACACTTCATTTCGATTTGACGATTGTTCCATGCTCCCTTCATTATTTTGCAGTTGTGAGAGTCATTAATGTACTGTATTTACATCCACGGATATGAAGTATTCCGTGAATTTTCTTGGGAATTATTAAAGGAAAATACCCTATACTGTTCTCCCCACCCCCGTCTTCCCCAGTCCTAAATCTGACTCATTGGTACTTGACTTTGCATTCTCCTGAACTCTAGTGAAACGATCTATAGATTTCAGTTTAGGCTTCTACCACTCTGAAGCGGAGTAAACAAGTCACCCGCTTCACTTGTTTCTTATCAGTTCGACATTGCATATTTTGACAAAGGAAACAGTTTTTACATTGCGCTACATTTTCCATTATTCCTCGTAGATACCGGGAGGTAAACTTTTCAACATATATGTGTTCTTCAAGAGTAAAGATAAAAGTTTATGTTTAAGATTAACGGTTTTCATTTAGCTATTCGGTTAAAAATTTATTTCGTTGACAAAAAATGGGCTATAAAGTGTCCAACATGAAGTACGGCACATCATAGGAAGCAGTAGAACCAAAATAGGCTGGCCTACTATTTTGGGGAAAGATCTTGGAAAGTAGCTCGTTCTGGTATTGTATTGCTAGGGAAGCTTTTTCCTTTGCGCTTACAGGTAATGACTTGTGAAAAATGGGTATACAATTGGCAGAGAGAAACAACATTTTATACCCTTTCAAAGACGAAACTGAATGCAAATACTGGGTTGTTCCTTTTCTTAAATATAACAAAATCAAACTGTCAGAAATAAAGCCTACAAGAACATCAGAAATCTGGGGCCGGTTTTGGGCACTTTCCTCTATCAATTGCATTTTATACTATGATATTCTTAATAAGTCATTTCCATTAGCACATTGTTTTTCATGACATCAATAATAATAATAATATTCCAATTTTGTGAGTTATGGCCTATGAACATTTTTTGTTGAGAATCACCTGCTGTTCTAAACCGATGAACAAGGCCAGAGAGTGTAAAGATAAATCTTGGACAACTCAGTGTCTACTTGGTTCCTGCGTAATGAGCAAACCCTGTAGGGCTGTAACCAGAAGACGATACAGTAGTCACCGTACCCAAATAAAGCCCCAGTGTCCTGGATATTACCACGTCTCCAAGGCGTTGTATGGGCGCCTCAGTATTATAAGTACAACAGGTGCAGTACAAATAGTAACCATTTAAGCGACCCACTGGCATGTATTGCACACAATACGCTTGTCTTATTATTAAACTGACATTTCAACACCTACAAATCTAATTATAGCCAACGGCGCAAAGAAGTGTTCTCACTTTTCATCGATGTTCGTCTTGCCTGTGGCACGATCCGCTAGCGATGAGTAGTAGCCCATTCCTATTGACAAATTATTTCATTTTAATTTTTTTACTGGATGCCTCTCTGTCATCGCAGACGACAATTAACCACACTGTTGCAAAGCTGTTTGCCTCATTTTCTGTGGATCGATTAATTGTTTTGGTTTATGTAACCATATTTTAATTATTTGTGCGTTAAACGGCTGCGGTGTAAGTCATTTACGTGCACATGTGTGATGAACTTCCAGAATGAGAATGATGAACTTACTAAAATCACTATCTTACTCACCAGCGTACCAGAACAATGGTTATGACTGTGATGTATGCTTTAGATTTGGGTCTGGAAGGCATCCTTGTCTTGCGAGGCAGTGCCTGAAGTATACTAACAAGACAGCTTAGGACCTGAACCAACAGGTTTAGAATCAAGTTAATGTATAAGTATCTTGTCATCTCATACATACACAGCTCTGTTATTGATAGCTACCAGTACATTGTATTTCGCTTTCATTATGTGCTGTGATATACTTAGCATTACGACAGTTGAGCCTTTACGCAAATGAATGTGTTAAATATAGACAAAATGCCATTTGTGACTAAGGTTTAAAATCAGGCGATTCCTCAAAACTTCCATCTGCAGGGACACGAAAGAAAGGAGCGAAGAAAAGAAGTTTGTAGGAGGAGGAAAGTAAAGTGGTTTTATAAGACAATTTCCTGTCGAATTGCCACTACTCTCTAAATAATCTTGCTTTGTTTAACCAGCATCAAACTGTAGAATGACCCGCCTTTCTAAAAATGAAAAGAAAAACTACTATTTCAGTTTGTTGCTATAATATCATAATACACAGTACCTCGTTTACAAAGAATCGTATGAAACATATAAAAATGTATGGTTTCGCAGCGATACTGATAAAAATCTCTCTGGCTTCCAGCCGTGTGAAATGGTTTAAAATCGACTAGCTCTCGGCCGAATACTCCACGGCCATTGTCAAGTCACTTCCGGAAAGTACTCGAGATAAACAGCTATAACAACTTCCAGATTTCGCAAGCCATGTTTCTGGAAACATGTAAGGAGAAAGATTCCGAGGAGAATACGAAAAAGGTTGCGTTCTTGTCGTTGTATGGCTCAGTAACAGGAGAGGTTAGCAGGCTTCTAAAGACGCATAAAATCGATTCGGCCTTCAGGGCTCCATCAATAATTCGTAAGGTCATGAAGCCTGTAAAAGACGATGTAGGCCTCAGAACGCCAGGAGTATATGAAGTACAGTGTTGTGGGTGTGGACAGTTTTATGTCCGATAGACTGTACGTACTACTGAAAGCGCCCTCAATAAATACGGCGGCCTGCAGCTAAGCACAGCTTGGGACCCGGCGATTGGAAGGTTGAAGCGGATGCGGGGGTAGCACAACGAAAACATTACTTTATATGGCGCTGGAGCGAGAACCAGTGACATCACAGAAGGCATCGCGGCTATATAAGGACGGCAGCAACAACCAAACGAAAATCACCACTTGACAATGACCCAAGAGAACTCTGCCGAAATTTCGCGGACTTTTAAACTACACTCCTGGAAATTGAAATAAGAACACCGTGAATTCATTGTCCCAGGAAGGGGAAACTTTATTGACACATTCCTGGGGTCAGATACATCACATGATCACACTGACAGAACCACAGGCACATAGACACAGGCAACAGAGCATGCACAATGTCGGCACTAGTACAGTGTATATCCACCTTTCGCAGCAATGCAGGCTGCTAGTCTCCCATGGAGACGATCGTAGAGATGCTGGATGTAGTCCTGTGGAACGGCTTGCCATGCCATTTCCACCTGGCGCCTCAGTTGGACCAGCGTTCGTGCTGGACGTGCAGACCGCGTGAGACGACGCTTCATCCAGTCCCAAACATGCTCAATGGGGGACAGATCCGGAGATCTTGCTGGCCAGGGTAGTTGACTTACACCTTCTAGAGCACGTTGGGTGGCACGGGATACATGCGGACGTGCATTGTCCTGTTGGAACAGCAAGTTCCCTTGCCGGTCTAGGAATGGTAGAACGATGGGTTCGATGACGGTTTGGATGTACCGTGCACTATTCAGTGTCCCCTCGACGATCACCAGTGGTGTACGGCCAGTGTAGGAGATCGCTCCCCACACCATGATGCCGGGTGTTGGCCCTGTGTGGCTCGGTCGTATGCAGTCCTGATTGTGGCGCTCACCTGCACGGCGCCAAACACGCATACGACCATCATTGGCACCAAGGCAGAAGCGACTCTCATCGCTGAAGACGACACGTCTCCATTCGTCCCTCCATTCACGCCTGTCGCGACACCACTGGAGGCGGGCTGCACGATGTTGGGGCGTGAGCGGAAGACGGCCTAACGGTGTGCGGCACCGTAGCCCAGCTTCATGGAGACGGTTGCGAATGGTCCTCGCCGATACCCCAGGAGCAACAGTGTCCCTAATTTGCTGGGAAGTGGCGGTGCGGTCCCCTACGGCACTGCGTAGGATCCTACGGTCTTGGCGTGCATCCGTGCGTCGCTGCGGTCCGGTCCCAGGTCGACGGGCACGTGCACCTTCCGCCGACCACTGTCGACAACATCGATGTACTGTGGAGACCTCACGCCCCACGTGTTGAGCAATTCGGCGGTACGTCCACCCGGCCTCCCGCATGCCCACTATACGCCCTCGCTCAAAGTCCGTCAACTGCACATACGATTCACGTCCACGCTGTCGCGGCATGCTACCAGTGTTAAAGACTGCGATGGAGCTCCGTATGCCACGGCAAACTGGCTGACACTGACGGCGGCGGTGCACAAATGCTGCGCAGCTAGCGCCATTCGACGGCCAACACCGCGGTTCCTGGTGTGTCCGCTGTGCCGTGCGTGTGATCATTGCTTGTACAGCCCTCTCGCAGTGTCCGGAGCAAGTATGGTGGGTCTGACACACCGGTGTCAATGTGTTCTTTTTTCCATTTCCAGGAGTGTACTTTACGCGGCTGGAAGCCCGAGAGAATTTTATCACTATGTAACACATATTTTCATTTATACTGGGTTGTGTTACCTATTAAATTGCTAAAGAGACTCCACAGTGCACACACTAGAGGCTCTACCTCTTTATTTCCATAAATACTCCGCAACTCATTGCACAGTATGTGTTAGAGGGAAGTTGTTACCAATTTTGTGATTTTCCATCCTGTTATCCTGCCACGTGGTATGTTACTATTGCAACAGATTTATCGCACAGTCAGGCTGTAATACCATTTACTGTAATTCAGTCAAAGGCTTACATCGCTCTGTTGCTACCTTCACAGACCGTCTCCGAATTCGTTCAATGCCTGCTGACATTTGCATCCTGAGGAGGTCCACAGCAGGAGCAGTATGTTACAGGGTGGTCAGCAACAGTCTGAATAGCTTGACAGCGTGTTACAGGGTATGTAGTGCGGAGAAATAATTGTTCAGGAAAGAATTCGATACGTTGTGCCGTTTTCGAGATAGTTATCACTGAAATTAGCCAATCAGGCCCTTGCTCGCCCAAATTCAAGCAGCCAGCCAGATACAATTATTAGTACCAGTTCTCATAGCGTAGATCAGGGGTCTCCTAAATGCGACCCACGGGCCGCTTCCGACCCGCGAAGAGATTTAATCTGGCCCGCACTTGAACGAGAGTTTTTTTAAGTAGCGAGCGATTCTTCCTGCTCTTTTAACTCTTAAAGAGAGGCCACTAAGAGTATTGCCTCCATTTGCTCGTGAAAATGGAGGTGCCAGGAGGAGCACAGTGACTTCCTGGCTGTGTTTGCTATATTGTTATTGCAAGATTTTTTTCTTTCGAATATGTGCGCAATATGTTCGTTGAAACTAGGAAAAGAGAATTAGGTACTAAGTGTCGCATCATCAACACGAAGTGAGGCGTAAAATATTTCGTTGTAGGGAAAAACAACAAATCAATGTGTGTTATCTCCAACGAAGTTATGGCTATGCAATATTCATCACTACTACGAAAAATACCATGATGCACATTTTGGTAAGCTGAAGAACAAGCTACGTGAACAGAAACTCGAAAGACTGAAACGTCGACTTTGCTTTCCACAAACCATTTGAGGAAACATGTTTAGGAAACTGATGACATTACAAAAGTAAGTTTACGAATTGATAATGAAATCGATAAACAACGCAGATCATTCTCTAGCGGTCATTACATAAAGGCGTGCATTTTAATTACAGTTCAAGAACTCTTTCGTAGAAAACAGAAGAATGAAAAGTAGTCAGTCATTTAGCAAATATGATAGAGCGAGGAGCAGAATATATTGCTTGTACTCACAGGTGACAAAAGTCCATGGGATAGCGATATGCAGATATACACATGGAAGTAGTACCGCGTGCACAAGTTATAAGATGACAATGCATTGGTGGAACCATCGTTTGTACTAAGATGGTTCAAGTGAAAAGGTTTCCGACATGATTATAGCCGCACCCGAACGTAGAATAGTAGTTCGAGCTGGACGCATGGGACGCTTCATTTCGGAAATCATAAGGGAATTCAATAATCCGAGCTCGACAGTGTCAAGAGTGTGCTGAGAACACAACATTGCAGGTATTACCTATCACCACGGACAACGCAGCGGCCAACGGGCTTCACTTAACGACTCAGAGCAGCGGCGTTTGGGTAGAGTCGCCAGTGCTAACAGACAAGCAACACGAGGTGAAACAACCGCAGAAATAAATCTGGGAAGTACGAGGAACGTATCCGTTAGGACACCACATCGCGAAATTTGGTCTATGGCAGCAGACGACCAACATGAGTGCCTTTGCTACGAGCACGACATCGCCTGCAGCGCCTCTCCTGGGTTCATGGTCATATGGGTTGGAGTCGAGACGACGGGAAAACCGTGGCCTGGTCAGATGAGACCCGATTTCAGTTGGTAAGAGTTGATGGTAGGGTTCGAGTGTGGTGCAGACCCCAAGAAGCTACGGACCCAGGTTACCGACAAGGCACTGTACAATCTGGTGGTGGTTCCATAAGGTTGTGGGCTGTGTTGACATGGAACTGACCGAGTCATCTGATCCAAATGAACCGATCATTGACTGGAAACATTAGTGTTCGCCTACTTGGAGACCATTTTTAGCTATTCACGAACTTCATGTTCCCGAACATCGATGTCATGTTACAGGGCCACAATTGTTCGCGATTGGTTTGAAGAACATTCTGGACAATTCGAGCGAATGCTTTGACCATCCAGATCGGCCAACATGAATCCCATCGAACGTTTATGGGACATAATCGAGAAGTCAGTTCGTTCACGAAATCCTGCACCAGCATTGTTTTTACGATAATGGACGTCTATACAGGCAGTATAGCTCAATATTTCTGCAGGGGACTTTCAGTGACTTGCTGAATTCATTCTACGTCGAGTTGCTGCACTACGCTGAGCAAAAGGAGATCCGACGCGATATTAGGAGGTGTACCATGACTTTTGTCACCTCAGTGCAATTAGAGTAATTTTCCATATCAGTTACAAGAAAATTTATCTTAAGCTTGCTGGGTACTCAAAAGCCGTCAACGTATCTTCAGATGTCACTGATACTGCACAAGTCCTGTGGTCCTTTTGAAGTATTAACGCAGAAATCGAACCTAGTCAGTAACTGGCAGACCTGATTTCTTTGTATGGTACAAAAGCAGGTGAGGGTATATTTCAAGGGGTGCAGTTAACTTTATCAGGAAAATACAACATTCCTCTTTCTCGTCTGAAATATATTACAACAGATGGGGGAAGTGATATGTGACGCAACTATGTTGGTTTCGCTGGAAAACTAAATTGAGAATGTGAAGCCGGTGGTGTTACTAGATCCTTGACAATCCACTGCATTCTTCGTAAGCAAACTGTTTGTGAAAAGTCAGTGGATAATTGGATGTGTCCTGTGTGATGACGCTTGTAATTTCTGATGTCAGTTTCATCCGATGTCTTGAACTCAAACTCATCAGTTCAAGTCTTTTTTAGATGAGTTAGAATCTTCATCAAGTGATCTTCCGTAACACGGTAGTAAGGTGGTTAACCAGTGGTAAAACTTTATGATGCTTCTTTTCTTTGATAACATACATTGAAACAATTCAGAAAGAGATAAATAATCTTTTGGAAGTCCTGTCGGGCAAAGAATGGCTATGGAAACTCCGAGGTCGTGTTGAAAAGTGCTATCTCCGAACATTTTTATGTGAAAATACTTAGAACTTTTTAAGTAAAACAAATGTTCATCTGGAGTATTAATAGCCGCTTCAGCTGTATTTTGACCTTAATTATTGGATCACTGATGGGCGGGCTCGACCGAATGATCATTATTCGGTCGAGCCTGCTCATCATCAACGCATGCGCGAGCCGTCCACAGGCAAGCTGTTTTCTTTCTTGCCGTCAGTGTGACAAGAGTACGTGTCCGCGTCCCCTGTACGCGGATCCGTATAGATCGGAGAAGCGGACTTTATCCGCTATATTGGAATCTGGCTGTTTATATTCTCTAACATGCCATCTTTCGGCGGTGTTTTGTTTTGAATGTTGAGAAAAAAGATTCCGAGCTTTTCCGCTCTAATACTTTAGTCATATGTTCACCTGAAGATGTGGCTTTTAGTGCCACGAAACCGATAGTGTTCCAGTAATAAATACAGCTGGGCCCGCCTGGTTAATCATGCGGTTTAACGCACTGCTTTCCAGGCGTGAAGGCGTGCCAGTCCCCGGCACGAATCTGCCCGACGCCCGGCGGATTAGTGTCGAGGTCCAGTGTGCCGGCCAGTCTGTGGATGGTTTTTATGGCGGTTTTCCATCTGCCTCTTCGAATGCGGGCTGGTTCCCCTTATTCCGCCTCAGTTACACTATGTTGGCGATTGCTGCGCAAACACTTTATCCACGTACGCGTACACCATAATTACTCTACCACGCAAACATTGGGGGTTACACTCCTCTAGTGTGAGACTTTTTCGGGGGGGGGGGGGGGGGGGAAGGGGGGGGGGAGGGCACTGGGGGGTGAGTGGACTGCTGTAGCCTGTTGTGGGGTTGTGAACCAATGAGGGCTACGGCGGGGACGAAGCGCCTCTGTCGTTTCTAGGTCCCCAGTTCCTTTCACTACAATACTATACAAATACAGCTGAAGCGGTTATTGTTACCCAAGACGAACACTCATAGCTGTGGTTGCCCCACCTACAAGATGGACTGCAAAGCAGAATGTTATCAACATTATCTATATTTGTTGGTTCAAATGGCTCTGAGCACTATGGGACTCAACTGCTGAGGTCATTAGTCCCCTAGAACTTAGAACTAGTTAAACCTAACTAACCTAAGGACATCACAAACATCCATGCCCGAGGCAGGATTCGAACCTGCGACCGTAGCGGTCTTGCGGTTCCAGACTGCAGCGCCTTTAACCGCACGGCCACTTCGGCCGGCCCTATATTTGTTCTGCATGTCTACTTTTCAGCATGTCTTCGTGGTTTTCTTGACTGATGTTACTTTCTACGTGAGTGAACTAAATAGTAAACATCAACGGGAGAGGACAATAATATTTGTAACCTTTACACACATGTTAAAGCTTTGAGACAGAAAGTGATACTTTTATAACACAACGTTAGACAGAAAATTTTCTCAAATTTCGTCAATTTCCAGTCGTTGAAGGATGAACACGGTCCAAGTTTTCCGTTTTTGTTTGCAGTGGATTTTCTTGGTGATCTGAAGAAAGAGTTATTTTCGATATTCTGAGACTTATAGACCCATTCCAGCGAGATAAAGAACCTCTTCTCTTGTGAAGTGGGTGATGATTATACAGCAGTGATAATGGAAGTCATTATTCTGTAAGCTATGACAGCATGAAGGACGAGTTTAAAGAAGAAAGGTTTATTGGGTTTTACAAGTTTTTTTTTTTTTTTTTTTTTTTTTCAGAAGAAATCATCCGAACATCAGAGACTTTGCACGAAGTTTGTTATCTGAATTTGGCACTACCTACTGGTGTGAAAAAACATTTTCTTTGCTGAAACTTACAAAATCTAAATACAGAAGTAACTTGAGTGAAGAACATTTACGAGATGTTTTTCTCATACAACATAGCCTCAGTCTGAGAAAATTTTGAATTAAAGAGAAAAATTTCATATCTCTTACTAAGTGTACTTACTTAAAAGGTATTCACTGAATATTGTATTTGTGTAAACTAATAATGACTTTCTCAGTACAACCTACCCTGCAACACCCTTACAAGCTTTTCAGACTCTTTCTGATGAGCATGCATAATTTACCACAATAGGTCTTGTTCGCGGTTTGTTTGCAGGTACACCACACTATCCACCACATCTCCATGTCTTTCATGCACCTTCGACTCGATTGACTTCACATTTCGTCACATTCGGTATCACTTCTTGATAACACTCTTAAATAAGATGTGCTCCAACTGCTCACCAGTAATTTTGAAGCCGGATAGTTTCGGTTTCTCTCTCTTTGTTAATGGCATTCTTTTGCTTTCACTCAGGTTGTATATATCTACATTTGTGTTACATTACCATCTGTCGTACTAATGTACAGCATTGTCCACTAAAATTGTAATATCATGCAAATGGCATGCAACAAATGTCGAATTGCATATGCAAATGATTAGCATTTCAGCGCAACTGCATAAAGTAGGTAAGTGTAACACCAGCCATCTACATTCTGTATGTTAGAAAAGATAACGCAGCTCGTTTGGAGGCAGATATAGCATTTAAATGTTATTAGTTTGTGAGAGATCGTGTTAATGCTTCGGGTACGAAACAGGACGCGTGCCAGTAGGGGTCGCAATTCGACAGCAGCAGAATTGTGCGCTATGGGGACTGTCATTCCAATATGGAATCGAAGCGTTCCATTGAACTATAGACTACTCAATATCATGCCCATTCGTCTATAGCCTAGAGGACAGAGATTGTTCGCACCCCCGTGCAGAATCGCACAGCCACCCCACGTAGCTTCAGTCACTAAATGGGCTTGTTCTTGCTGCAAGGCAGGTATCTACACAGCCATTGCGACGACGTCTGGAACACCATGGACCGCTAGCACGGCGAGCACTGTTGCTGTTTCCCATGACACGGCTGCAGACAGAAGCGCGCCGAAAGTGGAGCACCCAGCAACAACACTGGACATTTCAGATGAATCCTGATTCTACGTACAGCATCACAGTGGACGTGTCTATTGTGTTTTGCCCGCCGGCCGCGGTGGCCGTGCGGTTCTAGGCGCTGCAGTCCGGAACCGCGGGACTGCTACGGTCGCAGGTTCGAATCCTGCCTGGGGCATGGATGTGTGTGATGTCCTTAGGTTTAAGTAGTTCTAAGTTCTAGGGGACTGATGACCTAAGATGTTAAGTCCCATAGTGCTCAGAGCCATTTGAACCATTTTTTGTGTTCTGCCCACTCGTCTAATATGGAGTGCCTAGGAAGCTGTTTTCTCGGATAGCTAGACAACAATTCAACCAAATCGTATCAATGGTGTTTGTTACAGTGAGTTAAGTTGACAATACTTAACTTTGCATATTCACAAAGGTGTGTCGCAAGCAAATGGTGACATGCAAATAATTAATGTCCTTCGGTATATACAATTTCATTGCAAGTAAATCAATACAGTTCATAAGTCACTGCCGTAGCATTTGTGTGACGGATCGTCTCCCCACTCCGCCAGCGGCTAGGCGGCGCGGAGCTTATATTCTATTCGTGTAATGGCCACTCCTGTCTTTGTGTCGCCCTAGAGAGGGGTTCGTCAGCGCACTATTGGCTGACGTCGTCTCACAGCCCTCTCTACTCTTCCGTTCTTCATCTTCGTGCCGGCTCTTGTCGTTACGCTGGAACAATGTCCGAGGAGGCTACGATGAGGACAAACCTTGACAGAATGCATTCGTCATCGTCGCATGAACACAGCTCCTGGCTTGATGATATGGAATGTCCCCGGGTACATAACACTGTCAACTCTGTTTCGAGGAGCTGGTAATTCAGACAGTAGGAGCAACATTTCTGGCGTGTTAAAGCTGGAGGTTGTGTCCTGTCTGCGAGTCCGTGACGTTATCTTCAAACGAGATAACGCAAGACCGCATGTTGCCCCTGTTGTCCTGACCTGACAGAGGGTGTTCGACTGTTGTAGTGGTCAGCATATTTTCCAGATCTCTCACTCATGGAAAATATCCGTTGCCGAGAGACTGGCACGCCACCACTCGTCAATCACTACGACTAATGAACTCAGTTATGGAGCAGACGCAGTATGGCATAAGGTATCCGTGTCTGTCGTCGAAGCTCAGTTCGACTCGATTTCCAGCCGAGTTACTTTTGTTCGCACCCTGTATATAGCCGAATCACTTACAATTCTAGTGATGTGAACTTCGTACTACACACAGTATATTCCCAACAAGCAAAATTTCGTTCTCCTTTCTACCGTGGCAATTTTGATTTCCAGCTGTGGAAATCGCAATTTCCGATGTAGGGTTCTAATAAATTTTGAATTATTAAACAAATCGAAAGCACAGACGGATATTCTAGAAAAGGAAAGAAACCAATAAAGCAAAGTACGCAGAGTAAGCTGTGGGATCATGATAAAAAGGCGAGAGACGTATGTCTTACAAATGAAAAGTTTTTGATAATAAAGACTGTGTAAGGTAAGTATAAATGTCTGAATGGGAACCGAAACTTAGTATTAAGCTTGTTGGGAAAGGTTAAATTAGGATCCTGAGGGTAGGTGTAAATGTAGGCGAGAGTGCTTTTGTGTGCGGAACGTCTTAATCTACAAAAATCTACGAAGTTGGTGAGTGACATATGCAGTGTTCGTAGCAGAATGACTGTAGTTATAACTTCATTGTGTATAAAAATGAAATAAAAAGATGAGACTAACGACATTAACAAAACGGAAAAGTTTTTGTGAGTTTCCACTCTTGTCGTAGCAGGTGACGCCATTATTCCACTACGTAGTAGTTCTCCTGACCTACATCTCGTAAATACAGAAAATTTTTTGAGCCAATAAAAGAGTCTTTTATTTATTGAGTAATTAGTCTCTAAAATTTGGAATGGCGACGGTTACATTGTTTTTGATATGTGTACAAGAACAAAGTTGGGCACTAATGCATTGAAGATGATACTACGTCGCACTGAAGCACAGGAAATGCACGAACCAGTGTACTTACAGTGCTGCTTCCAGGCACTTAACAGTAACTAAATCGTTATTGGATCTATATGTATAACTGATACTGAGTCGTCCCTGTAGCTGACAGTAATGCTTGTATGCAATCAAAAATAATTAAAACATACGTTTTCTAACATTCTGCGTGGTGTCTGTTTGTTCTATATCGTGTCTCCCTACCACTTTCGCGCAACGACGCTCTGAGCGTGTTTTTTAGGGAATTGACTAGTTTAAACCTGGGACCTTTTGCTGGTAAGGAGACGCCAGACCACACATGACATGTAGAATTCAGAAGAGTTCAGTGAGACTAGCGATGATATAACCAAATACTTAATGATTTCGCCGTCAGCTCCACTGCACTCCCTGTAAAAGAATCTTAATACTAACTAAATTTAGTGGAAGGGGTTCAAGGCTTTCCTATTTTTAGTTAGCTGGTAAAATAACGTCGAAAAAGCAGTTAAGTTTACCATTGGAAATTTTATTCTCCTCACAAAACATTGTTTATAAATTGCACTATTGATAAAAGGAAATGTTTTAATACAGGATGGTAAAAACCAACTGCGTTCAACAAAAATGTGAACGAATATTCTCTGAATGGGTTTCCAAGTTCTACAATGGATCGAAGGATGACCTATGCCATATCACATCTATAATCTAGGTTTAAATTAAGTTTCACAAAAGAGAAAACTATCAAAATGGTCTACAGTGACCCTCAATTATCTTTAATTACTTATCTAACTTGTCGTAAATTACAGTGGCTGATGTGGCTTCTCAATAACTATATAACAGAAAAATCATCGCGTTTCAGATTTTAACTTCAAGTGGCAAATGTGAACACCATGAGCTTTAATTGACGATCGACACTAGTATTACGCAAAAAGGGGGTGTAACAGATGAGACTTCTGCAGTTCTGAGTGAAGCTTTATGCGCTGTCATGCGGCATCGCGTGCATTCATTACCTTGTCGGTGTTCGTCAGGGGGCGGCGGACAGCACAGCTCCGCTCACCTCGCCGTCTCGGAAGCAACTCTCTCCTAACTTCTCCTTACTACAATTTACCGAAGTTAGTTTAAAAAAAAACTATCTGGCTGTGTTTTCATCTGACCAATCAGGGTCTCAGTGTTAACCTTAAGCTCCGCCTACAAAAATTATGTCTATCCAATGAGAAACGTTATACTTTTCAAGGTGGGGCAATGTTTTTAAAGTTTGCAACGTAACAGAGACGCGAAAAAGTCTCACGCTAAAACTTGCATCTGGTGTGGTCCTTTTAATGTTATCGTAAGATCTATACTGTTCTTCTGGAGGGCTCTAGCTTTTAACATGGGCAGGGGGGTGGTCCTGGCGTAACAGAGATGCGAAAAAGTCTCACGCTAAAACATGCGGCTGGGGTGGCCCTTTTTGTGTTATCGTAAGATCTATACTGTTCTTCTGGAGGGCTCTAGCTTTTAACATGGGTTGGGGGGTGGTCCTGACGTAACAGAGACGCGAAAAAGTCTCACGCTAAGGCTCTAGCTTTTAACATGGGCTGGGGGGTGGTCCTAACGGTTAGCTGGCGACGTGGGTGTCCGTCCCTTATCGTAGAGCCTTGTAACTTAACACGGTTCTGCTCTCGGCTTCTGTTCTCGTTTCTCCCCTCGGAACTGCGTCTGTCTCACGGTGGGAAGGTATGACATGCATTTAGGCATTCTTGTGTTAGTCTGTGGTATTCCATTTGCTCACTCGTTACTCGTATTACTTTGGTTAATTTAATGTCACGATTTATTCGGAGCTATGTGACATACTACTGGATTTGCTTATCATGTCAGGGTTTTCATGGAAGGTGTTGGATTTGCCTGACACCTTACAGTTTGAAAGCTGGCTGTCAGTTCAGTAAATTAACTCAACAAACAAGGGATGTTGCATCTGATAGCACTTGCTCAGACCTTGCTTTGTCAAACGCGTTTGAATGAGTAAAAGAATTAAGTATTAGGTATACTTGTGGTGAATATTGGGATTGCAGTATGTCAGCATAACAAAGCTCTTCGTCATTCGGATAGCTACTAGATAAATAACATAAAATTTTTAGAGAACGGAAATAATTAATGACACACAAAAACCACCTTTTCCTTCGGTTTGATAGGTTACTGTATCTGTCGTTTCTAAAGCACAATCCTGTAAATCTTTACTCTCCAAGTGGAAGCAGTAGGAAGCTTGATGTCGTGCCTCCATCTCATCACTGACTGTGCGGAGGGTCCTGTCTGTCGGGTTCCGATCCTGCGGTTCATCAGGGACGCTCTACTTGCCGTGTACGTGGTTAGCTCGGAGCGCAGGCTGTTATGTCGGACAGCGTACTCGATAGCGCAGCGGAACTTTCCGAAAAGCGTGGTGCGTAGGCGGAGCTGCGCGTGTTTATTGCGTCCGGTTGCATAACAGGCACGGACGTCACGGCCATGATTCACCGCCAGCTGCCGGCAAAAAGCGCCACGCGTTTATTTTCCTCATGTTCACTCACTGCGCAGCACTGTTATCCTGCTCTCCAGCACACGTGTCCTCTGGAGCTACCCTAGTTACTCTGGTAGACAGTGCGCGCTCTCTTTGTATCCCGATAACCGCCGTGCCTACCCGAAGGCGTGCAGCAGCTTTCGATGCTCCACATCACTACACGCTAATCCCCCGCTCTACCTCGCAAAGCCTATAATCCGTTCACCATAAGAATAAACCCGATGTAAGCATTGCACTATGTATTCTTCCGCGTTTGCTGGAACCTCTTTGGATTTCCGTTTCACGTGGGACTGCAGGCAAGCTGTCTCGAGTACTGTCAAGTACGATAATAAGGGTACGTTTTGTGCTGTGCGTCACGCGCATATCGACGTAGCGATAATACGGCACAACTGCTTTACCGGCGCATTTCACTTGGACAGCATTGGCTTGTCAGCTGGTGCAGCTAGCCTGCAGTGACGTGGCCAGCTGCATTTCACACGTAACGAGAGAAGAGCAGAGAGCAATACGGCTTCAAATGGAAGTGTCAACTGCTACATTGATAATGAGCCTATCAACAACAGAATCCATGTAGCCAACCAGGCGCAGCATTTTTCTCTTCTTTAACGACGAGCCGTTCTATATCCCGCCAGCGTTCAGAAGTGACATGTGAAAAAGCTGTAGGCAGCTCGTGGTCGTGCGGTAGCGTTCTCGTTTCCCACGCCCGGGCTCCCGGCTTCGATTCCCGGCGGGGTCAGGGATTTTCTCTGCCTCGTGATGACTGGGTGTTGTGTGACGTCCTTAGGTTAGTTAGGTTTAAGTAGTTCTAAGTTCTAGGGGACTGATGACCATAGATGTTAAGTCCCATAGTGCTCAGAGCCATTTTTCTTGTGAAAAAGCTGCGTGCGTTAGTTCAAGTACGTCTGGCAGCTTAAAAGTCTTGTTACTTCTCGGACCATATCCCGCAGCTTGGCTCCAGATCAGTTCTCTTGGGTTCATATTGTAATGGTACAGTAGCAAATGTAAAAATGCAGCATTTGTATGATGTGCTCGAGGCTGTGAAAATGATCGTTTTTCATGTTTCTGCGATACTTATCTATATCTTTGGTATAAAACGATGGACATAGTCCAAATAAAGTGGATATGGCTTTTCATTTTTACCTTAAAAATCAAATTGTTATGTTTTCTTAATTTAAACAACTTTTATGAACAGTCTTTCATAAAACATAGACAATTAAGAAGGAATTTCGCGTCCAATATGTGATTAGAAACAGGAAGAGAAGATGTACATTATTCATAAAAAATTATGATGAGTTTTATAATTAAGATATGTGGGTATTTCAAATTGAACTAGAAAAAAAGTCGCTGGGAAGTTTGGAACTAACGCACGAATAACCACATACCGCTCACAGTCCACTACGCTACCGACTACGCTTCACGTTAAACGTATGTTTGTATACCAATGCAGAATATACAACGCTGGGAAAACTTCAAAGCCGATTATCTACGTAAATTGCCGAAAAACGTTAAGAACAGCCTATTTCTCGGCACTTCTTAACGATGTTGCACGGTGAGTTTCACTACGGTATAGAAAACGTCCTTAGCCATTTTTATATAGCGCAAAGCGCGACAATCAGAGCACAACGCTGCAGAGGCTGTTACTGTACACGATTTTTGAAATAAAAACTACGTAGCTAAGGCGTGATAAAGAAAAACGTTGATGGCTGCGTAACAACACCAGAGTAAAAGTGCTACGGCTTCTGACCAATCACAACGTTTGTGTTTGTTTACATCAATTTTATTCTTACGATGAACGGATTATAGTTACCTTTCGGGTAGAACATTTGTGCTGTTAACTGCGAGATGTCTTTATTTTAACCCTCGAGCGGGCGCGCCTGTGTATAAAGTGCTCCAACCAAAAATAAAATGATTTTATGTGATCCCATTTTTGTTTCGCAACTGCAAACCTATACCCATTCCTTCAGTATTGCTTCAGGTAACACAGCGATAAATTGTGTTGCCATACGTCCAAGCGAGCAGCAGTAATATAAAATACACTACTGGCCATTAAAATTGCTACACCACGAAGATGACGCGCTACAGACGCGAAATCTAACCGACAGGAAGAAGATGCTGTGATATGCAAATGATTAGCTTTTCAGAGCATTCACACAAGGTTGGCGCCGGTGGAGACACCAAAAACGTGCTGACATGAGGAAAGTTTCTAGCCGATTTCTAATACACGAACAACAGTTGACCGGCGTTGCCTGGTGAAACGTTGTTGTGATGCCTCGTGTAAGGAGAAGAAAAGCGTACCATCACGTTTCCGACTTTGATAAAGGTCGGGTTGTAGCCTTTGGCGATTGCGGTTTATCGTATCGCGACATTGCAGCTCGCGTTGGTCGAGATCCAATGATTGTTAGCAGAATATGGAATCGGTGGCTTCAGGAGGGTAATACGGAACGCCGTACTGGATCCCAACGGTCTAGTATCACTAGCAGTCGACAGGCATCTTCTCCGCATGGCTGTAACGGACGTGCAGCCACGTCTCTATCCCTGAGTCAACAGATGGGGACGTTTGCAAGACAACAGCCATCTGCACGAACAGTTCGACGACGTTTGCAGCAGCATGGACTATCAGCTCGGAGACCATGGCTGCGGTTACCCTTGACGCTGCATCACAGACAGGAGCGCCTGCGGTGGTGTACTCAACGACGAACCTGGCTGCACGAATAGCAAAACGTCATTTTTTCGGACGAATCCAGGTTCTGTTTACAGCATTATGATGGTTGCACCCATGTTTGGCGACATCGCGGTGAACGCACATTGGAAGCGTGTATTCGTCATCGCTATCTGGCGTATCACCCGGCGTGATGGTATTGGGTGCCATTGGTTACACGTCTCGGTCACCTCTTGTTCGCATTGACGGCACATTGAACAGTAGACGGTACGTTTCAGATGTGATACGGCCCGTGGCTCTACCCTTCATTCGATCCCTGCGAAACCCTAAATTTCAGCAGGATAATGCACGACCGCATGTTGTAGGTCCTGTACGGGCCTTTCTGGATAAGGAATATGTTCGACTGCTGCCCTGGCCATCACATTCTCCAGATCTCTCACTAATTGAAAACAGCCGGCCGAAGTGGCCGTGCGGTTAAAGGCGCTGCAGTCTGGAACCGCAAGACCGCTACGGTCGCAGGTTCGAATCCTGCCTCGGGCATGGATGTTTGTGATGTCCTTAGGTTAGTTAGGTTTAACTAGTTCTAAGTTCTAGGGGACTCATGACCTCAACAGTTGAGTCCCATAGTGCTCAGAGCCTAATTGAAGACGTCTGGTCAATGGTGGCCGAGCAACTTGCTCGTCACAATACGCCAGTCACTACTCTTGATAAACTGTGGTATTGTGTTGAAGCTGCATGGGCAGCTGTACCTGTACACGCCATCCAAGCTCTGTTTGACTCAATGCCCAGGCGTATCAAGGCCGTTATTATTTCTGGGTACTGATTTCTCAGGATCTATGATCCCAAATTGCGTGGAAATGTAATCACATGTCAGTTCTAGTATGATATATTTGTCCAATGAATACCAGTTTATCATCTGCTTTTCTTCTTGGTGTAGCAATTTTAATGGCCAGTAGTGTACAAAGCGAGCTATACGAGAAAAAATTTACTATCAGTTCAAAAATATGACCCCAGTTACGAACTAGCAACATAATCGCACATTGAGGCAGTTGTCTACTAGATAATTAGTGATCGAATAAGCAGCTGACCGAGATCTGATGCAAGTGCACTGCTTAATTCTTCGAATGCGTCATTACTGTCTCTTTAACATCTGTCCTTGGCAACAGAGAATTATAGTGAAAATTTATTTTAATAAAATGGTTCAAATGGCCCTTAGCACTATGGGACTTAATTACTGAGGTCCCCTAGAACTTAGAACTACTTAAACCTAACTAATCTAAGGACATCA
Source organism: Schistocerca nitens (assembly GCF_023898315.1). Lineage (NCBI taxonomy): Eukaryota > Metazoa > Arthropoda > Insecta > Orthoptera > Acrididae > Schistocerca > Schistocerca nitens. The sequence goes on along the minus strand of NC_064616.1, from coordinate 357,753,010 downwards.
GACACATCCATGCCCGAGGCAGGATTCGAACCTGCGACCGTAGCGGTCGCGCGGTTCCAGACTGTAGCCCCTAGAACGACTCGACCTATCCGGCCGGCAAATTCTATTTATTTCATTATTGTTTAATAAAACAGTAGCTTAGCTCATGTTATTTAAGTTTATTTTCTCCTTGTTTAAATAAACAAAGATTAAACTGTGATTTTGATAATACTTGACTTATCTTGGTAACATAAGGAATTCTATTCTTTTCATGTGTACAAAGTGCGGCGCGCGCCCGCTCGTGTTATGAGAAACGGTGCGCCCACTGGAGGATTAAGGGCTGTACCTTAACTTAAACATGTTCGGGAAGCGAGTGCCTCGAGTTGTTAAGACCATGGTTTTGTACCCGGGAAGAGGGAGATTGTTTTCTTAAATCAGCACTAATGAATGCCAGTATATTCGCTTCTCCAAGGCTCGGCCAGTTTTGTGATTGACTGCCAGCCGTGGTGGCCGTGCGGTTCTGGCGCTGCAGTCCGGAACCGCGGGGCTGCTACGGTCGCAGGTTCGAATCCTGCCTCGGGCATGGGTGTGTGTGATGTCCTTAGGTTAGTTAGGTTTAAGTTGTTCTAAGTTCTAGGGGACTTATGACCTAAGATGTTGAGTCCCATAGTGCTCAGAGCCATTTGAACCATTTTTTGTGATTGACTGAGAGTAAGTGAAAGAAAAAAAGAGAGTCCAGTTCACAAGAGTGAATGACAAGCAGATACATACTAATGAAGAATGAAAAGAATAATAAACCTAACGAAAATCACTTGTTTCACGCGAGGTATTAGATATACAACACTGAAGTTGATTTAACGTCGCTGCTGCTGCTGCTGATTAAGGGTTTAAGGAGACTAAACATTTGAGGTCATTCCACAGGATGGAATCGGCGGGCCTCATCTGTCTTCGTCTAGAGCAAATCCTATGTGCAATATTGATAAAGTTTTCTAAATGTTTACATAGCGGTTAATGCATACGTATAACCAGATGGGTCTTTTTTAAAGCAGCATCGCCGAAACAACGCATGACAACAGAGATAGTCAGTGCAGAACACTCATTTGTTCACTTTTTCCAGGAGCTGGAGAAAATTATTCGTTACATAAAAATGAATGTGATTACATACGGTAGATACATTATACGGGATGTAAGCACAATCAATGAATCCTACAAGAGCACAAAGAAAAAGACGCAACGTCGTTTATCAACGAAATTCGGAAAATGCTGAGAAAGCAAAGGCTTTTACACTCACGGTTCGAAAGAGAACGCACAAATGACGACAGTTAAAGGGTAGTAGAGATTCATGCGTCTGTGAAAAGTTCTATGCGTGAAGCATATGAAAACTACCACCGTCATACCTTATCAAAGTTTTAAATCCCGCATTTAAGAAATCGTTCATGCAGGAGAATCGTACAAACATACAATCATTTGACCATCGCACAGAGTCTCGTGTGGATTACATACTAATAAGCCTTCTGGCGTAGAGAAAAGACTGAAGGAGTTGAAAAGAAATAAGCCGCCAGGTTGAGATGGAATCCCAGATTGGTTTTACAAAGAGTAATCTACTGCATTGGCTCATTACTTAACTTGCATTTATCGTGAATCTCTCGTCCAGCGCAAAGTTTCAAGCGAATGGGAAGAAGCGCAGGTGACTCCCGTATATATGAAGGGTAAAAAGAGTGGACTCGCAAAATTACTGACCAGCAACGGTTTGCTGCAGAATTTTGGAACATACTCTGAGTTGGAATATAATGAATTTCCTAGAGATCGAAAAGCGGTTTTAGAAAGCACCGATCGTCTGAAATTCAGCTTGCCCTTTTCACCCATGATAAGCTGTGAACCATGCATGAAGGACAACAGGTAGATTCCATATTCCTAGATTTCCGAATAACATTTGACACGGTATCCCACTGCAGAGAGTTAACCAAGGTATGGGCATACGGAATACGTTACCAGATATGTGGCTGGCTCAAAGACTTCTTAAGTAATAGAACCAAGTATGTTGTCCCCGACCGGGTGTGTTCTCAGAGACAGGGGCATCGTCAGAAGTGTCACATGAAAGTGTGACAGGATCGCCATTATTTTCTATATAGACTGATCAGCCAGAAAATTATGACAACTGCCCTATTATCGATATAAACGCGTCCTGGCGATGGCAGCGTCACCTGCCGAGGAATAACTGCTAATCACAAACACGCACGGCGCCTGTAGTGTCTGAGCGTGCTTTCCTTGTGTAGAATGGGGAAGGCGCGCAATCTATGTGAATTTAACCGAGGGTAGATTGCGATTTCCCGGAGGCTCGGCACGAACATTCCGGAAACTGCAAGACTTTTCGGATGTTTGAGGAGTGATGTGGTGAGTGTCTCCAACACGTGGCGAAGCCGAGATGAAATCATGTCCAGACGTCGTGGGGTCGGGTGACCACCCCTCATTACACGTGTCGGACGTCGTAGATTGGGCAGACTGGTAACAACGGACAGGCAGCGAACTGTGCCGGAACTAACATCAGACTTTAATGCTGGACTGAGTACAAGTGTGTCTGAACACACAGTGCACCGAATACTAACGATGGGCCTCCACAGCCGACAACCCACGCACGTGCCAATGTTAACACCACAACATCGGCGACTACGACAGAAATGGGGACGTGATAGTCGGCGCTAGACTTGGCCGCAGTGGCAAACCGCTACATGATCTGAAGAATCCTGATACCTTCTTCATCATGCCAATGGGCGGGCGTGAATCCTTTGTCTTCCAGGGGAACAACTCCTTGACACCTGTACTACGAGGTGCAGACAAGCTGGCTGCGGCTCCATTAAGCTCCGGGGAACAGTCACGTGGGCATCCATGGGCCCAGCGAAGGTCGTGAAAAGCACCGTGACGGCCAAGGAGTATCGTACGCTGGTTTCAGATCACGTACACCCTTTCACGACGATGATGTTTACCGATGGCAGTGGCATTTCTTAGCAAGATGAAGCGCCATTTAACAAGACCACAAGGATGATGTAATGGTTCGAGGAACACAGTGGTGAGATCCAATTGATGTGCTGCCCCCCCCCCCCCGCCCCCCCACCCCACCCCCCGCCAAACTCGCCAGATTTGAGCCCGATCGAACACGTGTGAGATGTGACTGAACGTGTCGTCAGAACTCATCCCCCCCCCCCTCCCTACCCCGAATTTAAGGGAATTAGATGACTTGTTTGTGCATATGTGGTGCTAACTACCTCCAGAAAATTACCAAGGCCTTATTGCTTCCACGTCACGACGTGTCGCCGCTGTTATCCGTGTCAAAAGTGGTCATATCGGCTATTAGATAGGTGGTCATAATGTTCTGTCTGATCAGTCAACATGATCTGCTGGACAGGGTGAGCGGCAGTCTGCGGTTGTTTGCTGATGGTGCTGTGGTGTATGGGAAGGTGTCGAAGATGAATGACTGTAGGATAATACAAGTTGACTTAGACAAAATTTCTAGTTAATGTGGTGTATGGCAGCAGGCTCTAAGTGTAGAAAAATGTAAATTAGTGAGAATGAATAGGAAAAAAAACCGCAATGTTAGGACACAACGTTAATAATGTCCTGCTTGACACAGTCACTTCTTTTATATTTCTAATCGTAACGTTGTGAAGCGATATTAAATGGAATGAGCATGTGAGCGTTGCTGTAGCCGCGGCGAACGGTCGACTTGAGTTGACTGGGACAATTTTGGGAAAGTGTGATTCATCTATAAAAGAGAGCGCATGTAGGACGCTAATGTGACCTATTCTTGAGTACTACTCGAGTGTCTGGGATCCGACGAGGTCGGATTAAAGGAAGACATCGAAGCATTTCAGAGTCGTGATGAACGTTACTGATACTAGTTAGAAAACCGGCATTTGGAGCAGACTGCAGAACGATCCTGCTATCGCCAACATATATTTCGCGGAAAGACCACGAAGATAAGATACGAGAAATTAGCGCTCATGTGGATGCATATAGACAGTCGGTTTTCCCTCGCTCTCTTTACAGGTGGAATAGGAGAGAAAACGGCTAGAAATGCTACACGGTACCTTCCGCCACGCACCGTAAGCTGGCATGTGGAGTACGTGTTTAGATGTAGAGCATAGTAATTTCAAATATCGGACTGATACGGAAGACAGGAGGGGTGCTACCGAAATCGTTTCTTAGCAACGTACAGACCTGAATGGTGTTGCTAGGGAAAGAGCATTCATTGCGCCTTGTCGCGACATCAGCGCTACTGACAGCGCCGCGGAAGACAGAGATTCATGTTCCTCCACTAATAAGGAATTTTTTCATGGTTAGCTGTTTAAATCGTGGTTTACTCAGCCTCATGACAACAACTGAGGAGACTCCTTATCAAAAACTAGCAGTCCTTGTTGGAGAAAGCTCTCAGTAAGAGCTTGGACAGCGGTGTGGCACCAATGCCTCGTCACACTGATATTCAGTGGAGTTGCTGGCACAAGATGACGCTGCGGTCGGCAGCGAGTGGTGCATGAGATCTCATCATGGAGGCGTACATCCTGCCACAAGAGCTTTGAAAATGGACTACTTCCCACGAGGACAAGCCTAGCAGAAAAGATAAGCTCACCGAGCGAGGTGGCGCAGTGGTTAGACACTGGACTCGCATTCGGGAGGACGACGGTTCAATCCCGCGTCCGGCGATCCGGATTTAGGTTTTCCGTGATTTCCCTAAATCGCTCCAGGCAAATGCCGGGATGGTTCCTTTCAAAGGGCACGGCCGACTTCCTTCCCTGTCCTTCCCTAATACGATGAGACCGATGACCTCGCTGTCTGGTCTCCTTCCCCAACACAACCAACCAACCAACCAAAAGATAAGCTCGAAAGGGTCTTAACAACTTCGTAGCGCACTATGGAACAGAAATTGCATAAAAGCTCGCTGTAAATGCTAAGGAATGTGTGCACTACCTTAATATCTGTGTTAAGTAGATGACTACTACATGCATTGTTCCACAGTAGTAGCTACGCTAAATCACAAGCTAATTGAACGTAACCATCAACAGAAACTTTTTAACCTACGAAGAGCAGACAACAGGCTTTAGGAGGGGATAGTGAGTGCCGCAACGTGTCGATTACGAATTTCACTTGTGGACTGAGGTGAACTATAGCCTTAGGTAGATGGCTAAAACTTGTTGACTGAGTCATTTATTTAAAAAAAAAAGCCTCTTTCTTCTCTTTGTTCGTCTCTGCAACCTGTAAATACTGCTAATCATCCTGCTGGGCTGGAAGCTTCTGTTAACATTTTTTCCGTGTTTTCCAATTAATATTTCGGTTTTTAAATCCGGCTTATACAAAACCCAGTATATTTCTTATTTGTGTTTACTCAAACATGTTTCTAAACTTACATGTGACGTTCTGTCTCGATTTATTTCTGCAAAAATGTTATGCGAAGGTAATGACTGTTTTTCTATTTTCGGCCTAAAAAGATAACATGTGCGTTTTCTATTTTTTTTATTTAGGCCTAAAAAGATAACATGTGCGCTTTCTATTTTTTTTGTATTTTGATTTATCACCTTAAAATGTATTAATTGTGATAATGGACTGGTAGATGTCGGTTTGATATTATGTATGTTTGTGGTTTCACAGGATGTCATCTGCAATTTCGTCGGAAGAATTTGCTTAAAGTGTTAATAATTTGGAAGACATATCTGTGCTAGCAGTAGATGTGTATGACCAGACGTACGTTTTCCGTCCTCTTGTATATCTCTTCGTTTGTTTTCTTTTTTGGTTGTAATTACATACACAGTCTTTACAACCAAAAAGTAAAACACTCCAGTGATTCAAAAGAGGGCTGAATCGTAAATACCGGACATACATATTACTAATCTCGGAGAAATCATTTCAGAAGTGATAATATTTTACAAAAATTAAGAATCATTTCAGTGGTAGTAATACTTCACCTAAAAACTTCTGACTTCATACAAATGACATGCTGCCAAGCCACAAAAAGGCATAAAAGCAAATCGACCTCTACAAATCCACTTTCACAATGAATGAAGTCTGAGGTGAGGAATCAAAATAAAATAAAAATGCATTTGTTATATATAGTTTTAAGGCCTAAAATAGGACAGCAACCATGAACTTTGTATAACATTTTTACAGAAATATATCAAGACTCACAGAAGATGACACATAATGATAAAAACATGCTTGGCTAAAGAGGGGGAAAAAACCATTGTGTTTTGCTTAAGGCAGAGTTCAAGAAGGCCAGCGTATCAGTAATGAACCTGTCGATCTTTGATTCATAAATCTCACAACCTTCGTTATGAGATCCTCACTGCACAGCCAAAAGTATTTCGTGGCATGTCTCAATTTTCCGAAATTTTCATCCAACCGCAAAAGAGTGTAACTACCTCTATAGAAAGCATAACTACCTTTCACTGATGGCCCTCAACTTTCAAGGCTAATAACAGGGTTATAAATCAGAAAATATGTCATTAATACAAATATAGTTACGAACCTCTGTCTGAGGTCACGAAGTAAAATTCCACGGTGCCCCAGCGTCGTATCAAAGATAAAAGTCCCCAGCGCGATGGCGTAGATGTGTTGTGCACGTTTAGCTCAGAGTGGGTGGCGCAGGGTACAGTGTGCCAATTCTGCTTATTTTCGTCTGCAGCTGCATTTACTAATAACATAAACGAGACTGCTCGTATTTCTCGGACTACTTACTTGTGTACATGAAACTGTAGCATTATGGCTTTCAGCTGTGCTGTGAGGTACTGTCATGCTCAAAGGTATCCGAACGACCTGAATTATGCTCCACTCCATTTTGATGCAACTCATATAACGTAACGTTCTCGCTGTCTCAAACCTGCACCACCTGGCCATCGGCTTTTCTGGGGTAAGCATTTTACGATTCACCAGTATGATGTGCCATTAGATTCTCAGCGTAGGCATTCTGCTTCCCGTTCAGCGCTACCAATTTATAACTTATCAGAAGAAAATCCGACTGCTACAGAGATCACGCTGGTATAGACTTCTTTATCCTCTCATCACGGACCCAAACAATGATGTACACCCGATTAGCCAACATGATCACATAATCCTTAGCCGTAATGCGTCGTTGCAGAGGAACCATGGGACCCATAAAATACCACGATACGGCTGCCCAAATTGTCACTGAACTCCGTCATGGTTCACCCTTGGCACATAAAATCAGTCAGAAGTTGGAAACAGTGTGAAACAAGACTCATCCGACCAAATTACTTTCTCCCGTTATTCCACAGTCCAGGTTTGATGGCTTCCGTACTACGCTTTCCTGTTACGGGCCCGTTTCCCCGCTTTCCCAGCACGCTGTATAAATCTTCGATTCGGTGCCTCTTGAAGCAACAAACATTTCCGTTCCCTTGGTTACGGAAGCGCCCACCACTCGACCACCAACAATATGTCCACGTTTGAGTTCACTCACCTCCAACATAGTGCACTCACAACAACACAAAACACTGTTCTAACCACGACTGACACTTCCAACGTATTACGGACATTGCACAGGTGCCGTTCGCGTCAAAATACAACAGTGCAACCTGCAAGCTTCGCTAGTATCTGTATTTATGTTCAAGTATGCATTTGTAGCGGTATTCCGATACTGTTTTCCAACTCCTATATTGTCGAGTGTTGCCTTTCGTCCTACGACCATTACCAAGTGGGATTCGTGGAGAAAATCCAAAGAAGAGGAATACGTTTCGTCACGATATATTTTATTCTGCAGGAAAGGTTCACTCAGGTGCTAACTCCAGTGGCAAATGGCCCTTTACATCCTCCTTTCCAACTAGATATTTTTTTATTTCCATTGTTCTTGGCTGATGCAGTCTCCTTAAATTTACCTTCTCAAGAGCTCCCTATCTCAGAAAATATCTATTTTGTACACCTACAAATTCCTCTAATATCTGCCACTATTGTTATTATAATTATTATCACTATTAGTGGCAGCATCAGTAGTAGAAGTATTTTTATTAGTTCTTAGTGAATAATATTTACTTACATTTTCTCTGTAGAAACACATATCATTTTATTACTATCTGTGAAATTAAAATTATTGTAATTTCTTAGATAAGATAAAAAAGGTGCTGTATGTCTAAAACACTGGCCCAATGTAAGAGAAGGCCTGTAGGCCTAATCTTATCAGGTTAGATAAATAAACAATCAAATAAAATTCTAGCAACATATTATTTGCTTCCACGTAAATTTCACACAGCGACTTTCACAGTAAAATCAGAGAAATGGGAGCTTAAGTAGTGGTTACTGACTATCGATCTATTCCCTCCGCGGACGATACACGTTTTTGCAAAAATTATTGAAAAGGCTATATGTAAAGGGATAATTGGTCAATTGACTTTATACATGATTTGCTGTCAAACATACAGTTTGGTTTCAGAAGAGGTTTGACAATAGAAAACGCTATATACTTTTTCCTCGGTGACGGATTAAAAAAAATGTTACGAACACTAAGCATCTTCTTACTTAAGGTGTTTGATTGTGCAGATCACAAAATATTAGTGCAGAAATTAGACCATAAAGGAATAAGAGGAGTGGCTCACAGTCAGTTCCTCATATACATTAAGAATAGCCAACGGAAGGTCATTCCCCACTGTAATGACAACAGCTATGAGGTGGTATCCGATAGGGTTGCAGTTAAGTGGGAGGAGGTGCCTCAGGGGTCAGTGCTAGGACCACAACTGTTTTTTACATATATTATAAACAATGTGCCTTCTAATATAACTGGTGATCCTAAATAAATGTTTTCGTTGATGACTTTAGCTTTGTAAGGAAGTTTGTTGAGTACAGCATAGACACTGTATCAAATGCTGCAGATGAAGACATAAGTTTGTGGCTTCTAGGAAAGATATTTATGCCAAATCACAGTCATACTCAGTTTTTGCTGCTTCTAGTAAACTGTTCGCCCTAAACTGACATTCAGGTTACACAGAATAGGCAAATGATAAGTCAGTGTGAACAGCTAAAATTTCTGGATGTTCAAATACACTCCTGGAAATGGAAAAAAGAACACATTGACACCGGTGTGTCAGACCCACCATACTTGCTCCGGACACTGCGAGAGGGCTGTACAAGCAATGATCACACGCACGGCACAGCGGACACACCAGGAACCGCGGTGTTGGCCGTCGAATGGCGCTAGCTGCGCAGCATTTGTGCACCGCCGCCGTCAGTGTCAGCCAGTTTGCCGTGGCATACGGAGCTCCATCGCAGTCTTTAACACTGGTAGCATGCCGCGACAGCGTGGACGTGAACCGTATGTGCAGTTGACGGACTTTGAGCGAGGGCGTATAGTGGGCATGCGGGAGGCCGGGTGGACGTACCGCCGAATTGCTCAGCACGTGGGGCGTGAGGTCTCCACAGTACATCGATGTTGTCGCCAGTGGTCGGCGGAAGGTGCACGTGCCCGTCGACCTGGGACCGGACCGCAGCGACGCACGGATGCACGCCAAGACCGTAGGATCCTACGCAGTGCCGTAGGGGACCGCACCGCCACTTCCCAGCAAATTAGGGACACTGTTGCTCCTGGGGTATCGGCGAGGACCATTCGCAACCGTCTCCATGAAGCTGGGCTACGGTCCCGCACACCGTTAGGCCGTCTTCCGCTCACGCCCCAACATCGTGCAGCCCGCCTCCAGTGGTGTCGCGACAGGCGTGAATGGAGGGACGAATGGAGACGTGTCGTCTTCAGCGATGAGAGTCGCTTCTGCCTTGGTGCCAATGATGGTCGTATGTGTGTTTGGCGCCGTGCAGGTGAGCGCCACAATCAGGACTGCATACGACCGAGCCACACAGGGCCAACACCCGGCATCATGGTGTGGGGAGCGATCTCCTACACTGGCCGTACACCACTGGTGATCGTCGAGGGGACACTGAATAGTGCACGGTACATCCAAACCGTCATCGAACCCATCGTTCTACCATTCCTAGACCGGCAAGGGAACTTGCTGTTCCAACAGGACAATGCACGTCCGCATGTATCCCGTGCCACCCAACGTGCTCTAGAAGGTGTAAGTCAACTACCCTGGCCAGCAAGATCTCCGGATCTGTCCCCCATTGAGCATGTTTGGGACTGGATGAAGCGTCGTCTCACGCGGTCTGCACGCCCAGCACGAACGCTGGTCCAACTGAGGCGCCAGGTGGAAATGGCATGGCAAGCCGTTCCACAGGACTACATCCAGCATCTCTACGATCGTCTCCATGGGAGAATAGCAGCCTGCATTGCTGCGAAAGGTGGATATACACTGTACTAGTGCCGACATTGTGCATGCTCTGTTGCCTGTGTCTATGTGCCTGTGGTTCTGTCAGTGTGATCATGTGATGTATCTGACCCCAGGAATGTGTCAATAAAGTTTCCCCTTCCTGGGACAATGAATTCACGGTGTTCTTATTTCAATGTCCAGGAGTGTACATAATGAACCGTCATGGAAATCCCATGTTCGACATCTTGTTCAAAAACCGAATGCTGTTATATTTACTGGTAGAACAGTATATGCAGTAAGTGAGAGTCTAACACGAAAATCGGTCTACTTTAATTATTCTGGGGTATCTCTTCCCATTCAAAAAGGGTATTTTTGGTTCATAAACGGAAGTATGAAAAGCATTTGGTGTAAGTTCGAGTACCTATTGTCGACCCTTGTTCAGGATTGTGAACTTTGACTTTGTCCTCTCAATAGTTATTTTCTTTAATGTCTTTTGTTGTTAAAAATGTGAGATTAGCCCCAAGAATTAGCTGCCTTCACTGGGTTGAAATCAGATCTGTGTTTGGATCACACCTCCTTGACTCTTGTCCATAAAGTTGTGCAGTATTCAGCTGTATCCACATTCAGTAAGCTACCAAAAGAATTAAAAACTCGTAGCAAGAATCATCGTACATTCAACTCCAAACTAAAGAATTTCCTTATGTATCACTCCTTCTATTCTGTTGGGGAATTCCTGGAACACAAACTAAGCTAATCACTGTGTTATAACGCTGATTGTGGTAATATACAGGATGATTTAAAATTCCTTTAACAGGTTTCTGGGGGATGTAGAGAGGACTTCTTCGATGAAGCTTTGATAAGAAATCCATGTCTGGAAATGTACTCTTTGGATATAAAATAAGTCTCAAAATAGAATAATTATGACATCACATAACATCTTCGTGTGACCACAACAACGGCTGCGAGAAATTGTTAAGTTCGAAATTAGGAGGGTAGGTTGCGGTGCTCCACAGATGCGCTGCACTCTCGACTCTGAAGAGGACGTCCTTCGTCACGCAGAAGAGAACCGAGGGCAAGTGCTCGAAACACTGCCCCTTCCGTGTGCTCCTACACCATGACGGTGAGAGCTCATTCCCTCCACTGAGTGTTTACTTTGAAGTGGGCAATTTGAAACTGATTCGATTTTACATCCGAACGGTACATTTTCAGACATGGTTTCCTTATCAAACTTCATCTACTAAGATCCCTCTGCAATCCCTGGAAGCCTGTATTAGGAATTTTGAAACGCCATGTATATTCTCAGTTTGTTATCTGCGTAGGATTCGTCTAAATTTTATTTTATCTGTGTTGAATTTCATGTACTGACTCATCCATGGCCATGGAGATTTACTCCTCAAGTAGGTCTTACCGAACTAGACGTGTAAAAAGAGGGGAAAATCATAGTAGTGCCCAATCTACCTATGACTTTTAGTTGTGTGTGTGTGTGTGTGTGTGTGTGTGTGTGTGTGTGGGTGGGTGGGTGGGTGGGTGGGTGGGTGGATGGGTGTGTAAACTGAAGTATTCCATACAAATACTCTGATTCATTTACAAATGAAACGCATTACGATCAGTGAATTATAACACAACCTTTCTGTTACGAGTCAAAGTCCGCTAGTACCAAGTGAGAAGAAGATAGTTAACCAAAATGCCCAGAAGTCCAGAGACAAGTTTTCGGGTGCAGTTAGCAAATTTTTCCAAAGCTCAGTTCGGCAGAATTCAAATCCCACAGCTCGGCAGGTTTACTCGATGAATCAGGGGATGTCACATTTTTACTAGACGATATGAATCCAAGTGCTGCGGCCGATACGGGTGTATGAATAAGGGCCACGAGACGTAATTCAGGATGCCACCGTAAATGATGTTGCGAACGCCTCCGAGTGGTTTCCAGAGCTCATCGCGGCGTTGGTCCGATATCGATTAAGTTTTACCACTGTCAAGACAACGCATTTTTAACAGACGTAACCATACACACAGAACGTTTAAAGGGAACAACTGTCACATCTCCATCTCTTGTTTCTCCCATTAAATACACTTTTACTTTAAAAAAATACATCCACAACCTATTATGTATTTTATTTATTATCATCATCTAAGTTAGCAACAAGTTTAAACAAAATTGTGTATATGCGTTTGTATTTATTATATAGATACATTTCTTTATTTGTTATTTTTTTTAATTTACCATTTTGTAAAATTTTCAGCAACAAAAATTTGCTAGTAATAAAACTCAATTTGTATTACAGAACATGTAAAATCACACAATGTACGATCTGATATATAATAACAGGCAGCAGGTCTTTATTTGAGAAATAAATAAATAAATAAAAATAAAAACATCAGTATCGATATCGGAGTCAGAACCTGGATGGCCCTTAGGCTAGGATACGAGACAACCAACGTGAAATATGTGTGAAAATGCGCGACTGAGATTGTGACAGAGCTGAAAAGTGTGAATGTTCCCTTCGTAAAGGTCCGTCGATCCAGGCAGAAGTGCTGTGTATACATGTTCTCCATACTGCCGCTGGCGAACAGAAGCCATGAGACTTCAGACTGACCGGTCAAGGGACTCATGTACAGATCCTGTACGATCTACAGAAAGTGTTTAAAATATTTTAGAAGAAATTTTACCAAGACTCTTATTGGAACAATTGGAACTGGTGAATTCGAAAAACAAGAACCACGTTTTTGACATGTTTTATTGTTTGCCAGATAAGTATATTTCATCACGCACTTAAAAGCTGCACAAATGACATATGATGTCGCTGTGAAATCCCTTTACTGTAGTATTCCATCGGCGCATCTGCCCTACATCTTCAGGTGCAACGAATATTCTCTTAAGCTATGACTGGAACCTTCTGTTTATGCCAGTCTAAGTAGGAAACGCGCAGCCGTGAAGATACCAAATTCGTTGACCAATAGCGAGAATTTCCTGATCGGTAGAGGGAAGGAAAGATACGCCACATATCAGACGATGAACCACGAACTTCGGAGCTCGCGCAAAGGCTGTCGTCCAACTGCGTCCTGTCGTCGGCGTCCCCAGCGCCCTCTGTTGGAATCCTCATGTCGAATACGCATCGGCATTGACATGCTACCATCCCACTGTTCCAATCCGAAAATTTAAGTTGACACCGAAGCGTCATCCTTTGAACAACCAACCAACCTTTTGTGTATGCTGCGACAATATTACCGTTGCTGGATTCCATGCAGTTCTAAGTTGGAAACCAGCATCTCTCTTCTCTAGATTCGACGAGTTGCGAGTGTTCAGCATTTCTTTTATTACGTTGTACCAGGACGAAGACGTCGGCGGGAGAAGTTTGAAACTTCGCACTCAGAAGTCAATAAACGACAAGCGACACCGCCTGACAGTGAGGGATCTGTAGCCAAAATTTTATGTCATAGAATAGTTTCATGGGCACATCTCCCCATACTGATGGAAAAATATATTTGCCAAGAAGGCTTCCAGAAATGAAGTTGAAACATGACAACCTAACACAAAAGTATACCAAAAAGATGAGTATGACGTGGAGAAAGTTGAAAAAGTAGAGAAAGGCCCGCCCTTGGAGATCGAAAGGACGCTGGAGATATCGTTGAAACCCACAGGTCTGCTCAAGAGCTGAATGTTAAGACCTGCAGAGCATGGAGTGTAGCGTAAACAAGTTGAAACATGTTCGAACATGCTAGGGGAGTGGGAGATTATCTGCCCTACACGAATACACTACCACGAAACCAACAGTTTAACCTAGCACAATGGTGTTGTATTTTTTAAATTGAAGCAGTTGCCTCATTCACAGTTCTAAATATTTCAGTTTGTAGGAAATATACTATCTGACAAAGTAGTTGAAGAACACAGAAAACATCGTCTGACGTCAATGTAATTTTATACACTTACACACCATAGGTGGGTTTGCAAATCATTAGCGGTGCAGTTGTCTGTGACGGGGAGCAGGACGACTAGATTTCATTAGTGTTGGTCCTGTGTAGTACCATTATCAGGCCTGGCAGGGTATACAAGGGTAATGAACAGCGTCAGGTATTGTGCGGTCACTGCGAAGCACACGGAGCTGACGCGTATTCGGCGAGACATTCTGGGTCTCCATTTGGAACGCTGGTCGTATAGCGCCATATCCAAGTTTATGGAGGATTCACGTGTTACAGTGGCTCTAGGTTGGTTTGCATGGGAACGTGAGAGCAGGCATATTTGTCGTCGAAGTTAAGGTCGACCGCCTCTGACCACCAAAAGGTTGTTGTTGTTGTGGTCTTCAGTCCTGAGACTGGTTTGATGCAGCTCTCCATGCTACTCTATCCTGTGCAAGCTTCTTCATCTCCCAGTACCTACTGCAGCATACATCCTTCTGAATCTGCTTAATGTATTCATCTCTTGGTCTCCCTCTACGGTTTTTACCCTCCACACTGCCCTCCAGTACTAAATTGGTGATCCCTTGATGCCTCAGAACATGCCCTACCAACCAATTCCTTCTTCTGTTCAAGTTGTGCTACAAACTCCTCTTCTCCCCGATTCTATTCAATACCTCCTCATTAGTTATGTGATCTACCCATCTAATCTTCAGCATTCTTCTGTAGCACCACATTTCGAAAGCTTCTATTCCCTTCTTGTCTAAACTATTTATCGTCCATGTTTCACTTCCATACATGGCTACACTCCATACAAATACTTTCAGAAACGATTTCCTGACACTTAAATCTATACTCGATGTTAACAAATTTCTCTTCTTCAGAAACGCTTTCCTTGCCATTGCCAGTCTACATTTTATATCCTCTCTACTTCGACCATCATCAGTTATTTTGCTCCTCAAATTGAAAAACTCCTTTACTACTTTATGTGTCTCATTTCCTAATCTAATTCCCTCAGCATCACCCGACTTAATTCGACTACATTCCAATATCCTTGTTTAGCTTTTGTTGATGTTCATCTTATACCCTCCTTTCAAGACACTGTCCATTCCGCTCAACTGCTCTTCCAAGTCCTTTACTGCCTCTGACAGAATTACAATGACATCGGCTAACCTCAATGTTTTTATTTTTTCTCCATGGATTTTAATACCTACTCCGAACTTTTCTTTTGTTTCCTTTACTGCTTGCTCAATGTGCAGATTGAATAGCATCGCGGAGAGGCTACAACCCTGTCTCACTCCCTTCCCAACCACTGCTTCCCTCTCATGTCCCTCGACTCTTATAACTGCCATCTGCTTTCTGTACAAATTGTGAATAGCCTTTCGCTCCCTGTATTTTACCCCTGCCACCTTCAGAATTTGAAAGAGAGTATTCCAGTTAACATTGTCAAAAGCTTTCTCTAAGTCTACAAATGCTAGAAACGTAGGCTTGCCTTTTCTTAATCTTTATTCTAAGATAAGTCGTAGGGTCAGTATTGCCTCACGTGTTCTAACATTTCTACGGAATCCAAACTGATCTTCCCCGAGGTCTGCTTCTACCAGTTTTTCCATTCGTCTGTAAAGAATTCGCGTTAGTATTTGGCAGCTGTGACTTATTAAACTGATAGTTCGGTAATTTTCACATCTGTTAACACCTGCTTTCTTTGGGACTGGAATTACTATATTCTTCTTGAAGTCTGAGGGGGTTTCGCTTGTCTCATACATCTTGCTCACCAGATGGTAGAGTTTTGTCAGGACTGGCTCTCCCAAGGCTGTCAGTAGTTCTAATGGAATGTTGTCTACTCCCGGGGCCTTGTTTCGACTCAGGTCTTTCAGTGCTCTGTCAAACTCTTCACGCAGTATCATATCTCCCACTTCATCTTCATCTACCTCCTCTTCCATTTCCATAATATTGTCCTCAAGAACATCGCCCCTGTATAGTCACTCTATATATTCCTTCCACCTTTCTGCTTTCCCTTCTTTGCTTAGAACTGTGTTTCCATCTGAGCTCTTGATATTCATTCAAGTGGTTCTCTTTTCTCCAAAGGTCTCTTTAATTTTCCTGTAGGCAGTATCTATGTTACCCCTCGTGAGATAGGCCTCTAAATCCTTACATTTGTCCTCTAGCCATCCCTGCTTAGTCATTTTGTACTTCCTGTCGATTTCATTTTTGACACGTTTGTATTCGTTTTTGCTTGCTTCACTTACTGCATTTTTGTATTTTCTCCTTTCATCAATTAAATTCAGTATCCCTTCTGTTACCCAAGGGTTTCTACTAGCCCTCGTCTTTTTACCGACTTGATCCTCTGCTGCCTTCACTATTTCATTCCGCAAAGCTGCCCATTCTTCTTATACTGTATTTCTTTCCCCCATTCCTGTCAACTGTTCCCTTATGCTCTCTCTGAAACTCTGTACAACCTCTGGTTCTTTCAGTTTGTCCAGGTCCCATCTCCTTAAATTCCCACCTTTTTGCTGTTTCTTCAGTGTTAATCTACAGTTCATAACCAATAGATTGTGGTAAGAGTCCACATCTGCCCCTGGAAATGTCTTACAATTTAAAATCTGCTTCCTAAATCTCTGTCTTACCATTATATAATCAATCTGAAACCTTCTAGTTTCTCCAGGGTTCTTCCATGTATACAACCCTCTTTCATGATTCTTGAACCAAGTGTTAGCTATGATTAAGTTATGCTCTGTGCAAAATTCTACCAGGCGGCTTCCTCTTGCATTTCTTAGCCCCAATCCATATTCGCCTACTACGTTTCCTACTGTTCCTTTTCGTACTCTCGAATTCCAGTCACCCATGACTATTAAATTTTCGTCTCCCTTCACTACCTGAATAATTTCTTTTATCTCATAATACATTTCATCAATTTCTTTATCGCCTGCAAAGCTAGTTAGCATATAAACTTGTACTACTGTAGTAGGCGTGGACTTCGTGTCTATCTTAGCCACAATAATGCGTTCACTATGGTGTTTGTAGTAGCTAACCCGCACTCCTATTTTTTTATTCATTATTAAACCTACTCCTGCATTACACCTATTTCATTTTGTTTTTATAACCCTGTATTCACCTGACCAAAAGTCTTGTTCCTCCTACCACCGAACTTCACTAATTCCCACTATATCTAACTTTAACCTATTCATTTCCCTTTTTAAATTTTCTAACCTACCTGCCCGATTAAGGGATCTGACATACCACGCTTCGATCCGTAGAACGCGTTTTCTTTCTCCTGATAACGACGTCCTTTATAGTAGTCTCCGCCCGGAGATCCGAATGGGGGACTATTTTTGTTGTGTCTAGACAAGACAGCCTAGACACAATGAGAGGAAGCCGAAAGGCACGCGCTTAAACTCACGCAGGCTGGCGTGAGGTCTGAAACAGGATACGTAATGAATGCTATAAAGAAAAGTACGTAGCTGCTGGAATACTTAACTTTAATCCACAATTGGTGAACATTGGTCTTGTTGATACATTATTATCATCTCAATATAACTTGGTGATGGCGCCTTGCTAGGTCGTAGCAATTGACTTAGCTGAAGGCTATGCTAACTATCTTCTCGGCAAATGAGAGAGTCTTCGTCAGTGTAGCATCGCTAGCAAAGTCGGCTGTGCAACTGGGGCGAGTGCCAGGACGTCTCTCTAGACCTGCTGTGTGGTGGCGCTCGGTCTGCTATCACTGACCGTGGCGACACGCGGGTCCGACGTATACTAGCGGACCGCGGCCGATTTAAAGGCTACCACCTAGCAAGTGTGGTGTCTGGCGGTGACACCACATTCCTCCCCCGCAAATCGCCGAACGGTTGTGTTATAAGGCTTCCGCCCGCCGTGGGGAGGACCCCATGTTGACGTATGCGACGAGATGGGGAGCCTAACAACAGGCGAGGCTGAGCCACCCGCACCCTGCCATTCGGTCCGAGGGGAGCTAGGAAACGCCTGAAACCCTAGTCCAGGGTGCACGCCAACATGCGGTGTATGCGCCCGTAAAGAGACAGGAGGGGCCGAAGGGTCGACCTCCATCAGAATGGTGCAGCCGACGGGCGAAGACGACATCTGGTCCGGAGCGGGCAAGAGCTCCATGTCGGAGGACAGCTGGTCACGGGAAGCGATCGGCGGCGCGTGACCCAGGGAGGCGCCTGGCGGTTGCAGCGAAGCGTCCACTGCGGGCGTCGTCGGCGGGAGAACAGGCGGCGGCGGCGGCGGCGGCGCGTCGCCATGTGGCAAAATGGTAGACAGCGTCGGTAACACCTGGGGATGAGGCGAGCCAGTAGATGGGTCCCCAGGGCGCTGACCGGACGGCACCGTCGCTGAAAGCAGACGGGGAGCGGCAGAACCCGTGCGACGACAGAGGCGCAGCTGACTGAGATGCCGACGCACCTCACCAGAGGCCCCCAAAACCAGATACATAGCGCGGCCGAGGCAGCGAAGAATGCGCCCTGCGACCCAACGCCGTGAACCTCGATAGTTGCGATAGTATACAACGTCGTCTGGAGCAAAAACAGGCGTCTGCCGCTGCACAGGAACCTGATGCGGCGGATGCAGCAAAGACATCAAGGTTCGATGAGGACGACTGTGGAGCAACTCAGCCGGCGAGCGACCATCTCGGGGCTGAGAGCGATACGAAGACAAAAAGAGCAATAACGCGTCCTCCCGAGAATGCGACTCTTTCAACTTCAACATCTGGGACTTCAAAAGTCCGGACCAATCGTTCAGCGGCACCGTTTGACTGAGGCGAAAACGGTGCAGATGTCAGATGTTGAATACCATTGGCCTTGCAGAGTGACTGAAATTCTGCGGACATGAATTGTGGGCCATTGTCGGAAACAATAGTCTGTGGAAGACCTTCAATGCAAAAGATAGCGGATAACGCTTGGATGGTGGCTGAAGACGTCGTGGAAGACATCCGGACCACAAAAGGAAAATTACTGAAGGAATCGACCATAACAAACCATCTAGCATTCCAGAATGGACCAGCAAAATCGATGTATAAGCGTTGCCAAGGGGAAGTGGCTTTCGCCCATGCAAAGAATTTCCGCGGTGGTGCGGATTGTTGTTCGGCACACGCCATGCAAGAAGAGCACATTTTCGTAATCGCAGCATCGATTCCAAACCAAGTACAGTGCTGACGAGCAAGTTGTTTCGTTCACACTATACCCCAATGTCCTTGGTGGAGAAGCCGTAAGACAGAGGACTGTAACGAACGTGGGACCACGACCCTGGACTGATCATTATCTGAACGCAACAGCAAAACACCACGTCATACAAAAAGTCTCTCCTTGTGAGCAAAAAATCGGCGAACCAACGGTTCCTCGATCCGTGTTTTCGACAAGGGCCATTGTGTAGCAACAAAACGCAAAACGGTAGCAAGAACAGGGTCGCAGCTGTGGCTGTAGCGACACGACGAAAATCAATCGGAAACGATTCGACCACGTCATCGGTTTCCGCATCAGTGAACATGCAAGCAAGTTCGGAAGAATCGAATGCTCTATCCTCAGCAACAGGCAAACGGGACAACGCATTGGCGTTTCCATGCTTAGCAGTGGACCGATACAAGATAAAGCAGCGGTACGGCGAGAGGAAAATAGACCAGCGAATGAATTTCTGCGCTGTACGTGGAGGTACAGGCTTGTTCGGATGAAAAAGCGATGTCAAAGGTTTGTGGTCTGTGATTATGGTAAAGTGACGACCGTACAAGAAATCATGAAACTTAGTAACACCAAAGACGAGAGCCAAAGCTTCTTTCTCGATCTGTGAATAATTTCTTTGCGCAGACGAGAGGAATTTGTACGCAAAGGCAATAGGGCGATCATGTGATCCATCTTTGTGCGCAAGCACAGCACCGATCCCGAAATCCGATGCATCTACCATCAACAAAAGGGGTTTCTGGGGATCGAATGGCGTAAGGCAAGTAGTGGAAAGCAACGCCGATTTCAACTGGCGAAAGGCGCGTTCGCATTCCGTCGTCCAGACAAACGGAACACCTTTACGGCATAAGCGATGAAGCGGAGCTGAAATGGAAGAGGCATTGCGCACATAGCGATGGTAGTAATTTATTTTACCCAGCACACTCTGTAGCTGCTTCAAATTCTGTGGCGAAGGCAAGTCTTGTATGGCACGGAGGTGCTCTGGACTAGGATGTATGCCTTGGGCATTGATTACATGTCCCAGATATGGTATATCACGAGCAAAAAACACACATTTGTCCTACCGCAAGCGAAGACTATTTTGTCGCAAGACCTGAAATAATGTTCGGAGATTGGCTAAATGTTCTTCTTCCGTCTTTCCGGAGATCACAATATCGTCCAGATAGTTTGCTGCAGTAGGGACCGACGCACAAACAGTTTGCAGATATTGCTGAAACAATGCAAGGGCGGATGCACACTCGAATGGCAGTCTTTTGAATCGGTACAAACCAAGATGCGTGTTAACCACCAAGACGCGCTGGGATTCGTCGTCCACTGGTATTTGCAAGTACGCATCTGCTAGGTCCAACTTCGACAAATATTTACCCAGGCACAGTTTGTCAAAAAGATCTTCCGGGTGGGGTAAAGGGTAAGTTGCAATCACTAGTTGTGGATTCACCGTAGCCTTGAAGTCCACACAAAGTCTCAATTTTCCGGAAGGTTTTGGCAAAATTACTAAGGGTGATGCCCAGAGAGAAGCCTGCACACGTTAAATCACACCTTGTGATTCCAAATCGTGTAATGTTCTTGCGACCTCATCACGCAATGCGTGGGGAACATTGCGCGCTCTGAAAAATTTCAGTTGCGCGTTTACTTTCAGGTCCAAATGGGCTTCATAATTCGTAGCGCAACCAAGGCCCGGTGCAAAAAGTTCTTCACATAGACTAGAAACACTGGCTGAAGGCACAGTCTGGTTCACTGATAGGACCTGATTTACTATAGACAAGTTAAACAACTGAAACAAATCTAAACCAAACAAGTTCACCGCAGAAGAAGAACGAAGGATGTAAAATGACACAAGTTTTGTTTGTCCCTTGTATGTTGCAAGAAGGCTGCACTGTCCTAACACAGGGATATTCTGACCTGAATAACTATTTAACGTAACATTTGTGGCATGCAACGGAGGTGTGCCCAGTTGTTTGTACGTGTCTTTATTGATCAATGAAACTGCAGCTCCGGTATCGAGCTGGAATGGGATCACGTTGCCATGAATGTCCTAGTCTACAAAAAGTTTATTGTCCTGCTGATGACAAGAGCGACTGTCTCGTGCAATTTGAACAGACACTGGTACAGAATCACTTGCTAATTGACGTGATTTCCGGCGACGTCGACGCACACTTTTTGTGGGACGCACACAGTCACTTATAGAGAGAGTGGCACTGGGCGGAATGGTATTAACTACATGAATGTCCATGGGCGAAGGTTCACGAGCCTGAGTATTCTTGGTTAGATTCCGATTCCGGCGCGAACAAAGGGCCTGGTATGGTTGTTAGTGTCCGATCTGAGCTTTTTCTGGCAAACACTCTGAACATGTCCTTTTTTATTACATAAAAAGCAAATAGCTTGGCGGGACGGGCAATTCTCACGCGAATGTCTAGTAGCACACCGCGGGCATGATTTCACTGCATTTGCTTCCTGCCGCGGGACACGTGGTTGAGATCGTGGTGGCAGCTACGCGGACGGGCGCGAGGGCTGTTTACATTTCCATGCAGCTCGGCCGGCGGGCCGGTTAATGTGACACACAGCTGGCGAAGTTTCAAATGATTCCTGAGCAAAGTCAAGTGTGTCTTGCCTATCCAATATGTCCATCACTTGTTGAAGGGAGGGATTGACTAGTTTCAAAATTTGCTCCCTTATACGAACATCAGAAATGTTCTGTGCAATTGCATCACACACCATAGTATCTGAATAAGGGAGTCCACATTCACACTCAAAAGCACAATCCTTTGTAAAGCCTTGCAAAGTTGCAACCCACTCCCGATTAGTTTGACCGGCCGTACGTTTTGTACGAAAGAACGTATACCTTTTTGCAACTACATTGACTGATTCCTTGAAATATGCACCTAATGCAGACAAAATTTCGTCGTGGGACAGAGTTGCTACGTCACGTCGGGGAAACAATTTCACTATCACACGGTACGTCTGGACGCCGACACATCATAATAAGTGAGGCTGCCGCTCGTTACCTTGAATTCTGTAGGCGGCGAGATGGAATCCAAATTGGCGTGACCACTCCGTCCAGCTTTCCAGTTACGCATCGAAATGACGAAAAGGTGGTGCAACTGCGTGTTGTGGCTGCGGTAGCGGGGGAGCGGCGGCGGCCGCATCGTTTTGCATTGCACGTTGACCCTGGACGAGCTGTCCAAGGGCATCCAATAAGGCCTGCGTCTGCTGATTCTGCAAGCGATAAAATTCGGACAGTACATCTGGAGATTGTGGCGAAGCCATGACACAATGATATTTAAGGAAGTAAAAAGAACAAGGCCCTTTTTTTACTCGTCGCCAAAAATGTTGTGTCTAGACAAGACAGCCTAGACACAATGAGAGGAAGCCGAAAGGCACGTGCTTAAACTCACGCAGGCTGGCGTGAGGTCTGAAACAGGATACGTAATGAATGCTATAAAGAAAAGTACGTAGCTGCTGGAATACTTAACTTTAATCCACAATTGGTGAACATTGGTCTTGTTGATACAGTATTATCATCTCAATATAACTTGGTGATGGCGCCTTGCTAGGTCGTAGCAATTGACTTAGCTGAAGGCTATGCTAACTATCTTCTCGGCAAATGAGAGAGTCTTCGTCAGTGTAGCATCGCTAGCAAAGTCGGCTGTACAACTGGGGCGAGTGCCAGGACGTCTCTCTAGACCTGCCGTGTGGTGGCGCTCGGTCTGGTATCACTGACCGTGGCGACACGCGGGTCCGACGTATATTAGCGGACCGCGGCCGATTTAAAGGCTACCACCTAGCAAGTGTGGTGTCTGGCGGTGACACCACAATTTTACCTCCGGAATATTTTACCCAAGAGGACGCCATCATCATTTAATCATACAGTAAAGCTGCATGTCCTCGGGAAAAATTACGGCTGTAGTTTCCCATTGCTTTCAGCCGTTCGCAGTACCAGCACAGCAAGACAGTTTTGGTTAATGTTACAAGGCCAGATCAGTCAATCATCCAGACTGTTGCCCCTGCAACTACAGAAAAGGCTGCTGCCCCTCTTCAGGAACCACATGTTTGTCTGGCCTCTCAACAGATACCCGTCCGTTGTGGTTGCACGTACGGTGCGGCTATCTGTATCGTTGAGGCACGCAAGCCTCCCCACCAACGGCTAGGTCCATGGTTCATGGGGAGGCACCACAAGGGAGGATCGTATTCTGCACTAAGAACATCGTAAAAACTTAACAACTTACGCGTGCCATCGGAGGACTAGTAAAGGTCACAATGTAATAATCTGTTTCATCCCTCACCACTGGTCGGAGATTAGCAGCAGCCGAACGAACGAATTACCGTCACGTGCGTAGGCTGCTGTGAAATCCACAACACAGATGGCTGAGTTTGGAGCAGTGACGTGACCAGGAAGCATAAATCACTGATGAATGGCGTCCCATTGTATCCAGCTTTGAATTGCAGTTCTGTACTATCTCAGATGACCATCGTTGGCGAGGGTGTCGGCGACCTGGAGAGAGATCCTATTTTTCCACTGTTTTGGTGAGGAACATCGGTATTACTTGTGGCGTTATAGAACTCTGATGGAGCGTACTAATGTAGTTCTCCTCATGTGACAGAATCCTGGTGCCTTTCCAACAGGAAAAGTTTGTTCCACACTGCTCTTGTGTCTGGAAACTGTCTGCATGAAGCTGAGCTAGACTCCCGTGGCTAGCAAGATCCCCAGATCCGTCCGATAGAACATTTGTCGGACCAGCTCGGCCGTCTATTCCATCCCAGTGTCGGTGCCATTACCCAGGATATCAAAGACCTGTTACAATAGTCGTGTACCATCATGCTTCAGGAGAGGATACAACGGCTTATGACACCTTTACTTCTCAACCGAGTCAGTTTATACATGTAACCAGACATGGTGTAACGTGATTCTGGGAAGCGAGCTTATACTACCAAGTTCTTCATAAATTTGGCTCTGCACTGTAACCCCTGAAATAACGTCAGATACCCACTCAGTCCGTGCAGTTTCATTTCGTATCCTCATTACCCGGTGTGAGCTGCTTCTTTTCTTTTCAGGCTGTGTAGCGTATTTTCCAAATTTTCCACCCAAATCTAAATTTTACTCTGTTTGCAAGTTGGTTATTACCACCACCATTAAATTTTCCCCATCATTAGGCAGTGCACATGGGAAACATCCGTAAATTCGTGGGGTAATAACAGTGCAGGAAGGGGGGGGGGAGTGAACTAATAAAATTGCTACTTTGCCAGGAATTTTTACTGGCCCAATACCAATGCCTGTGTATGTTGAAGTAAGAAACAGGGATTAGTGTTTCAAGTCTTGTCTACGGCATGTTCATTACAAACGGAGCACAGTGTCGGATGGTGCAGAAATCGCCGTAGTGTTTTCAAAGGAACCGTCCTGGCATGTAACTCGTGCGATTTGTTCAAACTACTGAAAATATTTATCTTGGTCGTTGTACGGGTAGTCGAGCAACATTTCTTCTTAACATAAAATCAGTCCCTTTGCCACCCCGCTACCTCTTAATTATGTTTGTTGCGCTGTTTATTTGGTGTGATTTGTGTGTATTATTGTGACAATATAGGCCTATTGCATTTATGTAGTTGTTTTCCATTCATTAACGTCTTCACCATACAATGGGCCTAGTAGACATTGAGAGTGATTTGAGATGGAGCAACAGACATCCAAATGTAGCGGTATTTCGATTTTCCTGGGACTGTTTCATCAGGTATTACAACAGTGATTCATTTCCACAATTACGTTTAATCAAAATGATGCGCAATCTCTTACAATTTTGATGTCGGCGTCCGTACGATGCTAAATTACAACCTTTCTCTTCCTATCATTTGGGTAAGAAAGGGAAGACATTGACTATGCTGTTGCTAGCTAATCTAAATTTTTATTCATTCGAAGAGATCTACGCAAACACCAGAAAAATTAATTCAGAGTATCTAACCATTCAAAACGACTCCAGTATCTTAGTCACTTTGCAACCTTAAGGCATTAACAAGAATCGAATACATTTTTCTGTATGACAGGGAGACAAGCAGACCGCCCTGTCACTGAGGCGATGATTGATTTTAATATTTTGTTCACAGTTGTGTCACTGGAGTCTGAGTAAATCCGAGAGGCGAGCTGTAGCCACGAGAGTGACTTGATTCATTTTTATCGCCTATAACAACAAAAATAATTTGCAGAGATATGTAAGAAGATATTAACCCAGCAAAGAAGTTTACCGACGAAGGATATGAAATCACGTAGATTATGCCACGCACAGAAACATACAGATAGGCTATTTTACTGCACATCATTCGTGAATAGAACAGGGGAAGTCAGATTCTCGAAATGGGGGGAGAAGAAAATAAAGTAAGGTGAAATACTTTGTGTCACATAATGTTCAGTATCCCGTGGACTACTGCTGTTATTGTAGAACATCTCGTGGTGTTCACCAAAAACATACTCAGTAGTATTCTGAACTAATATCCCAAATGCGATACGCCTGAAGTTTCAACGAGTACATGTTCAAAAATTTTAAAAATGACTGAAGGTCACTTCCACACTACCGGAAAAAATTCAACACCTTCAAGGAGGTCATTTTGCTGACAAATGAGGTGTTAACATAGACAAATGTAATGTATTACGATTACATAGAAAGAAAGATCCTTTATTGTATGATTATATGATAGCGGAACAAACACTGGTAGCAGTTACTTCTGTAAAATATCTCGAAGTATGCGTACGGAACGATTTGAAGTGGTATGATGATATGAAATTAATTGTTGGTAAGGCGGGTGCCAGGTAGAGATTCATTGGGAGAGTCCTTAGAAAATGTAGTCCATCAACAAAGGAGGTGACTTACAAAACACTCGTTCTACCTATACTTGAGTATTGCTCATCAGTGTGGGATCCGTACCAGGTCGGATTGACAGAGGAGATAGAGAAGATCCAAAGAAGAGCGGCACGTTTCGTCACAGGGTTATTTAGTAAGTGTGATAGCATTACGGAGATGTTAAGCGAACTCAAGTGGCAGGCTCTGCAAGAGAGGCGCTGCATCGTGGTGTAGCTTGCTGTCCAGGTTTCGAGAGGGTGCGTTACTGGATGAGGTATCGAATATATTGCTTCCCCCTACTTATACCTCCCGAGGAGATCATGAATGTAAAATTAGAGAGATTCGAGCGCCCACGGAGGCTTTCCGGCAGTCGTTCTTCCCGCGAACCATACGCGACTGGAACAGTAAAGGGAGGTAATGACAGTGGCACGTAAAGTGCCCTCTGCCACACACCGTTGGGTGGCTTGCGGAGTATAAATGTAGATGTAGATGAAGACAGATAGTTCGTTATTGTAGGAGTATACGATAACAAATACAGATCAGATGAACACGCTTGGCGCAGACATTCGTGTTCAGCTGGCGAGAGATGTGGTCTTACGGGCCAGGGCAGCTGTTGTAGAGCACGAAGAGCACTTTGTATCGCAACAGCCATATGTAGCTGTGCACTGTGGTGCTAAAAAAGCACATCGCCCTCATGTCGAAGAAATGACTGTAGCATGGGGTTAACAACCCGTGCAATGTAGCGGGCACAGGTTACTTTACCCTGCAAAAACACCAAATACGACGGCGAATTGTAATTGTTGGCTCCCCACACTATGACGTCTGGAATCGGACCTACATGTAGTTGATGGATGTATTCTGGAATAGGCAGCTTACCAGGTTCACGTCGAAGACGTGTACTTCCCTCACAGAATCTACTCACATCACCGATGACACTGGCAAATGAATCACTTACACCACAACCCCTCAGTATATACATATTACACACTGGAGCCACTGAACACTGTCACTGAGGATGCAGCATTTTTCTTTCCTTTACAAGGAAGGCGTTAAAGATTAGCAGCCTTTTAAATAATGCTAATGAACAACCTTAGTGAGTTTTGTGCTACAAATATCTGGAAGTAACAATGTGTAAGAAAGTTAAAGAAAAAAAATACACTTGTAAGTTCAAGTTCACGTAAAGCAAATTGAAGGCTTTGTTTCATTGGTGGGTCATTCTGGTCTATCTACGAATAAAACTAACTATAGAATATTTATATACCATACACCGGAATGCTGTTCATGTACATATACGGTCTACATCTATCTGGACTGATAGGGGCATTGACCAAGAAGAATATCACGATTGGTCACAGTCTGTTTCGACTAAGTTGTTGGATACCTCGCCCGACCTCTACGGTCGCAGGTACGAATCCAGCCTCGGGCATGGATGTGTGTGATGTCCTTAGGTTAGTTAGGTTTAAGTAGTTCTAAGTTCTAGGGACTGATGACCACAGATGTTAAGTCCCATAGTGCTCAGAGCCATTTGAACCATTTCTTTTGTTGGATACCTGATGAACGCGGAAATCTACGTATAAAATCGAAGAAATTGTTTAGGCTGCTTTCTATGTGTATTCTTCAGCCCTTAGATGTCATTTTCATGGTGACTGTTAGTATTAAATGAGTCTAGCAACACCTCGAAGAAAAATATGTATGTAGTCGTTTTCTTCGACTCTCCAACGACGAAAAGAATGGAAGAGAGCATCAGTAAATAGTACCAATGGAACGTATCCTCAGTCTCGTACTTAATCGTAATTACATACGTAGAACGAAAGATTAACTTTCATATGGGAAAAGGAATTACCAGTTATAGATAACATTTCTCTCCGTAGTTTTTAACAATATTTAGCGTACTAACCCCCCATGAACCATGGACCTTGCCGTTGGTGGGGAGGCTTGCGTGCCTCAACGATACAGATGGCCGTACCGTAGGTGCCACCACAACGGCGGGGTATCTGTTGAGAGGCCAGACAAACATGTGGTTCCTGAAGAGGGGCAGCAGCCTTTTCAGTAGTTGTAGGGGCAACAGTCTGGATGATTGACTGATCTGGCCTTGTAACATTAACCAAAACGGTCTTGCTGTGCTGGTACTGCGAACGGCTGAAAGCAAGGGGAAACTACAGCCGTAATTTTTACCGAGGACATGCAGCTTTACTGTATGATTAAATGATGATGGCGTCCTCTTGGGTAAAATATTCCGGAGGTAAAATAGTCCCCCATTCGGATCTCCGGGCGGGGACTACTCAAGAGGACGTCGTTTTCAGGAGAAAGAAAACTGGCGTTCTACGGATCGGAGCGTGGAATGTCAGATCCCTTAATCGGGCAGGTAGGTTAGAAAATTTAAAAAGGGAAATGGATAGGTTAAAGTTAGATATAGTGGGAATTAGTGAAATTCGGTGGTAGGAGGAAAAAGACTTTTGGTCAGGTGAATACAGGGTTATAAAAACAAAATGAAATAGGTGTAATGCAGGAGTGGGTTTAATAATGAATAAAAAAATAGGAGTGCGGGTTAGCTACTACAAACACCATAGTGAACGCATTATTGTGGCTAAGATAGACACGAAGTCCACGCCTACTACAGTAGTACAAGTTTATATGCTAACTAGCTTTGCAGGCGATAAGGAAATTGATGAAATGTATTATGAGATAAAAGAAATTATTCAGGTAGTGAAGGGAGACGAAAATTTAATAATCATGGGTGACTGGAAGTCGTCAGTAGGAAAAGGGAGAGAAGGAAATATAGTAGGTGAATATGGATTGGGGGGAAGAAATGAAAGAGGAAGCCGCCTTGTAGAATTTTGCACAGAGCATAACTTAATCATAGCTAACACTTGGTTCAAGAATCATAAAAGAAGGTTGTATACCTGGAAGAATCCTGGAGATACTAAAAGGTATTTTACCCAAGAGGACTCCATCATCATTTAATCATACAGAAAAGCTGCATTTCCTCGGGAAAAATTACGGCTGTAGTTTCCCTTGCTTTCAGCCGTTCGCAGTACCAGCACAGCAAGGCCGTTTTGGTTAATGTTACAAGGCCAGATCAGTCAATCATCAAGACTGTGGCCCCTGCAACTACTGAAAAGGCTGCTGCCCCTCTTCAGGAATGGGGGAAAGAAATACAGCAGAAGAAGAATGGGTAGCTTTGAGGGATGAAGTAGTGAAGCCAGCAGACGATCAAGTAGGTAAAAAGACGAGGGCTAATAGAAATCCTTGGGTAACAGAAGAAATATTGAATTTAATTGATGAAAGGAGAAAATATAAAAATGCAGTAAATGAAGCAGGCAAAAAGGAATACAAACGTCTCAGAAATGAAATCGACAGGAAGTGCAAAATGACTAAGCAGGGATGGCTAGAGGACAAATGTAAGGATGTAGAGGCTTGTCTCACTAGGGGTAAGATAGATACTGCCTACAGGAAAATTAAAGAGACCTTTGGAGAGAAGAGAACCACTTGAATGAATATCAAGAGCTCAGATGGAAACACAGTTCTAAGCAAAGAAGGGAAAGCAGATAGGTGGAAGGAGTATATTGAGTGACTATACAAGGGCGAAGTACTTGAGGATAATATTATGGAAATGGAAGAGGATGTAGATGAAGACGAAATGGGAGATAAGATACTGCGTGAAGAGTTTGACAGAGCACTGAAAGACCTGAGTCGAAACAAGGCCCCGGCAGTAGACCACATTCCATTAGAACTACTGATGACCTTGGGAGAGCCAGTCATGACAAAACTCTACCATCTGGTGAGCAAGATGTATGAGACAGGCGAAATACCCTCAGACTTCAAGAAGAATATAATAATTTCAATCCCAAAGAAAGCAGGTGCTGACAGATGTGAAAATTACCGAACTATCAGTTTAATAAGTCACAGCTGCCAAATACTAACGCGAATTCTTTACAGACGAATGGAAAAACTGGTAGAAGCGGACCTCGGGGAAGATCAGTTTGGATTCCGTAGAAATGTTGGAACACGTGAGGCAATGCTAACCTTACGACTTATCTTAGAATAAAGATTAAGAAAAGGCAAGCCTACGTTTCTAGCATTTGTAGACTTAGAGAAAGCTTTTGACAATGTTAACTGGAATACTCTCTTTCAAATTCTGAAGGTGGCAGGGGTAAAATACAGGGAGCGAAAGGCTATTCACAATTTGTACAGAAAGCAGATGGCAGTTATAAGAGTCGAGGGACATGAGAGGGAAGCAGTGGTTGGGAAGGGAGTGAGACAGGGTTGTAGCCTCTCCGCGATGCTATTCAATCTGCACATTGAGCAAGCAGTAAAGGAAACAAAAGAAAAGTTCGGAGTAGGTATTAAAATCCATGGAGAAAAAATAAAAACATTGAGGTTAGCCGATGTCATTGTAATTCTGTCAGAGGCAGTAAAGGACTTGGAAGAGCAGTTGAGCGGAATGGACAGTGTCTTGAAAGGAGGGTATAAGATGAACATCAACAAAAGCTAAACAAGGATATTGGAATGTAGTCGAATTAAGTCGGGTGATGCTGAGGGAATTAGATTAGGAAATGAGACACATAAAGTAGTAAAGGAGTTTTTCAATTTGAGGAGCAAAATAACTGATGATGGTCGAAGTAGAGAGGATATAAAATGTAGACTGGCAATGGCAAGGAAAGCGTTTCTGAAGAAGAGAAATTTGTTAACATCGAGTATAGATTTAAGTGTCAGGAAATCGTTTCTGAAAGTATTTGTATGGAGTGTAGCCATGTATGGAAGTGAAACATGGACGATAAATAGTTTAGACAAGAAGGGAATAGAAGCTTTCGAAATGTGGTGCTACAGAAGAATGCTGAAGATTAGATGGGTAGATCACATAACTAATGAGGAGGTATTGAATAGAATCGGGGAGAAGAGGAGTTTGTAGCACAACTTGAACAGAAGAAGGAATTGGTTGGTAGGGCATGTTCTGAGGCATCAAGGGATCACCAATTTAGTACTGGAGGGCAGTGTGGAGGGTAAAAACCGTAGAGGGAGACCAAGAGATGAATACATTAAGCAGATTCAGAAGGATGTATGCTGCAGTAGGTACTGGGAGATGAAGAAGCTTGCACAGGATAGAGTAGCATGGAGAGCTGCATCAAACCATTCTCAGGACTGAAGACCACAACAACAACAACAACATAGCGTACTAATTAACTAGAGTGCAAATTCAGCGTCAGCCGCTCTATTATGATAGAAACTCACTGTATTTTGCACTTCATACTACAATTAAAAGAAAATGAAGAAAACTGTGTAAGAAAGTAATGAACATGGCATAAAATGTAAAAAAGAAAAGATCGTTGTGTAACAAAGCATTTATAACTTCTAGAAATGGGAATGTAGAAGTGTTACAGCAGTCGGTTTTTCCCAGGATTGCAGCACCTAGTGCCCACAAAGTTAGTAGTCGCTTGTTGACCGTCACGCAGTGTTACAGAGAGCAGATAATTAACTGAGATAACTTGTTATTTGCCAGAGACAGACGTAACTGCATTACGAGAGTCCTTTTTTTCATTTTTTGCTCCGTTGTGTCTCTATTTCTTTCTCAGTGATAAGTGGACTTTCTTGGCCAAGAAAGTTAGAATGAAGTCACTTAACCTCAATGCAGCGCGCCAACCAGCCGGTTCAACGTTCATGTGCTGACGCCGGCAGCACGCGAATGCCAACACGTGCCCCCGACTCGCGTTGCCTCTACAAGGTAAACAGCGTTATGCAAACCGGCAGGAAAAATAAAAGAGCTACTCAGGTGTCCCCTTCTGTCTTTCTGTCTCCCACCGGCTGTGTATTCTGAGCGGAGCTATTTTCATTCTCGGCTTACCTCGGCCCTGCTGCTCACTGACAGTATAAGCCCCACAAATAATTTGTCCTAATGATATGCTTCCTCGAATATCCCTCTTCTTTGTGTCTGAGCTTACGTACCGCCAAATTACCAAAAATAACAGCTTTGTGGGACTAGGAGCATATATGTAGTCTAGCGCCTATCGACATGATCTCCCATGTGACGAATTTTCTTACCGTGCGGAAAATCACGACAGACATGGTGCATTTATTTTCAGAGTTGGGTTACATAAGTGATGACGTGTTGATTTCACTCATCCCCTGTCTTTGCAACGCTATAGAAATTAAACAAGATCTTCGATTTGCATCCACGAAACGTCCATCAACGCTTATTATGTTATGAGTAGAACAACTCCTGTAATAACTTTTCCCTGTGTAATGACTTCATCGTTGACGGGACATTACAAGCTAATCGTCTTTCACAATGTCGTCGAGAAAGACACAGGATATTTTTTTTAATATAAGGTAAAATTCATCACTAGCTGTAACCGTATCATCAGGGCACTGACTTCCTTCGAAAAAATGTTGCCCTGAAGTCTTAGAGGATATTATCTGTACCTAAAATAAAATTAGAACCTAATTAATGTTATTTCCCTATTCGGCGCATTTACCTTATGTTAGTCAGAACCAACTAAAGTGGTGCAGTCTTAATGTGTTGAGGTGTCCTTTGTACACTCACACCAGGCTGTTCACGCAAGATTTATTTCGTCATGAAATACGCCTGGAGAAATTGAAGAATCACATCAAATGTTGATGGTGTCGAGACAGCAACCAACCACAAACTTATTTTAAGTTCCTTTATTCAAAACATACCATTACTGTATTCCAATCACTACAATTGATTGTCAGACGGCTTTCATGCTTTCATTAGAACATGTGGTGCCTTTTTTTATTGATTGGTTGTCCTAAAATATAAATAATACATAATTATAAGCAAGTCACACAGATGGTTGCGTTACATATTTGCACTGGGATGTGATTTACGTGAAATGTCGATGTTCAAAAATGGTTCAAAAGGCTCTGAGCAATATGGGACTTAACTGCTGAGGTCATCAGTCCCCTAGAACTTAGAACTACTTAAACCTAACTAACCTAAGGACATCACACACACCCATGCCCGAGGCAGGATTCGAACCTGCGACCCTAGCGGTCGCGCGGTTCCAGACTGTAGCGCCTAGAACCGCTCGGCCACCCCGGCCGGCAAAATGTCGTTGCGGAGTATTTGTTTTCATAGTTTTCATCCAACAAATGTGTTTACGATAAGAATGTGATGAAAACTACGAACATCATTTGTTGGACGAAAACTATGAAAACAAATGCTCAAGGCCGATATTTCACGTAAGGCACATCCCAGTGCAAATCTATAATGCAACCATTTGTGTGGCGTGCTTATAATGATGTATTATTTATATTTTAGGAGTGCTAATCAATAAAAAACGCACCATATGTTATAATGAAAGCATGCAAACCGTCTGACGATTAATTGTAATGATTCGAAAGCGGTAATGGTAACTTACAAATATAGGAACTTATAATATATTTGTGGATAGTTGCTGTCTCAACACCATCAACATTTGTTTTCAAATAACAGCCACTGTCTCCATCCATGTTTTCATATGAGAAAATTGAATACCTCCGTAAAACAAAAGAGCCTGAATGTATTATTATAGTAATTTTAAAAATTTGTTTTAAGTCTATTCCTTGCATATGTCGACTCTGGAATACTAGATGGCGGGCTCTACGCGGTGAACTTCATCTTTGATCGTAGCATGTTAATCTACATCTGTGAAGTGTCTTTAAAATGTGTGAGCAAATGTATGCCTTGAACGATGTGATGTGCAATGATGGAATGAATAAACCTACTTGAGCTGACCTCAGAAAGCTAAAAACGTTATTCCTTGTTCGTTCGCTAAGATTTTCAGTGCTTTTTACACTGGTTCTCATATATTTTCCACAATTGATTCGCGAAGTACAAAATATAGTATCTAACTTTCTGATAACAGGAACATGCACTTCGCAGCACTCAGAGGCAGATTTAAACTATGGATTTGCACCTGAAGATGAAGACACAGAGTCAGAACAGCATCGCGTAATTTAATAAAACACGAAGAAATTGTGACTGAAGACGTTTTTATTCGAACTTCATGAATCTAAGATCGGTAAAGCTCGACCCTGAACCATTTCTGCTTTCGATGTTTCTGGTAAAAATGTTTTTATATTTTTGTGAAATAAAGGCGATGAATATACTTTCTGGCACACAGATACATTATTGACTTAACAGTTTTAATTCTCATTCAGTGTAACGCTAATGTTTCTAGCTGAGGAACTCAAAGCGATTTCTACGTTACTCACGGCGACATGCGGACAGAATTACGTCTGTGAGGATTGTTTGCAATTTATTAGGGTTCAAATACAGTCCTATTTTGTTTAGCCGGTCATTATCGTCATTGAGCTTTTTGTTAATGAAGCTTACAGGTACCATTAAATTCTCTGTTTAGGAGCTTAGGTTGAATGTAATGGAAGATCATATTCATAGAGATGATAGTTACCTTGTAAGAGTGTCGGTAATTGGAGGAACGTTAGTCCACAGAACAAGTAACAACAGTCTCGACAGTGATACTTGAGGGACTGCTGATGTTATGTCTTGCATTGTATATCTTGTGTTCCGGCCATTATACACTGTTCGCATCCTGTGAAATATGACTCATCTGTATCATTTATGAGGCCTTAGGAAAACCCTGAGTTTTACTGTTTTACAACTGCTGTGTAAAAACTATGTGTCGAAGGATTTATTGAAGCCCATCAATGTACAAGCGATATGTTGATTAATAGTCACTTTCATGTCGTCAGCCACATTTAGAAGGGCAGTTTTGACAATATGATCATTTCGAAAACCCGATTGTTGAGTGTTATATAGTTCATATATTCTTAAGTGTGAGTGTGCCTACTATCCACTATGTACTAAAGAACCTCCTACAACAGTGGAAAAATGGAGATTGGTCTCTGGTCAGAGGGGCAATTTAGTGTACCTTTCTTTCGTAACCGTTTCATTAACGCACTCCTAAAAGTAGCCAGGCATGCACTGTGCATGTTTTAAACGAGCGACTTAGAATATTTGTTATAATGGACAGTATTGTAATGATGAAATCTGTAATCAGGTGAATGATAGTATCCTCGTGTCCTGCAGCAGTAGTTTCTATCCTAATCAACGATATTTTTCTCATTTGAAATGAAATACGTCTCAGAAAGAATTTGTCAGTAGTGTTTGCATCAATATTACTGTTAAAAACTCATGTCATTTTTTACTCTCAATGAGGTGGTAAAGTCGTCTTTTGTTATTTAATATGTAATGCTTTATGATGTGAAAGGACATTCGTACTCTTACGATTCGTCCTTTTTTGGAGAAAACTTCCGGTCTAATATCGTAAGAGAAGTTAGAATGGATGTGTCTGGTTTTGGAATTTCACACTGTCTGAGTAACCGTATTTCATGATCTTTTTTATGTCTTTGGTTTTATAGATAGTGGTTCACATGATTTTAATTTCGTCTTATGTTGTTACCTACGTCTTCTATCGTTTTCTCATTAACAGCCGCCTTCTCCCTTCCACATGCTGCAATGAAGAATACGATTATTCATCCACCTAGCAGCGCATAACACCCAATTTGACATTGAAAACAATGGCAACGCGTCGTGGCGTGGACTTTGCAAGACATTCGAAGCACTGAGAACAGCAGGTGGATCTAAGGCATATACGTCTCGCTGATTAGGATTAAGTTAAGGAGATATAACGTACGTAGTTGTATATGTATGTGTGTGTGTGTGTTTGGGTGGGTGGATGGTTACTGTCGTGGGGGGGGGGGGGGAGGGGTAGGGAAGCAAGCAGAGACATTCCTCTGATGGGTTCCTCATACCGTTCTGACACAGTTCAGTAACCTGTAAAGACGCACTGTTTTACTGAAGGACCGCGTTATTGACGCTGTAAGCAACTGAAAGGTCAAATGCTATATTACTCTTGAGGAACAGATGATGGTGGTCATAACAGAGGACCCGAATCTACTCGTTCAAACATCCTCCATAAGGTATACCTACGCCAGCTGCCCGGACAGTACTCTCATGACAAACAGGAAGCATCACCTCCTGTGGATTTCAAAGTACTAATATCCCGTCATCAGATTACACCGAGGTGTATTGTATGTCATCAGTCAAGCTTACTCTTTCCATCTTTCGGGCATTGAGTGGTGACGTTCTTCCACATAAGCAAATCTATGCACCCTCTGACGTGCAGTGAGTAAAGACACCAGTGGTGTCTGTAATGCACTGCGAAAAGCTAGTTAAGGATGTTATGACTCTACCAGATGTTACAATCTGGTATTAAAATGAAGAGAGGTTTACTGAACTGTGGTCCACCTATTCGCTCTTATAATGCTGTACAGTCGATGAGGACCACTGTCGTCAACACATTGTTGCCTACACAGTCGTCTCTTGTGTCAGCTATTTTCCGCGACCCAGTGTGCTCACAGTTGATCCCTGACATTGCGAATCGTAATAAGTCCAGTGCTGGCATTGCCTCTGTAATGTAGTGTCCCACACGTCGGGCACACAAGAAGAGGCTGAGATAAGAGGCGCTGATATCTCATGTCTCTCCCATCCCTTACTCTACTGTCACACCTCTGATCATTACTAGGTCTGGCTACGCCATTCTAACTTAACATGCCGAACAATTACATCCCCTATTGAGACAGCACCGCTCCACCTGAGATTTAATGCTGGTAAATGGTTGAATTGACACACGAACACGCGTGAGGAAATATGTATGGTATGCCATATATATTACACTGCTGAAAAAAAATGCAACGTCCTCAGAAACTGTGTTCAATGGAACCAGAGTATAATATCTACGTAGTGAGGGATCGTCGTATCACTGATAAATTTGCCGTGGTCATCGCCGATAAGATGGAGATCAGGAGGCAATGTATCTGCACCCTCTGTTTTGACACTGTATGCAATAACCGTGCGCAGTTTAGAAGTGAACAGTGTATGCAACGTTTATTATAGGTACTACCATACCCCACTGACGAGTACGTACTTCAGTTCAACAGCTTCCGCTGTTTGAACGGGGTCGCATTGTGTACCTACAGGAAGCTTGATGGACGTATCGACAGATTTCTACACATATTGGTCACAATGTATTGGTGGTGTGTCGCTGCCTTCAACAATGGTCCCTGGAACATTCCCACACATGTAAGCCAGGTTATGGCCGACAACGTACTACAGACGCACATCAAGAGCGACGCATTGTGCCAGCAGCAGTAGTCAGGGAAGAAATCCAGGCAGATGTGGTACCTACCGTGTCGTCAGGAATCATTGGGAATCATCTAATCTACTATCAGTAGGATTAAGATCACGTGTACCACCGACCGGGCTGCCACTGACGCCAGGACATCCCCCAAATGCGACTACTTTGTTGTCGTGAAAGAGTTGATTAGACAGTGGAATGGCGCTGTGATGAGAGTAGGTTATGTCTGTAGGCGAGTGATGGACGTGCACGTCAATGGCGAAGCTTTGGTGAAATGCCTACTGTAGAATGCATTCGCGCATGTCACAGAGGTCCTGTTGTGTGTGTTATAACTCACGGTAATATTTGCTGCTTGTGCGGGGTGACGTAACTAGTGCCCCCAATATTGAACAGTCTGTTATATACGTGCAACTGCCATTTCTTCGAAACGAGGGTGATACGCATTTTAAGTAGGTCTGTGCACTGCCACATACGGCTGCTGCGGAGCAAAGTGGTCTTCATGGTGTACATCTGCACTGGTCAGTAAAATCACCAGAACCCTAGCCAGTTGAACATGAATTGGACATGACGAAGCGGGATCGTATTCGTTCTCCAGGGTCTGCTAGAATCATTGCCGTATTGCAACAAAAGGTGCCAGATGCACCCTGGTCATCTCAGGGTGCTATTCGGCAACCTTATGATAGTTTACATGCGTGAATACACGCTTGTGTTGCCGCCAGAGGGCGCGAGGTGGGGGTGAGGCGAAATTCTGCCAAAATTTTTACGGAGGCGCCAACCGTGTTCAGAAAGGATGGATTAAATAAAGAAGTTATGGTGTATTTGTGTCTGTTGGTAGTAGTTTATCTTGTAGTGAAGTTGAAATAGATAGTTCCTGCAAATTACTATGGGTAGAGGTTATCGTTGGCGACGATCCAGAGGTCAACACTCTCAAAACTAATATTAGTGATAGTGTTTTACTTATGGGAATTCAAAATGGAAACGACCAAAAGCGTAATAACACCCCTTTTTACCAGAAACAACTAAAATTATATGTTTCTAGTGTAGAGCACTGTACAGTATCATAATCTTCCCTAAAATTATGGTTCCTGAAAACCATCAGAAAATCATCACGTTATGCAAGTTCAGTTTTTGTACCACCAATCAGTCATAATATGAACTATTCCATAAACTCTAAACTAATGAATATAGACTAAAAAGCTATATCTGTCGGATCACAACGCAAATCGTATTTAATCTAAAGTGACACATTATCTCATAATCATGTCTAAGTACTGACCTTAGACTGGGAAGCTAAATATGTGTTTACTGGAAGGCAATCAGCTCTCTACTTGATATATTTCCAGGATATTACATGCAAAAAGGAGATGGGAAGGGAAGAGAATGACGCACATGACTACTTGACATAAAAACTGCTGTCGAAAAGGTTTTTCTGAAGCCCTATCATGCTCCCTCGTACAAAACAATCTTCCGATAATGTCAAGCATTACATTCATACCCTTTTCGATATAGAGGGTCTAATCTGAAGTTTATATAAATTGACTTCCACACAGCAAACTAATATTTCTAATCATATAGGACACTCAAGAAATATCACCTGTGGTTTGTGAAAAGAGCAGAGGTGGACAACCACACGTATACAGTGGCCAGCTCGCAGATTTTACGCTTACTGGAGGACAAATCCATTTCAGTTACTATTAATTAGTTCATCTGACGGTTGTCACATACTGGTCTGCATTATGCACCACAGTATGTGTAATGCTTGGCGGCTATAAGCCTCGTAGGGACGTTGTAGAAAAACCGCTCTTCCAAGATGGGCAGTGTGGTTCAGCACAGGTAATAATTGCAGGTGTGCTTTTGATGCTTCCACTGACGATAAGCATCGTGTCGTTTGATCACTTGTGGATTTAGACCATGACTGACGCTACAGTCTGGAACCGCGCGACCACTACGGTCGCAGGTTCGAATCCTGCCTCGGGCATGGATGTGTGTGGTGTCCTTAGGTTAGTTAGATTTAAGTAGTTCTAAGTTCTAGGGGACTGATGACCTCAGAAGTTAAGCCCCATAGTGCTCAGAGCCATTTGAACCATATTTGAACCATGACTGATGTACTCCACAAAATTCCGTGTTCCAGCTCTACGACAAATATTTACGTTCATCAGAACATAAGAAGAATAGCGGATCACCAAAATTTGTAATTTAGTGAACTACAAATACTTTTACAAATGTGCCCTGTTTTGTCCTGACACTTCTGCCCCAATATGTGGTATCTTGAAGTGCGTTTGTTACATCTGGAGTATTGTTAAACATTCCTACCCAACCTTGGACGCGACAGCCAACTCGTTAATGTTCGTCTATTGTTGTTATTCAATATACTGTAGTAAGGACCTCTTTTCGATACATATCCTTGTCTCTTTGGTTGTGGAGCATTTATGTGTACTTAGATTTATTGTAAGCTGCTTAAAATATAAATTATTGACAGAAAATTATAGGACCCTGTCCGTGACTGAACGAAACGCCGATCGAAAAGAATTATTAAAATTTGGCGGTAAACGTATGATATCCTGAGATTCTGTACACCAATTGAAGACTTGAAATAGGAAACTCTGAAAGTGCTGAAATTGTATATTTTCATATTTTTCCTGTAAGTCACTGAAAGTGCAATGGCTATTAACCTGAGATACGTTGTAAGTACCAGAGAAGTCTCCTTTTCCTTCGACATACCTCCACTGGATTTAATAGTGTGTAACTTCCTTTGTTTGTGACCTGAGCATCATTGAATGTCCCGAGCGTGTCTGTCACTCGTATTAAATACATGTTATGATCTGTATCTAGCTCGATTTCCTACAAGCGAAAATAAATGGCACATATTACTTCATTTTAGGTAATTTCGATGTGAATCTTTTGTGTCAAGTGATTCATGATGGAAAGGAAAGGCAAAATCAGTAAAATTTTGTTACTGCTCTTCATATCTTCATTTCTATCCAATATTTATTATTGAGATCTAGGAGTAACCTTCCTACAGCTTTACAGTGGTTCATATTATCGTTATTTATACTAAGGCACAGCACTAATGTTCAGTGATTACTGTGCGGACCTATCGCTTACACTTTCCTCCTCAGTGATGCTCTGTTACGCAATACGGCCGCCGCCATAATTTGTATCCTCCATCGCACGTCGCCGCAACGACGCATGAGGAGCGACGTATTCCCGTCTGTGCATTCCGATTCCTATGTCCTACGTTAACTCGCCAGTACGTGACTGATAATAGGCTGACGAAAGAACTCGCCGTTCTACCATAACAGAACCATTATTAAACCAATGAGGACGTAAACTGTCTATAGATGTACGTCACTGGGTCTCAGTTTATCTACGTATGGTTACATCAGCGGAATTAGAAAAACGAACCCAGAGATTTACTTCGCAGATGATCATACAAACCACACAAGATAATTTGTCACTGCGAAGCTTCCCACGTCCAGCACTCAAATGACCATGACACCAGCAAGAGAACGATTTTTGTAAAAAACTGTTCATAAAGGGTACCAATCATTATGAAGTCCAAAATTTAGTGATGCAGTCGCAACATCTGTGTGTAAACACTAGCAGAATACATAAGAGCCAGTCAAATGAAAACGAGACAGATGGAAAAAGTCAGTAAATTGTTTATTACTTCAAAAGTAATCGTCATAATTGTTAATGGATTTACCCAACTCTGAGACAAGATCGTCAACGCCTTATTTGGAAAATGTCTGCGGCTGCCTGCGGAACCATGATTGTACCCGAACGTGTTATTCTTCGTCCAAAGAAAATTGACTCCCACTGGTATCTTTCTTCAGGGCTCCAAAAATGTGGAGTTCGCATGGGGAGAGATCGAGACTGTATGGAGGAAGTGTAAGGACTGTCCAGCGAAACTTCTGCAGCTTACTCGAAACAACCTTGGCAACATGTTGGCCCGTAGATTTGGTCGCTCGAAGAGGTGTACACCTGTTTACAATCATAGTTCTGTAGGCAACCGCAAAACATTTTTCCGTGTAGTCATTGACCGTCTTGCCTCACAGTGGGATAAAAGTGTTAACATTTATGACAATTACTTTTGAAATAATAAACAGTTAACTTTCTTCCGCGTGTCTCGTGCCACTTTCTGTGAAGGGCGATTCTGGAAAAACTGTAATCCTGTAGTGGGGAACGGTTGAAATTTTCTAAATTATGCATGCAGCACATCGTGATACTGCTTTTCCTTCACCTCCTTAAATAAAAATACAGCTATAACAAACAAGATGTTATGGGAATAGTAACAGTCAGAAGATGGCCCACAGAATGTATACTTTTGTAATGACAAACTTATACGTCACATATATCACAGTAAATAATACTTATAACGCTTAGTACTATAACTATTAGAACAAATGCTTCATGATGGATGTGAATATATTTTTTATTGGAAATATTCATATAGAGAACCTTAACAAGAACTTATACTGCTACTGTTTACCACACGAGACTGTCACACCTATACGCATCACGTTTCTAATTACATATTTTAGTGCATGGTTTTATCTTAGCTGATATTCGAGACTGTGAATCGAAATTCTGTTAACCATTATAATAGAGCAGTATTTGTTATTAAATTTCGTTATGTGCTCTCACTTTGTGTGCGTGAAAAACATTCTTTTTCATACAGATAAGCTGACGAGAACAGTCGGAAGCAGTTTCCCTAAAAAATAAAGCATTCTCCATCCAAGGTTAAGTCCTTGGATTTACAGCCCAATTATATTAAAAT
Organism: Schistocerca nitens; assembly: GCF_023898315.1. NCBI lineage: Eukaryota > Metazoa > Arthropoda > Insecta > Orthoptera > Acrididae > Schistocerca > Schistocerca nitens. Next base: position 357,710,944 of record NC_064616.1, on the reverse strand, counting down.
ATGTATCTAATAATTATTCTTTAAATCGATTTTATTGAAGACACAACCATCTTTGGATCTTCTGCTACACGTCAGCGAGCTCCACTGGTAGTTATCGGAGCACGAATATTTGTAGTAGCTAACATGTAGTACGATGAAATCTCGTCATAGGTTCTCTCTAGATGTATCGTGAATGTTGCTGAATTTTATTACGAAATTATTTAATATTTATCAAATAAGCCCCAAATCTCTTTTGATCAGTTCGGAATATCCCCTGGCCTTGACTATTCCAACGTATGTAGTACTTCAATTCAACTCATAATTCTGTATTTAAGCATATTACGCTGTATCATTTTACAGTACTTTTCCTTTATATCACGTTCACTTTTATTTTGTTAGTCCTGTAAATAGGTACCGACATCTGATCACGATGTATTCAATATGATAATAACTAATAATAATAATAAATTTAACTATTCTTGCAGTTCCTATGAGTACTACTTTATAGGTCGAAAAAAGAAAACAAGATATATTATCACATAAAAAATACAAATATTCGAAACTAGTAATATGATGTGAGACAACCGTTATAGACACGTACTCTTGAGAGGTTCCCAGTGACTCTCGTCGAAGCCGACAGAGACGGTGATTTTTGTCGAATATTTTACAAAATTTCAGTGGGCAAGTGAAGATGTCATTCCTTGCTACTTGTTCGAAGTTTTGAGTCCACAAAGTAAGAAGAGAAGTTAAGTGTTATGACGAAACATTGCTCGGTACTGATGCGTTTCATGAAAGTTATTAATATAGTCATAAATGAGGATATGATTCTTATCATCCGTGACTCTACTAAAGAAAGTTAAAAGTAACACTAGTTTTCGTGTCCACAAGTTCGGTTGATAAGTGATCAGGTATTGTCCCACTCATAGACAAAAAAGTCAAAGGCTGCATAACTATACCTTTCCTATGGGACATAGGCGTGGAATCTGCCCATCGTTTCTATTCACATTTAAATCTAAACTGAGTGCGGTGTACCCAGCTACACATTCATGATCATCTGGCATCCGAGAAATTCCCCGAATAAAGAGTACCATTCACAAAGTCTCTATTAAATGGTGTCCTAAAAGGTTATACCTATACAGAAAAAAAAACCGAAATTTTCAAAATTGTTTTCGATGTAGCTATCGATCGATTAAGGTCGAAACGATACATGAGCTTGTAAGGGTGTTACAGGGAGGTTGTGCTAAGATATAACTGTTAAGAGAAAAATTCGATACGTTGCGCCGTTTCCGAGCCAATTAGCACTGAAGTTAGCCAAACTGGCCGTTGTGCCCGCAATTTCAAGGGGCCCACCAGAGACGGCGCCGCCGAACGCATTCTTCACTAAAATCGAGCAACAGAGCGATACAAAAATTGAACATGGTACGGTATTAAGAATCGAACCCGAACCGAGGCCTGGCCAGTCTCATGTGCTATCATCTAAACAAAGGACATATTGTGTATCCGACGGACCGCTTTTATTTTCGCGTGCAATGGCGTCCTCAGATAACTTCAAAGTTAATTAACTCCAAAACGGCACAAAGTAACGAATTTTTTTCTTAACAATTATTAATCTGCACAATGTACCCTGCAAAACCTTTACAAGATTTACAGATTGTTTCTGGCCCTCTATATGTATGTTGGAGAAGGGGACATGTCCGGAAGAACATACACCACTTGGACACAACTAGGGCGAGACAGCCGATGAGCCTTTCAGTGCAGATGCACAAACTTGGCTGAGCTCGTAAGGGAACCAGTGATCGCTACGAGTAGTGAGGATAATGGGCAGGGGAACTACGTCAGTAGTGCGTAGGTAATGCGATTTTGTCAAACAAAGCCATGGCTGGAGGCCGTGTCTGTTACACGAAATTAGTTTCTGATGGTATACAGCAACCAGGCACAAATTGGTTTTATATTACTTTATTAAAAACGGTTTCGAATTTCCACAATTCATCATCAGAGAGCTTTCATGCTTTCGTCAAAACAAATGATACATTGGTATTGTGAGTTGCCCTGGGATAAACCATAATTCGCAATTACAGTCCTGTAACAAAACTGATTGCGCTACAGAACTGTGTTAGAATGCACCTTACGTGAAATATCAATCTGATGCATTTGCTTTTGCAGTTTTCTTCCAATGAAATATATACACAAGGATGCTCTTATTTTCATGGTTCGAATAATGAAAGTACAAACATCTTTGCGGATATATTTCGTTAAAACAAAATTGCAGAAAAAAATGCTTTAGATGGACATTTCACGTAAGATGCATTTTATCACAAATCTGATGATCAGTTGTGTACATTCGAAACCGATTACAGTACTCTCAGAATAGCGTAACCTAAACACAATTTGTAGTTACTTGCTGTACGTCATCAACAAGTGTGAAGATAAGGAGGAAATTAGCGTCTATCAGGGACCGTGTGCGGATGGCCGCAGTCTGCCTTTTGCTGCGAGGCATCTCGGATCTGTTCACGTCCCGGATTCGAAGCGCTCGGGGGTGAGGCGGTGTTTACACCAGCGGTACTCGCGTGTGCTACTTGTTGGCACGATAGCAATGGCACATACGTTTCGAAAAAGTACGGTACATTTTACGTTCTCTAATAAATACGCACGACCAAAATAATTCGAAATTGAACGTTTCTTGAGAGATGAGGTGCATATTAATTACACAGAGCTAATTGGAATTCATTTATTGATCATAAGCAGCACTATTTATGTCATGGATGTGAAACCATTATAGAAGCCGGCAAACGAGGATTCATGTCTCGCCACTCTGATGGTGATATTAGCGGCACGTTAGTGTCTCATGCGGGCCTCGGCGTGCGCACGATTAGAGTCTTCGAGCTACCCTTCGAAGTACCTTAATCACTGATAACCGAATCACTCCAGCCATATGGTAGAGTAATTAGTCATACAGCCGAACGCTGGGGAAGTTTTAGCACGTATCTATTGCTCAACGGTGTTCGTCAGATGCGAATCGCCCTTACAAAACAAGTGCTCTCCTATCTAAATATAGGTGGGTGTAGAGCCATTATCATCTACGTTGCACAACCTCGAACGTGTTCTGGGTGTGACAGTGAAGGAGATCTTGGATCTGAATGCATGAAGAGGAGACTCGCGCACTTAACCAGTGGGGACTTACCGAAGCAGGACACCCCCAAGCACTAACATTGATATACATAGCGGCGCTCCACGAGGAGGTGACACCGAGGTCGGAGCGTGTAATCAAAACAACGCCGCAGATGACGGACAGAGGCCATCAGGCTGCAATTATGCTGAGTTGGTAACTACGCCGCTCTAGCCCCAGGCGTGGCAGGTGACAGATCTCGAGGACGACCACGCAACAAACGACATTGAAACTGAAATGAATAGGTTCACAGACGCTGCGGCAAAGGTGATGCAACAGGAGCCTCAAGTATCAATAGATCCACAGGTCGAGGTTAGGGCTCACGAACAACGCTCCCTGAAGCATCGCAAGAAGCGTCGTCAACCGGATGTTTCTGCACAACTTCATTCGAGCCGTGAAAGAATGTCGTGTCGTTTCAACGATCCGTCCTTTCTGGGTCCGTCGACCATTCAGCAGAGGACGATGCTGATGCGGAAAGCCGGCCGCTGGTGGCCGAGCGGTTCTAGGCGCTTCAGTCTGGATCAGCGCGACCGCTGCGGTCACAGGTTCGGGCATGGATGTGTGTGATGTCCTTAGGTTAGTTAGGTTTAAGTAGTTCTAAGTTCTAGGGGACTGATGACCACAGATGTTAAGTCCCATAGTGCTCAGAGCCATTTGAACCATTTTTTGCTGCGGAAAGTGCACGAACGCCACATACAAGTACAGCCTCCAGTGACCGTGTGTACTGTGCAGGACGACGATATTACCGGTGTGACTCCTTCCCTTGGTAGAGATTCGCATCCCTCTCCCACAACTGAGCGCAATTAATGCCGCCGGAGGACGACGAACGGGCAACCTTATGAGGTCGTGTAATGAGACCACCGAATTTGTAGATTTTCGCCAGTTCAGCACTGTACACGGGTGACGGATACGTGGAGCCAGGCATATAAAATAGGGACAGTTAACTTTAATACTATTAGATCGCCACTAAAACAACAGTTTTTCGCGATATAGCAGGAGTAGATTTAATAATGAACAGAAAAACAGGAACGCAGATAAGCTACTATGAACGGCATAGCGAACGAATTATCGTAGGCAAGATAGACACGAAGCCCACACCCATCACAGTAGTACAAGTTTATATGCCAACTAGCTCCACAATTGAGGAGGAGATTAAGGAAATGTGTAATGAGATGAAAGAAATTATTCGGATATTTAAAGGAGACGAAAATTAATAGTCATGTGCGACTGGAATTCGACAGCAGGAAAAGGAAAAGAAGGAAAAGTGGTACGCGAATATGGACTGGGGGAAAGGAATGAAAGAGGAAGCCTCAGATGTGGATATACTGATGGTGCAGGAGATGTGTACTACTGCGTTCCAGGAAGTACATGGCTACATAACTAACACAGCGCCGCACTCAGACAACGACAGTGGAACGGCGATATTCGTCCGAGAGGGGATCCCAGTTCGCGATATGACTTATATACCTTCGGCACGAGGACTGGAGGTAATAGTTCATGGATTCCGTATTGCCAAAGTTTACGCCAGATCTGGCACAGAAAACAAACCAGCACCTGTGAAATATTATTCGAAAGAGATATACAAACGTGTGGTTCCTACAGACGACAGCAGACTTTTCAGTAGTTGCCGGTGCATCAGCCTGGGTGATTAACTGATCTGACCTTGTAACATCCACCAAAACGGCCTTGCTGTGCTGGTGCTGCGAATGGCTGAAAGCAAGGGGAAACTACAGCAGTAGTTTTTCCCGACGGCATGCAGCTGTACTGTATGCTTAAACAATGATGGTATTCTCCCGGGTAAAATATTCCGGAGGTAAAATGATCCCCCCTTCGAATCTCTGGGTGGGGACTACTCAGAAGGACGTCATTATCAGGTGAAACAAAACTGGCGTTCTGCGGATCGGAGCGTGGAGTGTCACATCTGTTAATCGGGCAGGTAGGTTAGAAAATTTAAGAAGGGAAATGGACAAGTTAAATTAGATATAGTGGGAATTAATGGAGTTCGGTGGCAGGAGGACCAGGACTTCTGGTCAGGTAAATAAAGGGTTATAAATACAAAATCAAATAGGGGTATAGCAGGAGTAGATTTAATAATGAACAGAAAAACAGGAACGCAGATAAGCTACTATGAACGGCATAGCGAACGAATTATCGTAGGCAAGATAGACACGAAGCCCACACCCATCACAGTAGTACAAGTTTATATGCCAACTAGCTCCACAATTGAGGAGGAGATTAAGGAAATGTGTAATGAGATGAAAGAAATTATTCGGATATTTAAAGGAGACGAAAATTAATAGTCATGTGCGACTGGAATTCGACAGCAGGAAAAGGAAAAGAAGGAAAAGTGGTACGCGAATATGGACTGGGGGAAAGGAATGAAAGAGGAAGCCGAGTGGTAGAATTTTGCACAGAGCATAATTTAACCGTAGCTACACTTGGTTTAAGAATGTGAAAGAAGGTTGTATAAGTGGAAGAGACCTGGAGCACCGGAAGGCAGACAGTGATTTCGGAACCAAGTTTTAAATTGTAAGATATTTCCAGGGGCAGATGTGGACTCTGAACAAAATTTATTGGTTATGAACTGCAGAAGAAAACTGAAGAAATTGCAAAAACCCAGAATTTTAAGGACATGTGATTGGATAGACTGATAGAACCAGATGTTGTAGAGAGTTTCAGAGGGAGCATTAGGGAATAATCGAAAAGAACAGGGGAAAGGAATACATTAGAAGAAGAACGGGTAACTTTGAGAGATGAAATAGTGAAGACAGCAGAGGATCAAGTAGGTAAAAAACCCGAGAGCTTGTAGGAATCATTGGGCAACACATGCCGGTGGACGTATCACCCCGGACATATTGCAACACTTGCCAGTAAGACTAACTGAGATGGATAACACTGCACTAATGGAGCCACTCGCGGAAGATGAAGTAATGGTGGCGGTCAGGAGAGGAGTGGCACATAAATCACCAGGGCCAGAGTGAACAGCGTTAGAATTTTATTGAGAATTCGCGGAAATACAGATGTCACAACGGGTGTCGATTTACAGTGAGCTGATGCGCCCAGACATGCGAGTGACGCCGGATTTTATGACGGGTTTTATTCTTCCCATTCCAAAGTCGGAGGGAAGTCGCAGTGTCAGTCACTATCGCCCGCTCACCATCCTCAACAACAAATACAAAATCTTAGCACGACTGCTAGCGTCGAGGGATATCTCCCCTGACCAGGTATGCCTATGGGTGCGACACCAAATTCACTCAGCTTTCAGTGAATATCGTGACGTCATAGCTCTTGCAGAAACTTGTCGAATGCGAGCAACTCAATTATAAGTGGACTTTGATCGTGCATACGTCAGGGTAAACCATGATTTTTTTATCGTCAATCATGAAACGTCTTCGTTTTCATAGTTACGAGACTTACCCGAAAAGCAAAATCAAAGGTGATGGTTAACAGACGAGAAGTGGACCCGATTCACGTTAGCAGCACCGTCCGACAAGGGTGCCCGCCCCCAATGGTGCTTTTTGCGATAGCACTGGAGCTGCTGATGCATCTTATGCGACGCTCTCTCACTGGAATAACGCTACATGAGACCTCATTCATCTGTCGTGTTTCTGCGGACGACCTGATTATCCACGTCCGCTCCGGACATCAAGTGAGTGAGGCTGTTGAGCTCTCACGGGTTGGCGGTCGGTAGTGTCGTTAACATGAGAAGTCCTCAATACTACACGTTGGACGAGGTCTGGAAGACTTGCCAGGACCGTTAGAGACGGTGGATACGCTGTGGTGCCTAGGGTCACGTTTACTCGTTCGTTGTGGCCGTCGAATTATCGGTGTCTGCTGTAGAATTCGTCGAAAGCCCTCGACGTGGTCCAACGTGTAGCGTACACCAACCTTGCGTCACGACTGGCACTTTTAGCGCAGATCCTACCAATACCTAAGGGTATGGCGGACCGCCTCATGGCTGCCTTTTGGTACTGTGTCGGTACTGTGATGTTATTTAAGATGAAGTATGATACCCTATCCCTACCGTTTCGGAAAGGTAGCATCAAATTTACGAACGTACAGATCGACCCTTTGACACTTTATCTGGAACTGGCAACAACGGAAACATACCATTACATCAGCTCTGATAGATGAACTTCTTCCGCGTTCGTTCGAGCGTCCGATAGCGCTGGGGAACATCTCGCCTTCACTCGTACACGTAGCCTCATTGTTTGTGAATTACAGTCATCTTCGTCCGGAAGTATGTTCCAAGAGAACACCTACGGCTCAGGAGATCTAGTACTACCTGATGGGTCACCACGACCGCAACGTCATGAAAATCAAATATCCAACGGCTTATCAGGCGCCCAGGGTGTACACCACTGCTGTCAACGGCGGCTACGTGGTATATCCTGATCAACCACAAAATTGATGCGCGGAATCGGTTGTACGCCATTGAGTCTCCCCTTTCCGTAACCTGTGCTTTGTTGGACACAGAAGAACGTGGCTTAACGTGGCCGCCGTATACTGACCTTTCTTCGGCGCGCCACCGCCACAGATGTGACGTCAGATGCACTTTTTTTTACCGGACACGACGTTTTTTCCCAAACATAAGACGCTTGAGGTCAACTGAATCGCTGGACATGCATGTTTTCGCGAGATGAATTGTCTGCGACGGACTACTGGATACACAGACAAGAACAACATGTGCTAGTACTTTGTCCTACGAAATACAGAACTTACTTTGCCAATTATCTAGGAAGCGCATTTAACAATCCACCCGATAGCTGCGGTGTCCCAGGAATGAGACGACTTGTGATACCGAACGTATAAAGAAGATAATCTACACGGTTTTGTATGTTGACGTATTGCACATTTAGAAGACGACTGGCCCCCTGCTGTTGGTGTCATGCATGACTGGATAATAAGCATGCCTGCAAGTCAAAAGGAACTGGCACTGCGGCGACTATAGCCGTTATGAAATACATTAAATGTATTAGGAATTGCGAATACATTTAATGATTGAACAATGTTTGCGACTCCTAAGAATGACGGTACACCGTTACAACACACATAATGATCCAAATAAATAGTCGACATCCAAAATTGGGGCACCGCCCCATGGGCGGGGATAATTTAAGTTTACCTAACTTGACACAAGATTTAATGATGCATCAACGCGTGATGGGAATGTGATGGACATGATTGTTTTTCTTTTGACTCCCGCCGGTGACGAGAATTGTCACTTGTTCTTTCCTTTTCGTTGCATTAAAAATAAACAGTATAAATCAAAACACAACCTTACTTCCTAGAGAGAGAGAGAGAGAGAGAGAGAGAAAAGAAAAACCGAGGTCAAGGCGGCGGTTTGCGATAAACGGAAAACTACGGGTTCCAGTTCTGGTCTGGCACAATTTTTTAACATTCCCCATTAAAGTATTTCAGTGCCAAATAGTAGTTAATGTCGTTATTCGTTGATTAATTACCTTATGAGGCTACAGAATCAGCGAGACCACATGTATAAGACCACATGTATAAGAGAGACCACATGTATAAGCGATAATAATATCGTTATTAGACCAAGTAAATACAATGTACGTACTCCATTGAGTGGCAGGGCAAAGCTTTTATGTTTACCGAAAACTTCCGCGAAGGTAAAGTTACGATTTGTTTCATTTCCGTGGTCGCACGTTACAGGCAAGCAGAGAGAAAGTGCAGCGTCCGATTTCGCGCGTAGCAGCCGGCGAGCGGAACAGAGGCTTTCGTAAGCCGGCATAAAAGTTTTGACCGTACTTGATGCATTTAAATGATATTAACAAATGCGGTAAACAATAACAAGATTCGTCTGTCGGTAAATGTCAATCTTGTAACGACTGATAAATAAGAAACCTGATGCGACTCTACGTAGCTTGTCGCCTCACGTAACAGCACAAATAGAACGTGTGTAATGTCAGAGGATTCGGTCACCAATGGCTTTACAGTGACAGGTCTCACCAAATTCTATTGCATAAACAGTGACGTAATCTAGAAGAAGCCCATGCATATGGCTAGACGTAACAGAAGTTTTCCTTGCGTATCAACAGCACAGAGAGGCGAGTGCTTTCGTAGCTTAGTGTGTTTGTACTAGACTTTGTTTTTGAGTGTAACGACGTGTACTTGCAAAACAGTGACAGAAATCATTCCAAAATGTTTCAAAAACTTTTTTGGATTGCATTTACGTAACAGCAAGGCCGGAAAGTAAATGTCGAAACCGGAATGTAAACTGTGGTAAAAAACTGGTAGCAGAATTCCAAACGGAGACGAATACAGACGCCGCAAATAGGGAACATGTATACGTGATTGTGAAAGGTTCACTTGAGTGCTAAAAGATGACACCTGCAGCGAAATGCATAGGGGTGATTGGGGTAGATGATTCTGGATGTGAGGACAGGTAGTTGCTTGCAGAAATAAAGTCGTAGCCAGTCGCTGCACGTCCAGTGATTGTGACATCGGGAACGAAATTCACGAACCAGATAACGATGTACTAGATCAAGTGTATTAGAAGTGAAACAACCTTTCGTGACCGAAATAATGAAAATGTTATAGAACATGAAGGGTTACATGAGCAGTATGATCGGGAATATGAATATGTTTAACAGTTGTATGGGTGTTCTACGTATTCGTTTCACAAATCTGTTAACAGAAAATAGTAAGAAAATGGTGGCTAATTTTAATAATTATACGAAGCAGATGGAAGACAAACTGAAGACAAAGTTTTCTACTTTAACTCAACAAAGCGATAAAATAATGGAGTTTAGTTAAGTACTGAGTTCGACGAAAAAGTAGATATCAGACACCCAAACTCAGTTGACTGGTATCGACACTAGATTCGATTCTGAAATACAGCGAATCTAAAAGAATGTTGATACGATGGTAGATGGAAAGACACAGTCATTCATTCCGGTGTTAGAAACGGTATTTTATGCTAATACAAACGCAGATATTTCAGAGTTAAGAAACACAGTTTCGATTGTTCAGAGTGAAGTAGGTCTTTTGCGTGCTGGAAGAAACGTTGGGCAATACTGCCACTAAAATTCGCATGGAAGTGGATTTGTTACGAGAGCAGTTATCGAGTAGGAGCAGCAGTATTTCACTAGTAGTACAGAAATTTGAACTATTGAGTAAAGAAGAATGTGCGATTCGTTGAAGAAACGAGGGGGTTGGCACCCTTCAGATTTTATGAGGAACTGTACTACCGAATGCTATGAGTAATGGGGAGGAACTAAATATAATGAGTGACGTCCTAGGATGTAATGCAAAAAGGTGGGGTTTGAATCTAGACACCACTAATCTGACAACTGCAGACTATAAAGACAAGCCGTTGGAAGAATTCTGATCTATCCAAAAAGAAACAGTCTGTGGTGCGAATTTGTCGCCATATAAATACCACATAATAATGGACGGAGTGCCATGAAAGACTTTCGTGAGCCATAGTTTCGAAAGTTGGAATACCTGAAAGACAGAAAATATGAATCTGAAATGGTATGGGAACTATTGAAAAATAAAACCTTCTAGATGGCTCATGAGATCACATTGGGAGTAACCATAAAACGTTTGAAGAATTTTTGGAAAAACCGGAGAAGAAGATCCTTGCGTACTTTTAGGGAAGTGAGAGAGTCTTACGTGTGAGACCAGAACGAGCCACAAATTGACATCACGAGAGGACTCAGTAGAGGCAAGTTTGCTAACCGCGGGCAGTAACTTCCATAATAACAGAATGCACAATAATGAAGAAGAGTAATTTCAGCGCAGGTAGAGGGCTTGTGGGGTGTGAAAAAAAGTAGTTGGCCCAAAGACGACTGATTCCTAGGTATCTTATATATGAGGTTATTTCAAAATAGAATATTGTTTCCAAAAGGAACCAATAATTGTACTACACCAGGAGTCGAAACATATGGTGTAAGCACGTCATTGGTCTCACGAGAACCAGTTCAAAGGAAAAACAACCAATAGGAATTTGAGGAAAATGGCGATGAGCAAATAGTAGTAATTGATCTGCTTGACCGTAGGTCAGAAGTACCGGCAGGAAGGCAGGTTGTCATTTCGCATGACAACTGCCGGTAAACGAACAAGGCAGAAGAGAAGGAAATATTTGTGAAGAAACTCGGTGAAATGTATGACTAGTTACGACAATGTGAAAACGAGAAGGTAGCGACCTGAAGGAGGCTCTACCGAAATAAAGGGAAGTAAGGAGGAAAAGAGACATGGTACAAACATGCATGCCAAATATAATGTACATGAAGTTATCCCATTTCCAAATTATATGCAGAGGCTCGATCCAGTTAAATCGTTAACTTCTGAATGAGACGAACACGATCCAAAGATGATACTTAATATTTATTAAGTGAACATAGAATGCTATATTTAACAATGTTATCGGATTAGTAGTGGTGATGACGAATTTGTATACCGTGGGCAAGACAGGTATAATGAAACACACAACCGCGAGGACGATTCACAGGATTATGACAACGAGGAAAGTGAGATATCTGGTGATGGAGTAACAACTTTGGCCCCAAATGCGTATGGTGATACTGATGTGATACAGTAAGACACAGTAATCACATGGGTGGATGATGATGACATATTTTATGATACTAATGCTTCCCTAACAGAAGAGAGTGAATTCGAGGAAAAGGCATCCAAGTTCACAGTTCTTGTGTTATCATGCCGGAATACGAATGAAGAATCCAACTACGTACAATGAAAGTAAAACAGAGGCTAGTGAGAACGAAAGGTAAACTTGCTTACAACAAGGCATGTTTACAGAGATTCCTGACGCTCATGGTGATCAGATAGTAATGAAGGTCATAACTGCCGAATCATAAAATCAAGAAGAGAAAAAGCTGTGAGAGATTCAGAGGACAGGAAGAAGCAGAAATGCCGGACAAGGATCAAGCAATAAAAGCAGGACGAATTTCAAGGATGTGTGAAAATATTACAAGATTGTCATAACAGTACAGTGAAAGATAATGTTAGTATGTCACAAGATTCACATAAAACCACAGTGAAAAATAATGTTAATGTATTGCATCAGAGCATCAGTGGATTAAAAAACAAAGTAGATGAGCTTCTTGTTAGTCTAGAAGATTTAGAAAATGAGGGTGGAATAGATGTACTATGCCTGTCTGAACATCATGTAGTCACGGGTATGGAAATGGTAAATGTAGATGGATATAAGCTTTCAGCACATGTAAGTACAGACACTATGGAGAGAGGAGGAGTTGCCATATATGTTAAAATCTGTCATAGTATGAAAAATTTGGAAACTAAAAAATTTTGCGTAGAGCAACATATAGAAAGAAGCATGCGGATGTGAGCTTACACTAAATAATGACACTTTTATAGTTGTAGCCTTGTATAGGTCCCCATTGGAAAATTTTCAGTTATTTTTGAGAAACTTGGATTCTTTGTTGTGCTATCTTTCAGACAGAGGAAAGCAAATTATTAGCTCTGAGTACTATGGGACTTAACACCTGAGGTCATCAGTGCCCTAGACTTAGAACTACTTAAACCTAACTAACCTAAGGACATCACACACATCCATGCCTGAGGCAGGATTCGAAACTGCGACCGTAGCAGCAGCGCGGTTCCAGATTGAAGCGCTTAGAACCGCTCGGCCACAACGGCCGGCGCAAATTATTGTTTGTGGGATTTCAATGTAGATTTTCTGAAAGAGTCCGATAGAAAGCTTGACCTTGAAGTATTAGTTGGTTTTTTAAGTTTGAAATCAGTTACTGATTTTCGTACTCGTGTGGTATGGGAAAGCAGCACACTGACAGATAATGTTTTCATAGACCAAGATAAATTTAATCATATAAAACCTTTTCCTGTTAAGAATGGTCTGTCTGATCATGATGCACGTCATGATATTGCTCCATAGAGTAATGCAAACCAGTCCTCCAAATTAGTGCTTTCAATTAACGATTTAACAATTCAAAATTTTAGGGAAAGCTTGTAACACTTACACTGAGATGAGGTGCATGGGGAACATGATTCTAATTTAAAAATTAACTTATTTCATGATACCTTTGTGAGTATATTTGAAAACAGTTTCCCCAAGGAAACAGTGAAGTATAATTGTAGGAAACCATGTAAAAAGCTATGGCTCACTAAAGGGATAAAAATATCTTGTAAACAGAAAAGGAAAATGTATCTTATAGTTAGGAGGAGTAATGATCCCGAAACAGTGAAACATTATAAAAACTACTGCACTGTATTAAGAAAAGTTATTAAAAAGTCCAGAAGTATGCGCGTTATGTCTATGATTAGCACATCTGATCACAAAATTAAAACAATTTGGAATATTGTTAAAAGGGAAACAAGGCAACTGAGAACACAGGAAGACTATATTTCTATCAAACACAATGAAAAGTTTGCTAACAAGAAGTCTGAAGTAGAATACATTTTCAATAATTGTTTATTAAGTGTTGTAGAAAAAATAGGATTCAGCTATTCATTATAAAATGCAAAGCAGTATATGGAAGAGGCAATACCTATGTAATTTGAGAAATTGAAATTCAACCCACCTCTCCTACTGAAATTAGGAAAATAATAAATTCACTCAAAAGCAAAAGCTCACATGCAATTGATGGCATTTCCAACAAAGTCCTGAAAGCTTGTTCCCAACAAATAAGTAGGATTCTCAACCATATATGTAATAGCTCACTGAAACAGGGCATTTTTCCAGATAGACTGAAATACACTGTTGTTAAACCATTGCATAAAAATGGGGATAGATCTGATGCTGACAACTACCACCCAATCTCACTTCTGACAGCTTTATCCAAAATTTTTGAAAAAGTAATGTATTCAAGAGTAACATTACATATTTGAAAAATGAAGTACTAACAAAATGTCAGTTTGGTTTTCAGAAAGGATTTTCTACAGAAAATGCTATATATGCTTTTACTGATGAAATATTAAACTCATTGAATAACTGAACATCGTCCATTGGGATATTTTGTGATCTCTCAAAGGCTTTTGACTGTGTCAATGATGCAATTCTTCTAGATAAGCTTACATATTGAGATATGAGTAGGACAGTGCACAAATGGTTTAATTCATACTTAACAGGAAGAATGAAGAAGGCTGAAATTAACAGTGCAGATAGTCGGCAAAAACCAGCAGAGTCCTCTAGTGGTGGAGGTATCAAGAATGGTGTCCTACAGGGTTCAGTCTTGGGGCCCTTATTGTTCTTAATATATATTAACGACTTGCGACTCTATATTCATGAAGATGCAGAACTACTTCTTTTTGCTGATGATGCAAGTATAGTAATCATACATAACAAGCAAGAACCAGCTGAGGAAATTGCAAATCATGACTTTCAGATAATTATTAGGTGATTCAGTACAAATGGACTCTCACTAAATTTCGAGAAAACACCATTTATACAATTTGTACAGTCAATGGCATAACACCATTGATAAATATAGTATATGAACAGAAGTCTGTTCTTAGCGCAGAATACTCAAAATTTCTGGGTGTCTGCATTGATGAGAAATTGAATTGGAAGAAAGCCATTGATGATCTGCTGAAACCGTTAGGTTCAGCTACTTACACTATTAGGGTTATTGCAAATTTTGGTTATAAACTTATCAGTAAATTAGCTTACTATGCCTATTTTCATTCACTGCTTTCATATGGCATCATATTGTTATGCAATTCGTCATTAAGGGAGAAAGTATTCATTGCACAAAAGTGTGTAATCAGAATTATAGCTGGAGCCCACCCAAGATCACCTTGAAGACATTTATTTAAGGGTCTCAGGATACTCACACTACCTTCACAATACATATATTCACTTACGAAATATGTCATTAATAACCCACACCATTCAAAAATAACAGCGATGTACATAGCTACAACAGTAGAAGAAAGGATGATCTTCACTATTCTGGATTAAATCTCCCTTTGGCACAGAAAGGGGTTAATCATGCTGCCACAAAAATCTTTGGTCATTGGCCAAATAGTATTAAAAGTCTGACCGATAGCCATCCAACATTTAAAGCAAATTAAAAGAATTTCTGAATGACAACTCCTTCTACTCAATAGATGAATTCTTAGTTGTGAAGTAGTAACTTAAAACTGAGATGAGTAAGCAACATGAAGAAAGATCAGATTCGTGTATTACGGTCCCTTAAAATTTTTAAACAGTCCCAATACCAATTAATATTACTTTGAGTTCTGTATATTTAAAAAACCGTTAGGAGTACAGAATATCACAGATCTGAGACAAAATGAACCATGAATTGTGACTAACAGTAACTAGACTTCAAAAAACAATCTAATTTAATGGAAAATAGATAACCTAAATGTTGTATCAATGTAGAAAAATATGAAAATAAATGCAAACATTTAAGATGTTATATTTCAATGTATTCACAAAATTATTGTCTTTGTCAAGTATCTAATATATGTTTGTAAGTTTATGATATGCTAAAAATCAAACATGAAGTATAAAGTTATGGCGATGAGAAAGAGCTGTGTTTGTGACAAGAGTTACATCACTAGTGGATAAGAAATGATGATTAATGTTTAAAACTGTGAGAAAAGGGCTCATTAAATAATCAAAAGTTGAAATAAGGAATAAAGGATCCTATAGGGTACATTTTCCTAATGAATAATTTGTGTCTATCATGTCACAAAATTTGAATTTTTTGTGTAAAAAGGCGTTGATGCTGTGAATTATAAATCTGTAGAGAATAAAGATGAAAAAAGTTAAAAATATTTCATGAAGTTTTAATTGGTAAGGAAAAATAGTTAACTAATTTACACTTAAAATCTATAAAACAAATACCCCATGTCTGTGAAAATATGTAAAATATATGGACACTTACATATGTAGATTTTACACATTCCTATGAAAGGATTGTATGATAGTTTAAATATTTAAACGAAAATTAACTAAATGAAAACTTATTAAAATTATCTATGAGGTTTAGTATAGAAGACAGTTGATACTCCTGGTATGGAGAAGTAGACGTTTCCCTGCCACTGCACTTTTGGGTATAACTCAAGAAACTACAGGGCAGGTATAACACAACACAACAACAATACCTAAGCACGAAAAACAGTAAATTTTTCACAACTGTTTTTAATGTAACTATCGAACGATTAATCACGAAATGATACATGTATGGAACGTTGGAGATGGAAATATCTTTGGACATCTACATCGACATCTACATCTAAATGACTACTTCGCAGTTCACACTTACGTGTCTGGAATGGGTTCTCCGAACCACATGCAGACTATTTATTTACCATTTCACTCTATAACAGTGCGTGGGATTATTGAACACTTAAATATCTCTGCACAATCTCAGATTTCTCTCATTTTATTATGATGATCATTTCTCCTATGTAGATTGCCAACAACAAAATTTATTCGCATTCAGAGGAAAAAACTGGTGATAGAAATATCGTGGAAAGTTCTCGCCGTAACGAGAAACTCCTTTGTTTTAATGGTTACTATCTCAATTCGCTTATTATATCCGTAACACTCGTGACGCTAATACAAAACGAGCTGCCCTTCTTCGCACATTTTCCATGTTCTCCACAATCCTATCTGGTAAGGATGTCATACAGCACAGCAATACTCTAGCAGAGGACGAACAAGTCATAGTGAAGGGAACCTCTTTAGTAGAACTACTGCATCTTCTAAGTCACAACCACAGGAAGTGTAGCGACTGGCTCTGACTTTATTTCTGCAGGAAACTAACGTGTCTTCACATCCAAATTCATGTACCCCGCTGGTGCCTATACATTTCGCTACAACCGTCATCTGTTGCTAATCAAGTGAACCTTTCACATTCACGTATACATTGTTCCCCATTTGCCGCGTCTGTATTCTCCTTCGTCTGGAATTCTGCTACCAGCTTTTTGCTGCAGTTTACATTCCCTTTTCGACATTCACTTTCTGGCCTTGCTGTGACATAAATGCAGTCCAATAAAATATTTCGCAACATTTTGGAAATTTTCTGTCACTGGTTTTCCAGTTCACGTTGTTAGACTTGTAAGGAGTGTGTCAGAACTCTCCATTACATTGATTAAATATTACATTTGTGTAAGAAAAACATGATAGCCAGCTTAAGGCTATTTTTTGCATTGTGTAAGATTCTGCATTTCTCAATGGAAATAAATAAGCACTCAGATATCGATAGTAACAATCTGAGGGCGAAACATGGAAGCGCGATTATGAACACTGTTGTGAGACGAGGTCTGTCTGCGAGAGTAAAATTTCAGCAGTGTTGGTCGAGACCTCGGAGACAGAAGACGTGCCACGCTGCCCTGACGTCGGTGATGGCATATCTTATCACACTCAAGGTCTAATTTCATTTATATGGTCAGGAGAGATTTAGATGGATTAACTAGGCTTGAAGATGGAATTCAAGCTAAAATTCGCAAGCATAGCGTAAAGTGCAATTGCTGGGTTAGGCTCATGATTGTTGTCCCGAGTTTGCAATAATCCCATGTTTTGGTTCTCAGTTAAAGAAGCCTCCCTATCCTCCATACAATAATAATTAGATGTTAATGCAACTTTGAAACTGAAATAATTTGTTACTCTGGCGCTCAGCCATTATTGATACTTATAACGTCATTGTCAGTCATTTCGCCATTTTGTCAAACTATTATTGGTCACGATGATATCTGAAGTTTTTAAACAGACTTAATTTATGAAATCCCTTCTTACAAGTTATTTAGTAGTTAACAGGATCCCAGAAAACTCCTTTGTATTAAATTCTTCCGTAGTAACTATAAGTTTTAGCCGGTGCTGCTGCATGCTGCTGCGAAATGCTGTAATCCACTTGGAAAGAAACAGTCATCTAAAGAGGTGAGTGCAAAACTTAGGGCCAAAACAGAGACACTGACACACAACAACATGTCATGTACTCTAATCCAGCAAATTCCGATGCACAAGCCAGCTTCTGTATCACTTGCAAATTCTTATTCAGTATACACAGTCAGATGGCGTAGATATGCATTGTCACAGGTTCAGTTATTCCTGTTGTTTTTCATATTCAAATAAGCAGTCAGATATCCTATCCAAATGTTAGTCTTAAGTTTTTCATGCAATGATCTGTTGAGGGCTTAAATGACAGTGAAACTGACATCCATAAAACACGCACACAGTGTTGTGCAGGTTAGATTCCGATTACTGATAGCTCAGGTTGCTTATCGAGTCGATTCTCACACACGAACATAGGCTTTATTTGTTGTAGATACGTTACAGACTTTAAAAAAATCTAGTACAAACACTTCATGCTACGCAAGCACTAGCCTGTCTGTGCAGTTGATTTGCAAGGAAAATTTCTGTTACGTACATGACTGGACTTCTTCTAGATTACGTCAATGTTTACGCAATAGAATCTGGTGAGATCTATCACTGTAAAGACAAGGGTGACTGAATGCTCATGATTTTACGTAAATTTAATTTGTGCTGTTACGTGTGACGACAAGGTTTCTTCTTTATCAGTTATTACAAGACTGATATAGTAACATACGGGTCTTATAATTGCTTATCGCATATGTTAATAGAATTTAAATGCACCAGTTGCGGTCACAGCTTTTATACTGTGTTACGAAAGCCTCTGTTCCGCTCGCCGGCTGCCCTTGTCTCTGCTTGCATGTGACGTGCGACCTCATCTGTGAAACATATCGTAACTTTTACCATCGCGGAAGTTTAGGTGCCGACCATTTATTCGGAACATTATATGTGTTGTTGTATCCGTGTACCATCATGCTTAGGACCCGCAAACATTATTCAGTCACATATGACACCGACAGCAGGGGGCCAGCCGTGTTCTCAATGTGCAATATGTCAACATACATAAACCGTCTTTAAACGTTCGTTCTCACGAGTCGTCTCAGTCCTGTGATACTCCAGCGATTGGTCTGCTTGTGAAATGAGCTTCCTAGATAGACGGCAAAGTAAGTACAGTATTTCGTAGGACAACATATCACCTCATGTTGTTCTTGTAGGTATATCCAATAACCCATCACAGGCAATTCAACTCGCGAAAACATGTATTTCCTCGCATGTCCAGAGATCCAGTTGACCGTATGCATCTTGTGTTTACGAAAGAACGTCGTGTCTGTTTAAAGAAGTACGTCTGTCGTGACTTCTGTTTCGGTGGCGCGCCGAAGGAAGGTCAGTATACGCTGTGTTAGCATTCAAACGTTCCTCGCCGCGCTCTACACTAAGCCACGTTCTTCTGTGTCCAACAAAGCACAGATTATTCAAAGAGGGAAAATCAACCGTAGGAATAACATACAACCGGTACCAAGTGACAATTTTACGGTTGATGGGGATATATTTCGTAGATCGTGTTGTCGTTGGCAGCAATGCAGCGCCTAATAGTTAATAATGAAGGTTGCAAATTTTGACAATGTAAAAGTTATGGATTGTATCCAAGATATGCTCCCAATGTCTCGATGCATGTCTAATTTCCATGACGTTGCGGCCGTGGTGCCTCATTAGGTAGCGGTAGATCTCCTGAACCGTGAGTTGGAACATACTTCTGGACAAACATAATTATAATGCACAAAAAATGAGGATACCTGTGGAAGTGAAGATGAGATGTTGCCCACCGCTATCGAAGTATCCAACGACGGCAGAAGATGATCATCTATCAGAGCTGATGTAATGGTGTGTTTCGGCTGTTGCCAAATCCGAACCATTGCTGGCAGATAAATTGAGTTGGGTTGGGTTGTTTTGGGGGAGGAGACCAGACAGCGAGGTCATCGGTCTCATCGGATTAGCGAAGGAAGTCGGCCGTGCCCTTTGAAAGAACCATCCCGGCATTTGCCTGCAGCGATTTAGGGAAATCACGGAAAACTTAAGTCAGGATGGCCGGACGTGGGATTGAACCGTCGTCCTCCCGAATGCGAGTCCAGTGTGCTAACCACTGCGCCACCTCGCTCGGTGCAGATGTATTGAAAAATCTTTGATGAGCACGTTCATAAGTTTGAGGCTACAGTTCGGAACGGTAGGTTAACGTGTCATACTTGATTTTAAATAACATCACAGTTCCGACATAGTATCAAAGCCAGGCATGAAGTGGTCTGTGATTCCCTCAGGTATTGGTAGGATCTGCGCTAAATGTATCAGTCGTGACTCGAGGTTGGTGTACGCTACACGTTAGACCATGTCGAGGGCTTTCAACGAGTTGTTACGTACAGACAATCGAATATTCTGAAGCAGCCGCCGATAACCCGACGGACACAACGGACGAGTAAAAGTGATCCGTAGGCACCGCAGCGTCTCGACCGTCTCTAACGGTCGTGACACGTCTTCCATATATCGTCCAGTGTGTAGTATTCTGGACTTCTTTATGTTAACGACACTACCTGCCGCTATACCGTAAGTGCTGTGACGCTCAACAGCCTCGCGCACTTCATGTCCGGAGCGGACGAGAATTAACAGGTCGTCCGCATAAGCACGACAGATGAATGAGGTCTCATGCAGCGTTATTCCAGTGAGAGAGCTTCGCGTAACATGGATCAGCGGCTCCAGTGCTATCGCAGAAACCGCCATTGAGAGCGGGAACCCTTGTCGGACCGAGCTGTTAACGTGAACTGAGTCGGCTAGTCGTCCGTTTACCACCACCTTTGATGTCGCTCCTACATCAGTCTCGTAACTACGGAGGCGAAGATTCGTGGCACCACTAAGCGGCTCGTAACTGACGATAGTAAAAAAGTGCACGATCAGTGTCCTCTGATATTAGAGCTGCTCCAAATCGACACGTTTCTGTATTCACTCAAGGCTGAGTGAATTTTCCGTCGCACCCCTAGGAATGCCTGATAAGGGGAGATATCCCTAGACATCGCCAAGTTAAGAGGAGACGCTAGCACTCGTGCAAGGATATTGTAGTCGTTGAGCATGGTGAGCGGCCGATACTGTTTCGCACAGCGACTTCTCTCCGTTTTTGGAGTGGGAAGAATAAAACCCGTCATAAAATCCGGCGGCACTCGCGTGCCAGAGCACAACGGCTCATTGTAAATCGACATGCATTGCGACATCTTCATTTCCGCAAATTCCCGATAAAATTCTAACGCTATCCACTCCGGTCCTGGTGATTTATGTGCCACTGCTTTCTTGGTCGCCTCTATTATTTCATATTTTGTGAGTGGCTCCATTAGTGCAGCCTTACCCACCTCAGTCAGTCGTACTGGCAACTGTTGCAGTATGTCCACCGCCACCCAGTGGTACGTCAGTGCATCGCAAAGAGGTGGTGGAATTGCTCCAGAAATGCAGCTGTGATGTCCTTTCGTGTCATCAGGTGTCGTCCCTCTGAGTCATGGAGAAATATGACTAATGATCGGTCGATGAACCTTTGCATGATGTTCTGGAGGCGGATTCTGAAATAACTCACGAAGCGTCGTATAATAATAATCATCAACTTCGCCCGTTATCCATCTCGTCTTATCCCGAGCGTGTGTATAAGAAGAGCTCTCGGCGTTTTCAGTTTAGCACATATTAGCCACCAGTGAAGCACCGAAGCGTAAGCTGGAATACGGCGTTGCTACGTCGCCCACACACCATCGACTTGCTGACTGCACTCGGGATCCGCTAACAGTGACGAATTGAGCTTCCATGTACTGCGGCTTCTTCATACATGTTGTTGAGGAAGACAAAAAAAAAAATGTTCAAATGTGTGTGAAATCTTATGGGACTTAACTGCTAAAGGTCATCACTCGATAAGCTTACACACTGCTTAACCTAAATTGTCCTAAGGACAAACACACAAATCCACGCCCGAGTGAGGACTCGAACCTCCGCCGGAGCCAGCCGCACAGTCCATGACTGCAGCGCCTTAGACCGTTCGGCTAATCCCACGCGGCTGAGGAAGACAAATGGTACGAAGACAAGGCAGATGGTCGGTAAAGGCAATGGGACATCTTTCAGTATCGATACGTAGCCTCATAAGCCACAAGAAACATATATCCGATCAAGGCGGCTTGTCGAGTGACTAGTAAAAAACGTACATCCTTCGCGATTTCCATAGATTTTGTTCAATGAGTTGGATAAGTCAATTTCCCGGCATATCGCTTGTAGTTCACAACAGGTATTGTAATGTGGGGTTTGATCCTTTGAGTCAATACACAACTGAAGTCTCCACCCATCAGTAAATGATAAGATCTGTCGGTAAATAAGAGCACCATCTCTTCCGCATAATATTTCGCACATGCCCGTCTGTTTTCAGTGCCCGATGGGGCGTAAACGTTGACATTACGGATCCCATCAATTGTTATCTCCAGTCCCCGTGTCGAAGGTTTATAAGACAGATCGCGAACTAGGTTGGCCTCGCGGACCTGTATCGTCTTTCCACTGTCGTTGTCTGTGCGCGGCGCTGTGTAAAAGCTACAGCCGTGTACTTCCTGGAATAGATCAGTACATATTTACTGCACCATCAGTACATTCACATCTGAGGCATACAGGATGTCCCGGAAAGACTGTTGTTTCACTGGCGATCTGGTAGTATTAACGTTAACCGTCCCTATTTTGTATGCCTGGGTCCACGTATCCGTTATCCGTGTACAGTGCTGAAATAGCGAAAATCTACAAAGTCGGTGGTCTCATTACACGACCTCCGAAGTTTGCCCGTCTGACGTCCTGCTGCGGTATTAATTACGCTCAGATGTGGGAGCGGGATGCGAATCCCCACCAAGGGAAGGAGTCGCACCGGTGATATCGTCGTCCTGCACAGTCCACTCGGTCTCTATTACACTGGGGGCTGTACTTGTATGTGGCGTTCGTGCACTTTCCGCAGCATCATCGTCCGCTGCCGAAGGGCCGACGGCCGACTATCCGAAAGCACATCTGCAGAAACATCCGGTGGTTGTTGGTCACTATTAGACAGGTCCATATTGCCAGAGTCGTCAGTTGTCTCAGTATGAGGAGTGCACGACTCTCCAGAGTCGTGGTAGCGCTCCTGTTGCATCGCCGTTGTCGCACCTCTCTGTTTCAGTTTCATTGTCGTTTGTTGTGTGGTCGTCCTCGAGTTCTATCATCTGCAACGCCTGGGTATGGAGCGCTGTAGGAGCCATCTCAGCATAACTGCGGCCTGATGGGCCGCCGGTCATTTGCAGCGTTGTTTAGAATACACGCTCCGATCTTGGCGTCACCGCCTCGCGGAGCACTTCCACTTATGTCACTGGTAGTTGTAGTGTCGTGGGGGTGGCTTGCTTAAGTAAGTCCCCGATGGGTAGCTGCACGAATCTCCTCTTCACACATTCAGATCGAAGATGTCCATCACCACCACATCCCAGAACACTTCCGAGGTTGGCCATCTTAGATGATAATGGCTCTACACCCGACTATATTTAGCTAGGAGGGCAAATGTTTTGTAAGGGTGATTCGCACCTGATGCACACTGATGAGCAATGGATACGTGCTAAAACTTCCCCAGCGTTCGGCTGTATGACTAATTACTCTACCATATGGTTGGAGTGGTTCTGTTATTAGTGATTCAGGTAATTCCAAGGGAAGTTTGAAGATTTGAGCCTGCCACTGGTGGCCGAGCGGTTCTAGACGCTTTAGTCTAGAACCGCGCGACCGCTACGGTCGCAGGTTCGAATCCTGCCTCGAGCATGGATGTGTGTGATGTCCTTAGGTTGGTTAGGTATAAGTAGCTCTAAGTTCTAGGGGACTGATGACCCCAGATGTTAAGTCCCACTGTGCTCAGAGCCATTTGAAGATTCGAATCGTGCGCACACCGAGGCCCGTATGAACCACTAACACGTCGCTAATATGACCATTGCAGTGACATAACTCGAATCCTCGATTGGCGGCTTCTATACTCTTTCACATGCTGCGTCGTCGAACATTGACATAACCAGTGCTGCTCAGGAACAATAAATGAATTCCAACGGGTTCTGTGCAATTAATATGCACCTCATCTGTCAATAAACGTTCCATTTGGAAATCTTCTGGCCATGCGTATTCGTTAGAGAACGTAAACTCTATCGTAGTTTTTCGAAACGTATGTGCCATTGCTATCGTGTCAACAAGTAACACACTCGAATTGTTGTGGTCTTCAGTCCAGTGACTGGTTTGATGCAGCTCTCCATGCTACTCTATCCTATGCAAGCTTCTTCATCTCGCAGTACCTACTGCAGCCTACATCCTTCTGAATCTGCTTAGTGTATTCATCTCTTGGTCTCCCTCTACGATTTTTACCCTCCACGCTGCCCACCAATACTAAATTGGTGATCCCTTGATGAATCATAATATGTCCTACCAACCGATCCCTCCTTCTAGTCAAGTTGTACCATAAATTTCTCTTTCCCCAATTCTATTTAATACCTTCTCATTAGTTATGTGATCTACCCATCTAATCTTCAGCGTTCTTCTGTAGCACCACAGTTCGAAAGCTTCTATTCTCTTCTGGTCTAAACCATTTATCGTCC
This sequence comes from Schistocerca nitens, assembly GCF_023898315.1. Classification (NCBI taxonomy): domain Eukaryota; kingdom Metazoa; phylum Arthropoda; class Insecta; order Orthoptera; family Acrididae; genus Schistocerca; species Schistocerca nitens. The sequence goes on along the minus strand of NC_064616.1, from coordinate 357,686,367 downwards.
ATGTTTCACTTCCATACATAGCTACACTCCATACAAATACTTTCAGAAACGACTTCCTGACAAATCTGTACTCGATGTTAACAAATTTCTCTTCTTCAGAAACGCATTCCTTGCCATAGCCAGTCTACATTTTATATCCTCTCTACTTCGACCATCATCAGTGATTTTGCTCCCCCAACAGCAAAACTCATTTACTACTTTAAGCGTCTCATTTCCTAATCAAATTCCCTCAGCATCCCCCGTATTTAATTCGACTACATTCTGTTGTCCTCGTTTTGCTTTTGTTGATGTTCTTCTTATATCCTCCTTCGCTCAGCTGCTCTTCCACGTCCTTTGCTGTCTCTGACAGACTTACAATGTCATCGGCAAACCTCAAAGTTTTTACTTCTTCTCCATGGATTTTAATTCCAACTCAGAATTTTTCTTTTGTTTCCTTTACTGCTTGCTCAGTATAAAGATTGAATAACATCGGGGATAGGCTACAACCCTGTCTCACTCCTTTCCCAACCACCGCTTCCCTTTCATGCCCCTTGACTCTTATAACTGCCATCTGGTTTCTGTACAATTTGTAAATAGCCTTCGCTCTCTGTATTTGGCCCCTGCCACCTTCAGAATTCGAAAGAGAGTATTCCAGTGAACACTGTCAAAAGCTTTCTCTAAGTCTACAAATGCTAGAAACGTAGGTTTGCCTTTCCTTAATCTGTTTTCTAAGGTAAGCCGTAGGGTCAGTATTGCCTCACGTGTTGCAACATTTCTACTGAATGCAAACTGATCTCCGAGGTCTGCTTCTACCAGTTTTTCCATTCATCTATAAAGAATTCGTGTTACACACTCGAGTATCGCAGGTGTAAACACCTCTTCATCCTCGAGCGCTTCGAAATCGGGACGTAAACAGGTCCGACCCACTCCGCTGCTAAAGGCAGACTGCGGCCATCCGCACACGATCACTGATTGACCCAAATTTCCTGCTGGTTGATGTATATCATCAAAAACGTATTTCATATAACATACACGGTCTCCAAATATGTCTTTATTTGACAAAATGGCTTTACGTGTCTGCCCATTACCCTCGTTACTCGTAGCGATCACTGATTCCCTTAGGAGCTCGGCCGAGTTTGTTCATCTGCACTGAAAGGCTCATTGGCTGTCTCGCCATAGTTCTGTACAAGTGTTCTCTGTTCTTCCGGACATGTCCCCTTCTCCACCATATATATAGAGGGTCTGAACAATCTGAAAATCTTGTAAAGGCGTTCCAGGGTACGTTGGGCTGAGTAATAATTATTAAGAAAAAAACTCGATACTTCTAACTTTCTTTAGTAGAGTCATGGATGATAGGAGTGATATCCTCATTTATGATTACATTAATAACTTTCATGAAAAGTGTCATCACCGAGCTATGTTTCATCACAACACTTAACTTTTCTTCTTATTTTGTCAACTCAAAACTTTGAACAAGTAGCAAGGAATGACATCTTCATTTACCCACTCAAATTTTGTAAAATATTCGACTAAAGTCACTCTCTTTGTGTGCTTCCACGATAATCACTAGGAACTTCCCAACTATACGTCTCTATAACTGATGACTCACATCATATTACAGGTTTCCAGCTTTGTATTTGTTCTGTAATGATGATTTCTCGACCTATAAACTTATAGTAATCATAGAATATTAAAATTTATTGCTATTATTATTAATTATTATTACAACTAAAGATACGGAACCCTGGTACATATATTTGACTGAATACATCGGGGTAATCAGTCGGCACCTACCTAGAGGACTCGCAAAAGGAAGGATACATGCTAATAACTGGGATAGGCCTTAGGCTAATCACTGGGTGCTTTAGAACCATCCCCTCCGATGCTGGTGAGCCGCCGCTAAACATCAGGTAACGACACCTCATGGTGAGACAAGCTTGTAAAGTGTTGTCAGCGCCACAGACGACTACATTCCGTATCACTACTCGCCCACCTATATTCGACAGCGAGCAATGGGGCCCTATCCGATTCGCCCAATGACTACTTTTATAGATGGATGTTACCAATTTTAAAATGTTATTCCAGATTTGGAGCAGGTCTCTCCCTTGACTCAGAGATCCAGAATCACTTTGATTCGACAAATTTTAAGAAAAACTGTAGGCCAGGTGAAACTTTTAAACTTAGGTTTATAACATTTTCACTAGGTAGCACCGCTTTAAAGTAAAGCACACTGATGGCTCAAAGCAAGAGGAATCCTAGGCTGTTCTGTCGTGTTCTCCGACTGTGTCTTCAGGATTCTTATCTGTATTGAACATACTACATATGGTGATTGAAAATTACTATTACAGGATTCTAGGGATGTATAGGGGACATAGTAGATGATGAGAAGGAACCCATGTCCGGAAATGTACAGGTCGGATACAAAATAAGTTTGAATAAAGGGTCACTTTCAAATCTCCTACTTCACGGTACCCACATAAGGTGATAAGAGGGCGCCGTTGTCAGTCCCACTTGTAATTGTGACATCAAGTATCACCTTCGTCCGACTACAACAACGTCTGCGAGAAATTTAGACTTTCTTACTACGGGGGTTGACTATAGTGCTCCACGGACGAGCTGCATTCTCGACTTTGAAGAGGACGTGCTTTTTCAAGAACAAGAGAACCCAAGGACAAATACTCGAAACGTTGCCATGCCATGTGCTCCTACAGCACAGAGCTCATTATCTCCGTTGTGAAGCGGGAGATTTGAAAGTGATCCTATCCTCAAATTGATTTTACATCCAAACAGTACGTTTCCAAACATGTCTTCACTATCCAAATTTCAGCTACTAAATCCCCTCTACAACTTCTAGAATAGAATGTTAGAATCATCCTGTATTTAGCGATGAGCTTCGTGGAACAGACGAGGCGTCTTCGGAGCAAAAAGCTTTTCCTCTATTCCGATACCTGTGTTGGCACTACGGCGGAAAAAATGGTAGAAATTTCATTACATAGCCTTTCCCTCCTTCAACAGAAATGAAAACATGTATCGTTCTGCTGGGTACCAGATCACACGGAGATCTAGGGAAACGATCACGCAGACCAAGCAGCCAGTAGGCATGCAGGCAACGTAACTTCACAGAATGTGGTATTCCCCTGCTGGCTGTCATTTCGTTGTCGAGTTAGGGACACACACAACTATGGGGGGAGGAGTGGCTGGCCATGAGGGAAAATAAGCTGTAGTCACTGAGTGTGCGAGTATACGAGTATTTTCTGCGGAAGTGTAACGAACAGAGTTAGTCGTAATAAAGTAGTAAACTAAAACGTTATGCACAATGCGGCAGTTTTCCTGCAAGAACTTTGAAAATGCAGTAGGCGATAAACTTTCCTCCTTTCATAATTTTCTGAGAGGCGTCATAGATAAAAGGTTTCGGATTTATGTGTAAATTTTTTTGCAAGTCGCTCGCAGCCTCAAATGCTGGATGAGTACATTTTGGATATTTTCGCGTGGTGCGTCGCGCTTCTTTTTCAGCACAGAGCCCAACTCTTTGATAAATAGGTGGCCCTTAGTCCCACAGTGTTTCTTTCTACATAGGATACAAGGGATACGTGTACCAAGATTGGTCGAAGTCGATCCAGTACTTGAAGAGGAGTTGTTGAACATACATACATAAATACAACTTGCATTTTATTATATATTGAGAATTCTATTGAAGTTTCATTATTCTGTCATTTCAATCCACACAATTACAATAAAATTTTAATGAGTGCTAAAGATATTGTGGCATGAGCCCAAAAACATTCTACATCTACAACTACATCTACATCCACACTCCGCAAACCACCTGACGGTGTGTGGCGGAGGATACCTTGAGTACCTCTATCGGATCTCCCTTCTATTCCAGTCTCGTATTGTTCATGGAAAGAAAGATTGTCGGTATGCCTCTGTGTGGGCTCTAATCTCTCTGAGTTTATCCTCATGGTCTCTTAACGAGATATACGTAAGAGGGAGCAATATACTGCTTGACTCCTCCGTGAAGGTATGTTCTCGAAACTTCAACAAAAGCCCGTACCGAGCTACTGAGCGTCTCTCCTGCAGAGTCTTCCACTGGAGTTTATCTATGATCTAGGTAACGCTTTCGCGATTACTAAATGATCCTGTAACGAAGCGCGCTACTCTCCGTTGGATCTTCTCTAACTCTTCTATCAACTCCATCTGGTACGGATGCCACACTGGTGAGCAATATTCAAGCAGTGGACGAACAAGTGTACTGTAACCTACTTCCTTGGTTTTCGGATTGCATTTCCTTAGGATTCTTCCAATGAATCTCAGTCTGGCATTTGCTTTACCGACGATCAACTTCATATGATCATTCCATTTTAAATCACTCCTAATGCGTACTCCCAGATAATTTATGGAATTAACTGCTTCCAGTTGCTGACCTGCTATATTGTAGCTAAATGATAAGAGATTTTTCTTTCTTCGTATTCGCAGCACATTTCACTTGTGTACATTGAGATTCAATTGCCATACCCTGCACCATGCGTCAAATCGTTGCAGATCCTCCAGCATTTCAGTACAATTTTCCATCGTTACAACCTCTCGATATACCACAGCATCATCCGCAAAAAACCTCAGTGAACTTCCGATGTTATCCACAACGTCATTAATGTATATTGTGAACAGCAACGGTCGCACGACACTCCCCTGTGGCTTTTACTTCGGAAGACTTCTCTCCATTGAGAGTGACATGCTGTGTTCTGTTATCTAGGAACTCCTCAATCCAATCACACAAATGGTCTGATAGTCCATATGCTCTTATTTTGTTCATTAAACGACTGTGGGGAACTGTATCGAACGCTTGGTGGAAGTCAAGACACACGGCATCTACCTGGGAACCAGTGTCTATGGCCCTCTGAGTCTTGTGGACAAATAGCGCGAGCTGGGTTTCACACGATCGTCTTTTTCTAAACCCATGCTGATTCCTTCAGTGTAGATTTCTAGTCTCCAGAAAAGCCATTATACTCGAACATAATACGTGTTCCAAAATTCTACAACTGATCGACGTTAGAGACATAGGTCTATAGTTCTGCACATCTGTACGACGTTCCTTCTTGAAAACGGGGATGACCTGTGCCCTTTCCAATCCTTTGGAACGCTACGCTCTTCTAGAGACCTACGGGACACCGCTGCAAGAATGGGGGCCAGTTCCTTCGAGTATTCTGTGTAAAATCGAACTGGTATCCCATCAGGTCCAGCGGCCTTTCCTCTTTTGAGCGATTTTAATTGTTTCTCTGTCCCTCTGTCGTCTATTTCGATATCTACCACTTTGTCATCTGTGCGACAATCTAGAGTAGGAAATACAGTGCAGTCTTCCTCTGTGAAACAGCTTTGGAGAAAGACATTTAGTATTTCGGCCTTTAGTCTGTCATCCTCTGTTTCAGTACCATTTTGGTCACAGAGTGTCTGGACATTTTGTTTTGATCCACCTACCGCTTTGGCATAAGACCAAACTTTCTTAGGATTTTCTGCCAAGTCAGTACATAGAACTTTACTTTTGAATTCATTGAACGCCACTCGCATAGCCCTCCTTACACTACACTTCGCTTCGCGCAAATTTTTGTTTGTCTGCAAGGCTTTGGCTACATTTCTGTTTGCTGTGAAGTTCCATTTGCTTCCGCAGCGCCCGCATCTCGTGGTCGTGCGGTAGCGTTCTCGCTTCCCACGCCCGGGTTCCCGGGTTCGATTCCCGGCGGGGTCAGGGATTTTCTCTGCCTCGTGATGGCTGGGTGTTGTGTGCTGTCCTTAGGTTAGTTAGGTTTAAGTAGTTCTAAGTTCTAGGGGACTGATGACCATAGATGTTAAGTCCCATAGTGCTCAGAGCCATTTGAACCATCATCTAGCTTCCGCAGCAGTTTTCTAACTCGGTTGTTGTACCACGGTGGCTCTTTTCCATCTCTTAAGATCTTGCTTGACACATACTCATCTAATGCATATTGTACGATGATTTTGAACTTTGTCCACTGATCCTCAACACTATCTGTACTTGAGACAAAACTTTTGTGTTGAGCCATCAAGTACTCTGAAATCTGCTTTTTGTCACTTTTACTAAACAGAAAAATCTTCCAAGCTTTTTTAATATTTCTATTTACGGCAGAAATCATCGATGCAGTAACCGCTTTATGATCGTTGATTCCCTGTTCTGCGTTAACTGTTTCAAATAGTTCGGGTCTGTTTGTCACATGAAGGTCTAATATGTTATCGCCACGAGTCGGTTCTCTGTTTAAATGCTCAAGGTAGTTCTCAGATAAAGCACTTTAAATAATTTCACTGGATTCTTTGTCCCTGCCACCCGTTATAAACGTTTGAGTCACCCAGTCTATATCTAGCAAATTAAAATATCCACCCAGAATTATAACATGGTGGGGAAATCTACTCGAAATATTTTCCAAATTTTCCTTCAGGTGCTCTGCCACAACAGCTGCTGAGCCAGGGGGCCTGTAGAGACATCCAATTACCATGTTTGAGCCTGCTTTAACCGTGACCTTCACCCAAATTATTTCACATTTCGGATCTCCGCAACATCGTTTCGAAAGATGACTTGGTTTTTCCACTTATGTGTCCGTTGTTATCTTTGGGTCCTCTGAATAAAATACCAGCAACGTTGAACTTCTCTTTTTACCTTAAAAACTGCTAACAGTTTCGGCCACCGAGTGGTATATGTCAGGCGTCCTGAGAGGACACAGTCGCTCAGTGTTCTCTCACGACGCCTGACGTATTCTGCTGGATAACACGCTTGGCGGCTGAAACCAGTCGCTGCTTACAAAATAAAATGATAGGTGAAACTGGTTCCGGGAATTTGTTCAAAATCAGTGCTATAGTTGTTGAACTTGCAGCTAGCTGCTATGTCTGCTGGACACGAAATCTTTGGCTGCACGACTGTCTGCGCGCCTTCTCTATTGACAGGTCAAGGGAAGCCACAAGGGTCGCCACACTTGCAGTCCATGGTGGTGTAGATGTCCTTGTACTACCTGTGTAGCTACCTGTTTTGCTACAAACAAACTTATTTCCTGGTTCAAGGTACGTGAAGTGGTTGTACGATCCTACACAGCTGCATGAAAATTATGTCTGTCCTCTCGAACACTAGTCATACGTGTACCCTGAGCTCCTGCATGGCGTCTTGTATGTTCCTCCAGAACTCATCGATTTCATATTCACAGTGTTTTGTCTAGTGTAGCACAGGCAACGTCTGCATAACACGCCCAGAGTCTAACTATGGAGCACTTACATCGCTAGTACTGCTATTCAGTAACTAATTAAGTGATTTGTCATATTTGGTAGTACTTCCTGCTAGCTGTTTACAACAATGCGTTGTGTGACACAATGAATGCTTTATTTGTAGCTTTTCGTACTTGAGATAAGAGGTGAATATAAGAGAGTGTACTATCGAATATTAATTTCATCTTTTACGCCTGCCGCTGTGGCCGAGCGGTTCTAGACGCTTCAGTCTGGAGCCGTGCTGCTGCTACGGTCGAAGGTTCGAATCCTGCCTTGGGCATGGATGTGTGTGACGTCCTTAGGTTAGTTAGGTTTAAGTAGTTCTAAGTCTAGGGGACTGATGACCTCAGATGTTACGTCCCATAGTGCCTAGAGCCATTTGAACCAATCACCTTTTATGTTAGCGTAGTTATCTGTGGCCACACAACATTTAACGTCGTAATGTTCATGTGTCAAAAAATGGTTCAAATAGCTGTGAGCACTGTGGGACTTAACATCTGAGGTCATCAGTCCCCTAGAACTTAGAACTACTTAAACCTAACCTGAGGACATCACACACATTCATGCCAGAGGCTGGATTCGAACCTGCGACTGTAGCAGCCGCGCGGTTCCAGACTGAAGCTCCTAGAACCGCTCGGCCACTTCATCCGGGTTTCATATGTCACAACTTTCTTCATAGCTACGAGAATAATTTTGTTGATTTTCAGCTAACAATAATTTGTCAACGACTTCCAAAGCCATAAAATTAACACAAATGTAAAAAAAAGAAACATTTACTCACTAATGACGAACTATTACTTACGATTTTACGTCAATTGAGACAATTGTGTTACGTTACGTTTGTAGGATTGTGTACGTTAATTCATACGACCACTATATCCTCCATCACCTGCCTCCAATTTTCCTCACGAACGGGTGGAGGTACCAGGTTGTAATTTATATCACGTACAAAGGTTTACGATCCTTTGGCGGTGTAAAAATTTTAAATTTATAAGTTAATGTAATCATAAGATATGACCATTTATGTAGTTTACTTTGATACTCGAACGTTCTGTACAGGTCTGTCTTTGTGGTCTATCGACCAGTCGGTCTCAGGCAGTGCTGCGTCGTGGACGTGCCTAGTGCTCCGAGCCGCGCTCCGATAGCGAGTGTATATTTAGTTGCGCACGGCATTTTATGTTGGCGTTATTTAAATCGACTCAAACACGATTGCTCTTTCGTACCGGCAGGTGGCGATCAAGCTTACGTTCAACGCACAATACACAAAAAGATCATGAAATCGACCGCTTTTTGAATGATGTGGTGCACTTAGAACAACAAGGCCTGCTAGGAATTCATCCGTCCATTGTCTGCAGCATACTTTAGCTCAAGCTCATACACCTAGCGGCTTTCACTTTTGCCTATCTGACGGAAACGTGAGTGTGGTGGTGGTTGATCACGCTGGCCTGGGGGTTCGAACGGTGCATATTTTAGAACTCTCCTTTGATGTCCCCGCCCTTATGGTCGTGGATGTTTTATGCCCTATGGCACAGTTCTTAGCCATATGGAGGAAAAATGTAAAACTTTAGAGACGTATCCCGTACTTAGCGGAGTGCGTCAGATTCTTACTGAGCTCCAAAAATATGTACCTTCCTACGTGTCCGTCGGTGGATGTCGCTCGACCGTCGTTTATGACAGACAACCAAGGGCCTGCTCAGGTTTGGAACAAGAACATGTTCGCCTGGACTGCCTTTAGGAACGTCACTTGCAGGAACCACCTACAGAACAGACACCGACGCCGCAGATGGCATCCATCTTCTCACATATGTGGCGCCGTTGAGGAATGATGTGGGTGTTGACTGGCCCTCACCGCAAGTGAAAGTGAGTTCTGCCCCCGATCCTATACTGCAGTAGTAACATTTGATCCAGCAGCAGCTCCATCCTGCCACACGACAACTACATCAGGGTCAAGAACAAATGACAGCACAATCGACCTTTCCTGCAGATGTGGAACCAGGGTTCAAGAGGATCATACCGACCCTCGATCCACGACCGATGCAGAGACGCACCAACGGTAACTGAAGTCTCGAAAACGGTGTAAGAAGAGGCGGCCGTCCACAGAGGAAGGGTCATGTGAAGGAGGGACACTACTGGAGGACGAGGACGACGCAACACGTCAGTCAGCTGGATTACATGCTGCCCCTCCCGTCACGCAGCCCCCATAGGCTGACTTGGAGCATCAAATGTATGGCGACGAAATGAATGCATGATGCCCCCCCCCCACCACACACACACACACAGTTGCAGAGACTAGCGCACGCCAATCTACAGAAACCTTCCCATAGCACTCATTCGGAGACTCGGTTAATGAAGTGGAACTGAGTGATGTGAGCAGGAGATAGATGATCAACAGATGCCTCTCGCCAAAGCTGCGTTGGACGGGCCTCGAATGCAAGGTGACCTTTAACTTATGTGTTGGCTGCCACAATGAGCGGATGACAGTTACTCTATAGTCACGGTGATGTCGTTACCATTTCCCACCTGACTGATTATCTGCAATATAAAAGTATACCGCATAGATGCCGTTGATATCTATGACATTTGCACCCGTGTAAAGGTCCAGATGTCAAGGGATACGCTACAGGCAGCAGACATGGATATGTTTTTATCCAAGGGGTGCGACCTGACAAAAGATCAGACTTCTATGGTAATGACGCTTATAGTTTACTGACTGGCGATGGTAGTGGTGGCATGGTCATACCGTTAAGGGAAGGAATTGAGGCGTCGGACGTGACTTACCTTTCGGCATCGTGAGGTGTCGCACTTACCGACGGTGCAGTCCATTTGGTGACGTTTATGCGCCATCATGCTCATCGAAATCCAGAGAAAGGTGTTCTACTCCGAGGAGGTGACCCCGTTGTTTCAAGGAAATGCAGAGAATTGTATAACATGTAGCGGCTTGAACTGGGTTCTGCTCCCCGAGGACCAATACCTGCACGTCTTCCTCTGCCCACCGTTGCACATACTGGTACAGGACCTCGCTTTGCAATTCAGCTGGAACCCCGAAACACGGAGACAATAATGAGTACACGTGCCTTAGCAGGCACTTGACCAGTCGCTTAGATATGACGTGTGCATCGTTAGGGCTTCTCTACATCTACATCTACGTGATTACTCTTCTATTCACAATAAAGTGTCTGGCAGAGGGTTCAATGGACCACCTCACAGCAGCAATAGGTCTGAGATATGGCCGATGACTTTTACTGACAACCAAGCTTTTGTCAGCGGCACTGCCTTGCCTCGAAAACAGGCAAGACGTAATAGGGCACCATGGAAACTAAACGTTTCCCACTTCCGAAGTGAGGCCGGTTGCCAAAATATTGAGGATACTTGGTGCTGATGCCAATGATGTTATCGAGCTTACAGTTCCCATTGCTGTGGTGGGTAGATTGTGTCAGACCTGCCCTACACAGGGCATTTTCTGTTATGGCAGAGATAATACCGGCTGGCAACGGACGACTTCAGAATTTTATTACTCGCCATTAAGGGAACTGCCAATGCAACTGGTGTTATTTAAATCGCCATCACCAGACCGTGGATGGGCCGCCAATGCACCAAAACCTGCTTGCTTCAACTCACTGTTGGGCAATCGGGAGTGGTCAGAGTACGTGCGAGAAAACAAAACGGTATGCATGGTGAATGAGCTTCACTACATTACACAGGACGAGAAAATCGTTAGCGCAAACGCACGCTCATCATGGCAGTCGAAACCGCGTAGGCAAGGCAAACTGTACCACAAACAAATATTGCCTGAGCATTCACCCAATACTACCGCGACTTCATTGCCAAGTCCCCAAGGAGTGAAATGGTTCAAATGGCTCTAAGCACTATGGGACTTAACATCTGAGGTCATCAGTCCCCTAGACTTAGAACTACTTAAACCTAACTAACGTAAGGACATCACACACATCCATGCCCGAGGCAGGATTCGAACCTGCGACCGTAGCAGCAGCGCGGTTCCGGACTGAAGTGCCTAGAAGCGCTCGGTCACAGTGGCCGGCTCCCAAGGAGTGACATGGGACTGGTAGACGTGCTGCATGATATGCAAGTAACTGAGGCGGCTTCTAGCAGACATCACCCGGGACGAACTGGATATGGCCTTGAAGAGATGTGCATTGAACGAATCACCTGGGTCTCATGGACTCCCTTGTCCCTTGGAAAGTTGACCCCTGTCTTTGTTAAACACTGACAATAAGCAATGATAATTAAATCGAAACCCTCTGCTGCTGACAGGCGTAGTTGATATACATTAATAGGGACAGCGGAAAATGTGTGCCACGACCAGGACTCGAACCCGGGATCTCCTGCTTACATGGCAGACGCGAGTAATGAGTGAATAGGCAAATATCTATTAGGTACACTACGAATGTAGGTTGTGGACAGTTGTGTATGTGGGTCTCACGGGAAGCGTGCAAGGGATAAGTCCCTGCAGTCGCACTATCCTCTGTGCCCTCGGTGGCTCAGATGGATAAGCGTCTGCCTTGTAAGCAGGAGATCCCGTGTTTGAGTCCCGGTCGGGCACACATTTTTTGCTGTCCCTATTAATGTATATCAATAACACATGACGGCAGCTGAGGCTTTCGATTTAATTAACGTTTCATTCTGGAGAAGATGCACTGTCATCAATGGTGTCTGTTCTTTCGGGAACAGATACCAGCTTCATATACTGACAATAAGCTTTTGATTCAGATGCTCCATGCCGATCTGCACTCCACAGTCTAGGATACAATACATGCTAATCAAACATGCCTTGGTAGAAAGAGCAATGTTCACACGGTGGTGGGATCATATAGATACGTGATGTCGGCCTGTAACCTCCGGGGTACCCTTCCGGCAGTGGCTTTCGACCATGCGTTCGAAAACGTCGATCATAGTTTTCTGCGTGTGGTCGTGGGACGAGTGGGTCTCCCGGCGTGTTTTTGAATGTAGTCATACACTTGACTAGTCGAGCACGTTCGAGAGTAATGGTGAATGGTTATCTATCAGATTCCATTCCTATAGAGAGTTCCGTGAGGCAAGGACGCCCCTTGACCGCCGTTTATTTTCAGTAGCTCTCAAGCCAGCCCTGCATGGTATCCGCCGACACTTGGAAGGGGTTTTTTCACTGACTGCGAGGTTCCGATGTTGCGCTTATACCGATGATGTCGAGTTCCTTGCCATGACACTGCGATGGCTTCAACAGTATGGTACAGTGGAATGTAGTATGGTCAATCTGCATAACACGAATTATATGGATGTGGACAGGTGGCTGGTCCTGGGAACGACAGTGCCCTTTATTAAAGTGTCGATGCTGAAATGTTTAGGGATGCTATTTCATGGCCGCATTCAGTGTACTACGATGGTCACATACCGTCGCCGTTATAACAAATACGTGCAGTGGTGTGACTCCACACGCTAAGCGTAAAGGACATGTTCCAGCAGACACTATAAGTTAAAGCCTACTTAGCTACAAAATTAAACCATTTCGCTCATGTGCTACCGATGCCAATTACGATTGCTACGAGGCTGCAAGCTGCATTTGGACATTTCACGAGTGCTGACCTCGGTTTTAAAATTCGTTACGACATTTTGACATTGCCCTCACATGAAGGTACCGTAGGTTTGCGCAGTGTCAGGATCAGAGCAAGGGCAATTTTTCTTGGAACAATCCACCGAGTTTGGCATTCTGAGCAATTCAGTCTCACAGGCACCTTGACCGACAAAGTGGCACCACAATCACTAAACCCCCCAGTTCCTGTTGGTCATAAGTTGCCACCACTCAGTCACATTAGGACATTCCTCGTTGACTACAGTTATCTGCTGGATGACCTGCTTTCTACACGATCGCCCACGCCGAAGGACTATTACAGGCGCTTACAGAGGCACAACCACGCCAACGTGGTTGAACGACGCCGTACGATGGAAGGCAGTATGGCGTGCGATCCTTCTACTCTTTCTTCCCACAAAAGTGAGGTCTTCGTGGTACGTGGTAGTGAATGACAAATTCCTAATCGCTAATGATTACACTCAACTCGCCTGGTCGATGATCCACTGTGTACGCTTTGCGTAGTAATGGATTCTGACGCACACCAGTTGACATGTGATACGATGGCTACATGTTGGCTACTCAGACAACGAGTGTTAGCCCTACTCCTACGACGGCACCCCCTGTTCCGCGACGGTGTCAAATATGTGTTAAATTATTAATACTTCCTGCTGGACAAACACACAGAGTGCCGTGGGAAATACTGGTCCTGTTTTGCCAATTATCTGTATTCGTTGTTCATGGACCCTCCGGCTGGCTGGGATTTTCCAGGTGCGAGACAAGATAGATGATAATGGTCCGCGATTCAAGATTAATTTCAATCTTGTACAGGGGGGACCGTGCACCTCATCATAAGCCAGAAGAGGATCTGGAAAATAAACATGCACAACTGTTGTAGCGTTTTCTTTACCCAGTTAGCGCGGTATCTTTACCTAGTTATTACGATCTTTACTTTTTAACTTCAAAAAAAAAATTTGCTCTCCCTTGGCTCCCTGCTCCAGACCAGTGAGAATGGTAACACAGTGGCCATTTTCGGGCAGCGACCCCGCTCTCTCTGCCGCTGTACTTCATACCCAGAAGTTATTTTCTTTTAAGGGGGGTAGGACGTCAAACGGGCCGACTTGGAGCAGGAGAGGCACCACAGGACATTTTAATTTCCACTGTCTATACTTTTACAAATAACTTCATAAAACTTTTACAGCATGACCAGGAAGGATTCAGGATTCATACTCATAGCAGTGGAAGCTCAAAAACGTAACAAAACACTTTTTTTTTTACATGTGAAATTTCATCATTTTCTCACAACTACTTTGTTGCTATAGGTACACCTTTTTTCCTAAGTAAGAGAGATTCTTCGATGACTTTTGCACAGCATACAAACCATAGTTACAGGTGTATGAAACTCTAGCCGGCCGAAGTGGCCGTGCGGTTAAAGGCGCTGCAGTCTGGAACCGCAAGACCGCTACGGTCGCAGGTTCGAATCCTGCCTCGGGCATGGATGTTTGTGATGTCCTTAGGTTAGTTAGGTTTAACTAGTTCTAAGTTCTAGGGGACTAATGACCTCAGCAGTTGAGTCCCATGGTGCTCAGAGCCATTTGAACCATTTGTATGAAACTCTAGAAGTTATTTAATTTATGAAAAAATGAATGAACTGTTAACATTTTAAACTTCATGTTTAGAAATAATTCAAGTTTTATAGTTAATTATCTCAATTTTTCCCACAGTTTTTTAATAGCTTTGGAAAATTCTAGAGTTTCATACACCTGTAACTACTGTTTGTATGCTTTGAAAAATTAATCGAAGAATCTCTCTTACTTAGGAAGAAAACTGTACCTATAAGCAACAAATGTAGCCAGTAATAAGTGAAAAAATGATGTAATTTCACATGTAAAAAAAGGTATTTTGCTACGTTTTTGAACTTCCACTGCGATGAGTGTGAGTCCCCAATCCTTCCTGGTCATGGTGACAAAGTTTTATGAATTTATTTGTAAAAGTATAGACAGTAGAAATTAAAATGTCCTGTGGTGACTCTCCTGCCCCAAATCGGCCCGTTTGACGTCCTACCCCCTTGAGGGGTAAAAGGCGAGCTTCGAAATAAAGGGGTTGCGGTATCGAATCTCGAGCAGACCACGATTTTGTGCTAGAAACAACACGTGGTTCGGATTCCACATTAAACCATAGTTGGATAAATGGGATAGGTTAGGGACGCCCACGTGGCGTCCAATAGAAAGTCTTGCACCATGTTATTTAGCAACATGAAATAATAACAATAATAATAATCTCTATACAGAATGAAGTCCTGGGAGCGCTAGTCCCACTCGCAATTTTCTGGTTTTTGTCTTGTTATTGCCTTAGGACTGATGAACTACAATTATATATATATATATATATATATATATATATATATATATATAAATTGTAGTTATATATATATATATATATATATATATATATATATATATATATATATATATATATATATATAAATTGTAGTTCATCAGTCCTAAGGCAATAACAATACAGTTGTATAGGCATGCGTATTCAAATACAGAGGTATGTAAACAGGCAGAATACGGCGCTGCGGCCATCAACGCCTATATAAGAAAACAAGTGTTAGCGCAGTTGTTAGAGTGGTTACTGCTGCTACAATGGTACGTTATCAAGATTTAAGCGAGTTTGAACGTGGTGTTATAGTCGGTTCAGGAGCGATGGGACACAGCATCTCCGATTATCCATGAAGTGCATCGCAGCTGCCGGCCGCGGTGGCCAAACGGTTCTAGGCGCTTCAGTAAGGAACCGTGCGACTGCTACGGTCGTAGGTTCGAATCCTGCCTCGGGTATGGATGTGTGTGATGTCCTTAGGTTACTTAGGTTTAAGTAGTTCTAAGTTCTAGGGGACTGATGACCTCAGAAGTTAAGTCCCATAGTGCTCAGAGCCATTTGAACCATTTGCATCGCAGCTGCCGGAAAAAGATCCTGCAAAGACGGGGCCGACGACGACTGAAGATAATCGTTCAACGTGACAGGAGCGCAACTCTTCCACAAATTGCTGCAGATTTCAATGCTGGGCAATCAACAAGTGTCAGAGTGCGAACCTTTCATCGAAATATCATCGATGTGGACTTTCGGAGCCGAAGGCCCACTGGTGTACCCTTCATGACTGCACGACACAAAGCTTTACGCCTCGTCTGGGCCCGTCAACACCGAAATTGGACTGTTGATGAATGGAAACATGTTGCCAGGTCAAACGAGTCTCGTTTCAAATAGTATCGAGCGGATGGACGTGTACGGGTATGCAGAGAAGCTCATGAATCCATGGACCCTGAATGTCAGCAGAGGGCTCTTCAAGTTGCCGGAGGCTCTGTACGTGTGCGGGACGTGTGTAGTTGGAGAGACATTGGCCCATGGTACGTGTAGATACGACTCTGACAGCTGACGGCTCCTTAGGCATTCTGTCTGATCAACTGCATCCATTCATGTCCACTGTGCATTCAGACGGACTTGGACAATGTGACACGCCAGACGTCCAAAATTGCTACAGAGTGGCTCAAGGAACACTTCTCTGAGATTAAACACTACCGCTGGCCACCAAACTCCCTAAACATGAACATTGAGCATATATGGGATGCCTTGCAACGTGCTGTTGAGAAGAGATCTCCACCCACTCGCACTCTTACGGATTTATGGACAGCCCTGCAAGATTCATGGTGTCAATTCCCTCCAGCACTAGTTCAGACATTAGTCGAGTCCATGCCACGTAGTCTTGCGGCGCTTCTGCGTGATCGTGGGGGTCCTACGCGATATTAGGTGGGGCAGGTTCACCAGTTTCTTTGGCTCTTCATTGCAAACGTATATGTTGAAACAAGAGTGATTCTAAGGCTTACTGACTCGTGTGAACTAAGGAGACCACGTGACTGCTTCTGCATGGTCATCTGCTCTCGTCAACAACACGTCAGCGTCTGGAGATGACAAAAAGTAATTAAAAAATCATTCTTCAATACACGACGTCGAAATATCAAAGCACTAAAGCAACTCCTCAGAAATATTCAAATATTAATTCTGACGAAACTTGCATATTTAATTAAAATGTGTTCTGAAGAGCTCTTTTTGTTGCTAAAGATTTCTGCTGCCTCTGCGACATCGAGCAGCCTTCCCTTTGTTGCTATACGCAGCACTTGCGTGTTCTGTTTTGTGTTTGTTGTGGAGTGCTTATTTTCAGCAATAACTGTACCAAACGCCGTTTTATTTTGGGAACATATCTGCTCCCTAAAAGTGTTTTAGATAAAAATTCTTTTTGGCCTATCTAATACTGATGAAAACCACAGCAGGTCATCGCACTCAAACTTCTGTTCAGGAACGTATCATGTTTAGGTCCTATTTAGTGACAAAGACATAATCCCAATGAATTTGCTTGTTTGATATCCTTTTGTAAAGTTAGTTTCTTGCAACGTCATTAAGTTTTTCTGATGTTTTCCCGTCTTGTGTCACAACAGTATACTTAGATTTAGTTTTCTGGCCCCTATTCGCGATAGGCTTATCTGTTGTGATTATTTGGTTTTTAATTTTTTTCTAAGTGTTGGAAGGGTTCATGGTTTTATAATTCGCTACAGAAATTTGCTGAAATGTGGCAATTTTCTTATTCATTTTGCTTTGTTGTAATGGTAGGGGTACTAAACTGTGAATTTTGGAATAGAAAATTGCTCTTTTATGACGTTGAGGATGACATGAATGAGTGTTTACTGTCACCTTGATGATGGATTGTGTTCTGTAAATCTAGAAAACGGAACTTTTTTGTTTCCTGGATACAAGTGGGTCCGGGTAGTTACTGCAGCTATTGTGCTCCAGTTCAAAGGTGAAGTTAACAAAGATAAGGCTGAATTATTTTTTGTTTCAGTTTTAACAAAAACTTTAATTAATCACTTAATTGTATTAAAAATTATATCTACGTAATACTTTTACATTTTTTATTTGCATAGTTTTTGATAAGTATCTCATCTTTTGGAAAGACGTGAGCTATATACAGGGTGTTACAAAAAGGTACGGCCAAACTTTCAGGAAACATTCCTCACACACAAATAAAGAAAAGATGTTATGTGGACACGTGTCCGGAAACGCTTAATTTCCATGTTAGAGCTCATTTTAGTTTCGTCAGTATGTACTGTACTTCCTCGATTCACCGCCAGTTGGCCCAATTGAAGGAAAGTAATGTTGACTTCGGTGCTTGTGTTGACATGCGACTCATTGCTCTACAGTACTAGCATCAAGCACATCAATACGTAGCATAAACAGGTTAGTGTTCATCACGAACGTGGTTTTGCAGTCAGTGCAATGTTTACAAATGCGGAGTTGGCAGATGCCCATTTGATGTATGGATTATCACGGGGCAATAGCCGTGGCGCGGTACGTTTGTATCGAGACAGATTTCCAGAACGAAGGTGTCCCGACAGGGAGACGTTCGAAGCAAGTGATCGGCGTGTTAGGGAGCACGGAACATTCCAGCCTACGACTCGCGACTGGGGAAGACCTAGAACGACGAGGACACCTGCAATGGACGAGGCAATTTTTCGTGAAGTTGACGATAACCCTAATGTCAGCGTCAGAGAAGTTGCTGCTGTATAAGGTAACGTTGACCACGTCACTGTATGGAGAGTGCTACGGGAGAACCAGTTGTTTCCGTACCATGTACAGCGTGTGCAGGCACTATTAGCAGCTGATTGGCCTCCATGGGTACACTTCAGCGAATGTTCATCCAACAATGTGTCAATCCTCATTTCAGTGCAAATGTTCTCTTTACGGATGAGGCTTTATTCCAAGGTGATCAAATTGCAAATTTTCACAATCAACATGTGTGGGCTGACGAGAATCCGCACGCAATTGTGCAATCATGTCATCAACACAGATTTTCTGTGAACGTTTGGGCAGGCATTGTTGGTGATGTCTTGATTGGGCCCCATGTTCTTCCATCTACGCTCAATGGAGCACGTTATCATGATTTCATACGGGATACTCTATCTGTGCTGCTAGAACATGTGCCTTTACAAGTACGACACAACATGTGGTTCATGCACGATGGAGCTCCTGCACATTTTAGTCGAAGTGTTCCTACGCTTCTCAACAACAGATTCGATGACCGATGGATTGGTAGAGGCGGACCAATTCCATAGCCTCCACGCTGTCCTGACCTCAACCCTCTTGACTTTCATTTATGGGGGCGTTTGAAAGCTCTTGTCTACGCAACCCCGGTACCAAATGTAGAGACTCGTCGTGCTCGTATTGTGGACGGCTGTGATACAATACGCCGTTCTCCAGGGCTGCATCAGCGCATCAGGGATTCCATGCGACGGAGGGTGGATGCATGTATCCTCGATAACGGAGGACATTTTGAACATTTCCTGTAACAAAGTGTTTGAAGTCACGCTGGTACGTTCTGTTGCTGTGCGTTTCCATTCCATGATTAATGTGATTTGAAGAGAAGTAATAAAATGAGCTCTAACATGGGAAGTAAGCGTTTCCGGACACATGTCCACATAACATATTTTCTCTCTTTGTGTGTGAGGAATGTTTCCTGAAAGTTCGGCCGTACCATTTTGTAACACCCTGTATACACGCAATTAACACAGTGTCACTATTTAAGCGTCACTTCAATATGGTCTTACTATCTTGCTATGCAACAGTATGAGAAAAGGTACATGAAGTGTTACACTACACTATCTTGTAGATTTTTTCTGACAATGGCGACAGTGAAGTTGTTTGACCTTTGATGAAATGATTATGATTAGGACAACACAACACCCAGTCCCTGTGCGGAGAAAATCTCCGACCCAGCCGGGAATCGAACCCGGGCCCTTAGGATTGACAGTCCGTCGCGCTGACCACTCAGCTACCGGGGGCGGACAGAAGGCAGTTAAATTCCATATCTGCAGTGACAACGCGTCGAAATGGTCCAATTTTCTTAGCCGTGACAGGTACGCTACAGAATTAAATATTTTGGTCAGGTCTATCAATTCAACTCGTAAAGCTGTAGTGGTAAATTAACCTTGGTGTTGAATTGCTGTCCGTTCTTCTGCTGATGTGAATGTCACATTACTGGATGAGTTGCAGTTATAGGAAAATTTCGGAAATTTGTGGTAAGGCCTTATGGGACCAAACTGTTGAGGTCATCGTTCCCTAAGCCAACACACTACTTACTCTAACTTAAACTAACTTACGCTATGGACAACACATACATCAATGCCAGAGGGAGGACTAGAACCTCCGACGGGGGAACGGAACGGACCGTGACAAGGCACCCAGAGCGTGCGGCTACCCA
Source organism: Schistocerca nitens (assembly GCF_023898315.1). Classification (NCBI taxonomy): domain Eukaryota; kingdom Metazoa; phylum Arthropoda; class Insecta; order Orthoptera; family Acrididae; genus Schistocerca; species Schistocerca nitens. Next base: position 357,666,256 of record NC_064616.1, on the reverse strand, counting down.
GCGCGGCTGTAGTTATAGTATGAAATTTTTTTGACACTGTAAACACGCTGTTTTCTTTCAATGAAGCCACTAATACACTGGGAGAACTCTCAGAAGTCTAATGTCCCTCTATTTTTTCCACTTATTTTCCCTTCTGTGGATTACGAACTTTATCAGTTCTGTTGGCTCTTATTGTACCTTTGGCATGAATATTTCTTAGATGCAAGTCAGACAGTGGATGAAATGAAGTAAATAAATACAATCTAAAGAGAGCTCTTCCAGCTGGTCAACATATGTTATGACTACTCCTTAACCAAGGCCATTGTCAGCATATATTGCCGGCCGAAGTGGCCGTGCGGTTAAAGGCGCTGCAGTCTGGAACCGCAAGACCGCTACGGTCGCAGGTTCGAATCCTGCCTCGGGCATGGATGTTTGTGATGTCCTTAGGTTAGTTAGGTTTAACTAGTTCTAAGTTCTAGGGGACTAATGACCTCAGCAGTTGAGTCCCATAGTGCTCAGAGCCATTTGAACCATTTTTTTTGTCAGCATATTTTTCTGGCAATGTACCAGCATCCTGATATGCTTCGAGCCATGCCAGGTATCGATTACTTGGACCTCCACACCAGAACGTAATCCCATGTCTTATAAATTTGCCTTGAATATGCGGCTTTGCCTCATGCTGTACAAAATACAGCAGTTCCATGTGTGTACCATGTTACAGCAATACACAGGAAAACTATGTGTCTGATTTTTGTATGCATTAAGCTAACGTCCTTCTAGAAGTTTGTGCTTGAAGAGACTATCACTGAGGTTATACTGGGTAAGTAAATACCTATATTATCCTTTACTACACTCCTGGAAATTGAAATAAGAACACCGTGAATTCATTGTCCCAGGAAGGGGAAACTTTATTGACACATTCCTGGGGTCAGATACATCACCTGATCACACTGACAGAACCACAGGCACATAGACACAGGCAACAGAGCATGCACAATGTCGGCACTAGTACAGTGTATATCCACCTTTCGCAGCAATGCAGACTGCTATTCTCCCATGGAGACGATCGTAGAGATGCTGGATGTAGTCCTGTGGAACGGCATGCCATGCCATTTCCACCTGGCGCCTCAGTTGGACCAGCGTTCGTGCTGGACGTGCAGACCGCGTGAGACGACGCTTCATCCAGTCCCAAACATGCTCAATGGGGGACAGATCCGGAGATCTTGCTGGCCAGGGTAGTTGACTTACACCTTTTAGAGCACGTTGGGTGGCACGGGATACATGCGGACGTGCATTGTCCTGTTGGAACAGCAAGTTCCCTTGCCGGTCTAGGAATGGTAGAACGATGGGTTCGATGACGGTTTGGATGTACCGTGCACTATTCAGTGTCCCCTCGACGATCACCAGTGGTGTACGGCCAGTGTAGGAGATCGCTCCCCACACCATGATGCCGGGTGTTGGCCCTGTGTGCCTCGGTCGTATGCAGTCCTGATTGTGGCGCTCACCTGCACGGCGCCAAACACGCATACGACCATCATTGGTACCAAGGCAGAAGCGACTCTCATCGCTGAAGACGACACGTCTCCATTCGTCCCTCCATTCACGCCTGTCGCGACACCACTGGAGGCGGGCTGCACGATGTTGGGGCGTGAGCGGAAGACGGCCTAACGGTGTGCGGGACCGTAGCCCAGCTTCATGGAGACGGTTGCGAATGGTCCTCGCCGATACCCCAGGAGCAACAGTGTCCCTAATTTGCTGGGAAGTGGCGGTGCGGTCCCCTACGGCACTGCGTAGGATCCTACGGTCTTGGCGTGCATCCGTGCGTCGCTGCGGTCCGGTCCCAGGTCGACGGGCACGTGCACCTTCCGCCGACCACTGGCGACAACATCGATGTACTGTGGAGACCTCACGCCCCACGTGTTGAGCAATTCGGCGGTACGTCCACCCGGCCTCCCGCATGCCCACTATACGCCCTCGCTCGAAGTCCGTCAACTGCACATACGGTTCACGTCCACGCTGTCGCGGCATGCTACCAGTGTTAAAGACTGCGATGGAGCTCCGTATGCCACGGCAAACTGGCTGACACTGACGGCGGCGGTGCACAAATGCTGCGCAGCTAGCGCCATTCGACGGCCAACACCGCGGTTCCTGGTGTGTCCGCTGTGCCGTGCGTGTGATCATTGCTTGTACAGCCCTCTCGCAGTGTCTGGAGCAAGTATGGTGGGTCTGACACACCGGTGTCAATGTGTTCTTTTTTCCATTTCCAGGAGTGTATATTAATATGGCATTCTGAGAGAATATGTGAAGCTATTTCTGTAATACATATGTCAAGGAGAAATTAAAAAAAATGGTTCATATGTCTCTGAGCACTATGGGACTTAACTTCTGAGGTCATCAGTCCCCTAGAACTTAGAACTACTTAAACCTAACTAACCTAAAGACATCACACACATCCATGTCCGAGGCAGGATTCGAACCTGCGACCGCAGCGGTTGCGCGGTTCCAGACTGTAGCGCCTAGAACCGCTCGGCCACACTGGCCGGACAGAAAACGAAGTTTTCTCACACACACAGAAGTATGTTGACGCAACAATGACAGCCAAATGTTGTTTTAAGTAATGGTATGTGTAAGATGGCTGAAGTGTGTACTAATGTCATCTGCTGAAAGGCACAACAAAGAAGTAGGAAAATAATTTTAGGATCCTTTGCAAAAATCCTTCCTGAAGACACAGTCCTATCTGGTTTTAAGATGCATAGTTATCTATGTCAGCCTTACTGTGTTTAAAAAGGAGGTTTGTGTTACCTATGTATCATTTGTAATAGACGGTTTTCTACGTCCAGTTAGCGTATTTTTCAAAAAACCCGTTCTCCAAATCGTCGGTGAATATTTCTGCCAATGTGCCGGCAAAGCTTTTGCTCATTGCGAGATCTTCCTTCCGGTGATACATTTTACAATTACAGATGGGATAACTCAAAAATAAATCTGGTACGAAAAGCTCTACTAGCTCAGTTATATCTGCGGTAATCATCTTCTCGTGTGTTAGTAAATGTATATTTATGATTTGACTGTTTTCTTTCAGAGGCAAATTAATGTGATTGTGATCAGTATTACATAGATCAAATATGATGTTCATTTAAAACATGTTTTAGGGAGTTTTCACATTTCCACAATAAAACCATTTTTGGTACACACATTGCTGAAAATAATATATAACAGAACATGCAGGTGCTATACACAGCATCCCCGGGAAGACTGCTCGATGTGCTAGAGGGAATTGAAATCTTTAATAACAAAAAATGCTCGGCAGAACATATTTTAAATGTACAATGCAAGTTTAATCAGAAGCTGGACTGTAACATGTATGAGGAGTTTTAGTGACCTGATTGACGTCGCGTGTTAAAGTATGTTTTATATACTGAAACAAGAGTGATGCCAACGCTTACAACCTCCGGTGAAACTTCTGTGTCTCGCACATTATTCTTTCAACTACTTCGTAAGTCACTGATGTGGACCTATCGATCATCAAATGGCAGCCCGCTGGCTTTTTGTGACTATCTGTAGTGGATTCTCTTATAATCATAAGTTACACCTCCAATATTCAATTTCTGTGTATTTTGTCTAATTTGTTTTTACAGAAAAAAGCTAATAATTTAACAGTGCACACTGTAGTACCCTCTGGAAGACATGTGTTTATCTCCATCTTAAATAGAAACATCGTTGAACACACAGTATTTTTAATGACACGGTATGCATTTGTACTACGTGTTACGAGTTACTCCTGTAATGAAATTTTCGTAATATGTTTTGTCATTTTCTACCATTTTTATGCAGTATACAGGCGGCCCCAGGAGGGATGTGAATATTCAGGGCTATAACAGGCACGATCGTCCAAAGCAAACAAGTCTAGTAATCGTAAACATGGTCTGTAAAAATGGTTCAAAATGGCTCTGAGCACTATGGGACTCAACATCTTAGGTCATAAGTCCCCTAGAACTTAGAACTACTTAAACCTAACTAACCTAAGGACATCACACACACCCATGCCCGAGGCAGGATTCGAACCTGCGACCGTAGCAGTCCCGCGGTTCCAGACTGCAGCGCCAGAACCGCACGGCCACCGCGGCCGGCAAACATGGTCTGTAAAATGCATACTTTAATAGGTATGAACACTTGTTCAGTAGAAGAGAGACCTGCTTCACAGTATTGAAGGTGACGAAGTAACCATAGCTCTTAATGTCTACATTTTAGGACCTGTTCTTACTAAATATATATGTTTCTAATGATTGTTCTGGTCATACCCCTGAAAATTGACCATTCTTCCTGGGACATCATGTAAGATGTGTGTTTCTTCTGCCTATTTTACATCTGCATATGACTGAGTAATCAAAACAGGCGCCGGCCGTGGTAGCCGAGCGTTTCTAGGCGCTACAGTCTGGAACCGCGAGACCGCTACGGTCGCAGGTTCGAATCCTGCCTCGGGCATGGATGTGTGTGATGTCTTTAGGTTAGTTAGGTTTAAGTAGTTCTAAGTTCTAGGGGACTGATGACCTCAGAAGTTAAGTCCCATAGTGCTCAGAGCCATTCAAAACAGGCCATCATTTTATAAATGTGGGATAAAGACAAATTCTATTGGAAAATTAAGATGGCGTACTCCACAAACTTGGCAATATCAGTCTTGTACTGAACTGCTCTGAAAAATGAAGAACGAGACACATCAAGTAACATACCGTATTAGCTACTGGGAGGAACTCAATGAAACTGAGATAGCACGTTGATAGAGGTCTCCCAATCGTGCACAGAATGTTGGACTGCTAATGGCTTGAGCTCATACGGAATGCGAATGGTCGACTTCGGTTTATTGACAGAATTTTAGGAAAGAGTGGTTCACGTGTAAAGGAGTCCGCATATAGGACGCTGGTGTGACCTGTTCTTGAGTACTGCTCAGGTGTTTGGGATGCGTAGCAGGTCGGATTGAAAGAAGACATCGAAGCAATTCAGATGTGTACTGTTACATCTGTCACCGGTAAGTTCGAGCAACACGTAAAAGTTACATATATGCTTCGAGAATTCAAATCAGAATCCCTGAAGGGAAGGCGACATTCTTTTCAAGAACCACTAATGAGAAAATTAAGAGAACCGTCATTTGAAGCTGACAGCCGAATGATTCCACTGACACCTACATACATCGCGCGTAAGGACCACGAAAATAATATTCGAGATATTAGGACTAATACGGAGGCATATAGACAGTCGTATTTCCCTTGCTGACTTTGAGAGTGGAACGGGAAAGCCCGCCACGTACCGTACGGTGAATTGCAGAATATCTATGTAGATGTAGATGTAGATGTAGATGTAGGTATAATTCACCGTGACTACAGGGGCAAATGGGGCGGGTCCCGCAACACGAGGCAGTTAAGTAACGGGAAAAAGACAGTGTCTGTCAATCAGCGAACAGTTGTGATGGACTGAGATGGTGTCCTTCCTTACAACGTTTAGATAACTTATCACTGGGAAGAATTAATGGGAAACTGGAAGAAGGACGAAGTGTGACGAATTCACGTGTATGGGGAGCGTTCCAAATCCCAGGCACTCCAGCATGAAAGGGAGGAGATGGTCGACCACGGTCAAATACAGTAGGTCGCAAAAGGCAAGGAAGGAGTCACGTCAAACAGGAGGTGCAATTGCAATCACATTTAACAGGACCACAAGGCAAACAATCTGACTCTCCACTGTGGCACAGCGACTGCATGGGGGTGGTATCTTCGTGCAACGACTGCTACGTTGTTTCCGTTGGCACCGGCACATCGAAGGCACTGTTTGTGATGGTGCCAAGAGTATAGGGACTGCAACAACGACGAGTGGGTTCGCGTGTCCATCTCAGATGCGTGCAGATGTAGTGTGAGTGGTAATTCTGGACCTACTCACATGGTAAGAGGTGGCAACACGTAATGTACCCAAGAATATTGTCGAATGCAATCGTTTTGTTGATCAAGGTGTTATGGTGATGTAGGTGTAATGTTATGTGGGCGTACTGACCTCCAAATCTCGGAACAAGGTACACACACCTGTCAATGTTATTGTGACACTGTACTCTTTCCCCTTGTGCGTCTCCTCAGGACTGAAAGTGGCCCTGAATCGACTTTTATAGTTGACAATGTGCGACCGCATCGAATTTCGCAGGTGTAGTAGTCCTTGGAAAGAGATGATATTCGACGAATGGATCGACCCGCCCCATCCCCCGACTTAATTCGCTTCCAGCACGAATTGGATGCGTTGGGAAGACGTATGGCAGCATGTCCACATGCACCAATGATTGTCCAGCAGTAGTTGAGAGCGGTAGTAGAGAAATCGAACGCCGTACCACAAAAAGTGCTTACCAACCTTGTGGCGAATATGAGAGCACGTTGCAGAACATACGTAGCCATCCGTGGTGATCGTACACCCTATTTAGAAGCATGTCCCGCTTGTTGCAATATCCAGGAGACCATCACAAATCGCGATGGCTTAAGCATAGCTATTTTATTTGAACAAAAGTGTCTTTTCTGTTCGTCTCTCAGTGTGTGTCTTTTAGTTAGCTTCTGTACTGTATTGTACTATACTGTAGCAGTTCTTTCTATGTATTGTCGAAGTTTCATCGATGTCTGTTACTTGGTAGTGACACATTATGCGAAAGCTACTTTCGTCTTTGCGTTTTGTACACCAGTATATTATTAAAACATTTCGTTATGTGCCTGACGTACGACCATTTTAGTTATAATATCCTGTATATTTGTTGCCGGCCGCGGTGGTCTCGCGGTTCTAGGCGCTCAGTCCGGAACCGCGCGACTGCTACGGTCGCAGGTTCGAATTCTGCCTCGGGCATGGATGTGTGTGATGTCCTTAGGTTAGTTAGGTTTAAGTAGTTCTAAGTTCTAGGGGACTGATGACCACAAATGTTAAGTCCCATAGTGCTCAGAGCCATTTGAACCATTTTGTATATTTGTTGTTAGGTAAATGATATATTTATTGACCATAAATTCCTGTCTAGAACTCAAACAATATAAATAAACGGCGTTTTTTTCTTCACCTTCCATACGTCAGTCCCTATTCAGTCAACAGGTACAAGATTACTGTCTGTGTAAGTTCTACAAAAGCCTTTGAAACGCGTCTATCGACAGTGCAGCACAAAGGCGTCTTACGTCCTTCGACACCATCAGTTTCGTCACATGTTGGGTTAATCTTCGGCAAATGTGATTCATCTGTGAAGGAGCCTCAAAGCAGGTCGGAACATGCTGTCCGATAATGAGTACTGACAAATATTTTACTACACGCTTTAACGGCTGAGGCAGAGGATATAGTTCAGTGTCAGTGAACCGATGTTGACGAGGCAGCTGCTCTCTTGTCACGTACATAACTAGCGCTGTCAACTCTGTTCCTTACGAATCGCTTTCAGACAGATCTATACCAACATCTACAAATGTACTACTTTATCTATAGCACCTACTCTTAACTTACATTTCGAAGCAGCCTAAAGCAATGGAACACATTTATCTACATGGGCGAAATGTTACTTCTAAAACATTCTTAACGTACAGTCAACATCAGCGATAGCAATATCGCGTGGGCTTCTCTCGTTTCGTTTGATGATGAAATGTGATGTACAGACAACCCAAAGTTAAGCTTTCTTGATGTGCAACGTTTTGTTGCATTTCTGATCAATCGCTATTCAAATGGATCCCGGCCTGATCATAAGGTATCATGTCCGCCCCGATAGCTGAGTGAAACCGGCACGGTAACTCAGCGTGTTCGGTCAGAGGGTTTGCTGCCGTCTGTAACAGAAAAACTGAGTTAATGGATCAACGACGAACTGAAACGGGTGTCTTGCGACGTCCGCACCGGGCAGATAAAACGAACGAAAACGAACAAAATGAGATTAAAAGAAAAAAGAGGGGTCAGCGTGATGGAGTGCCGTCCCACGGGCCGGGGTTCGATTCCCGGCTCGGTCGGGGATTTTCTTCGCTAAGGGACTGGGTGTTGTGTTGTCTTCATCATCATTTCATCCCCATCCGGCGCGCAGGTCGACCATTGTGGCGTCGAATGTCATAAGACCTGCACCAAGGGGGCGAGACCTGCCCCGTAAGGGGCCTCCCGGCCAATGACGCCAAACGCTAATTTCCATTTCCATCAGGTACCATGTGTTATTACATGACACTTTATCAATTACGAATAATAAAATTTTTCCGCTTTTATTATAGGGTACCTTCACCACCTACATCACTGGAACATCGTCTATTGGTGGTTTCCTGACATTAAGTTAATATTTTTCCCCTGTTATTCAGTATTTACGATAAGTGCATAATTGTTGCTCAGCATGTTCAGAAAGGACTATGCCGTCATCACAGAGTTTAACGCGTATGAGGGAAATTAAACTTGTGGCAATTTTGGTTCAAGATATCAAGAGCGCAATAGGCAATGATTATAACAATAGTTACTTGTATAACTGTAACTGATGGTCTACATTTAGTTTCTGCAGAAATATGGGAGTAACAGATCATTATATTAGTAAGAAGCTTCTCAAAATCTAATCCAACCACCTGCAGAAAGAAGATGGGTTCTGTATCAACAATCTCAACTTCAGAACCTTAATTCAACTGTGTCAAATTCGTGACGAAAACCACATCAAGAGAACGTGGATTAGAGAATACACGCCCTGTCAGGTTTGATTTTCAGTTTAGTTTTCAGATAAAAATCGTTTCTGTGAAATTTATGTTATCGCTGCCCATATGTAACACTGTTTTATACATATATTTAGGTACAAGTTTCCTGTTTGCGTAAATTCTGAAAAAATCTGTGAAACGTGTCTATCGACATTGCAGCACAAAGACGTCTTACTTCTGTCGACGCCATCAGTTTCGTCACATGTAGCTTTAGCTAATTTCTAAGTTCTAAGTTCCAGTCTAAGAGACTGATAAAACTATGTGTGTCTTACTACTGGTGCCAATAATTCAACACACTGTATTAAGCACTTCATTGAAATTAATTGTGACAGCGGTTAATAGTATTGCCATTCAGTAGCAAATTGCGTAAAAACAGGAGAAAGTTTCAGACTTCTGATACGATTAAACTCGTTGAGGCACATAATATAGCGTTCTTTGGACAGAAGAAAATCTTAACAGCAATCTTCTGAGCTGCAAACTTATCTAACTCAATATGTCTACTGCATTCACACTGCAGATAATAGATTAATTACACAAATGTTTTTTTCGTAGGCCACAGATGTTTGAATAGATACGGGAAACATGTTTAAGCAATAATCACATAATAGTCATTTGCAAAGGATTAGAGCTAAACATTTTTATTCTGAAGAAAGACCGTTTGAATAGTACCTGTTAACAATGGTTGCAAGTGTAAGTATCGTTAATACTTTTTTCTCGTCATGGCTTCATAATACGTATGACATTTGGAAACCAAAGAGGCACATACGGATACATCTGTTACCTTTCTGCCTTATATTTTATTCAAACGAATTTTAGGACTCATTGTTAAATCCCCCACAAACAGATATTCTTTCCGTAGCTACAAGTTGTCCAGCAATATGAAGAATATGTACTACAGAGAAAGGAACAATTCTAAATCCGGTATAGTGAAACTAGATAAGTGTCACTCCAAGAGCTGTTGGTGCAGCGGGCAAGATAACGAACTACGCAACATGTTGTTGTGTAAGTTGAGGACGTAGCTGTGGAGACGAAGATTACGACTCTTTTTTCATCTCAGTCACTCAAAAACGCTGAATGCTGGTGCTGTGGACGCTATTTTTCAAGCAGTCTAGGAATGTCCGATGACGAAGGTTGTGCAACTGAGTTCGTTGACTTGCTTCAGTTTCACGAGGATGCAGCGTCGGCAGGAAATGTGCTGTCCACTAGTTTCCACGTCTGCGGACATAGACAGTTCAAGGATATGAGTGCACTGAACTAATAAGCTTTCCCACAGCGCGATGAACAGACTGTCCTGACGAATTGGAGATCGATTACTGCAGTGTAACTCAAGAATTGAACAGCAAATCTACTCTTAAAAAGTCATTCACACAGGTATATGAGATGGCCCGTGGTGTTTTCTTAACGGAAATAATCAAACTAGTACTGACAATACACTTTTAAAATACTGTTCAGAAATATTGTTTTGAAGAATCAGTATGTCTGACACTACTGTAACTGAGATTAAGATCATTATCAAGCAGTCTTAAGATCATTAATATATTAAAATTTTTATCACTGTTAATTGTAGTACTAGTAGTTTATGTGGAATGTTCCCTGTGTGTCATCTAGAAACTACTTGAGTGGATAGTTGTTTGTTCGCTGGAGTCCTTTTACTGTCTGGGTAAAGGGACGTTTTGTTTTTCTCAGTATTCTGCATATATCCGAACTTCTCCATTCTTTTACACTTGCTATTTCTTTGATAATAGTCAATTTCTTATGATACAGCTAATTCAATGATATTCTGTGTATTCTATGTGGCATAGCATTATAAGATGCTTTGTTGGCATTTAGGTAACTTGTTGTTGCTGTAATTGTTCCATCTGCTGCTGCGGAACTGTAATATCTATTGTGACACACCCCTTTACTCAGTTTGTGTGAAAAATCATTTATGAAGGGAGTATTTAAATACAAAATATAGAAACTCGAGGTATATCCTGTAATTCTCTGTCCAGCACATTTTGTTAGCTGTGCTACTTAGTATTCTGTTGAAAGAATTTTTTGTGTATCCAAGTGTATGAAATAAAATCGCTCAGTACTAAGGATACACTAGTCAAATTCAGAATTTAGCAACGCTGCATAATATTCTTCATGAGCGAATTGCTTATTGGTACGAGCCTTGCTTATGTGTTTGAATATACGTCAGTGTTATTGTTAGACAACGTCAGCTTATCAGAACAGCTGATGTAGAATGTTTCATGATAACGTGTTGCTGAATGCAGTGCAAACAAAGACTAAATATGAAGCAAGTCTCCCTTCTTTGAAGACATCACATATGCCCTTGTTTAGTCTCCCGCAACAACATAAATATTCTCCCACAGATCGCTTTTTATGGTAATAGTAACACGTTCAGAGCGAAATGGCTTGCGTTGCTCGTGTAAATGCACGAGAAAAGACATTACTCACTCCACAGGATACAACACGCTAATACCTTGTAACACGGCTTCTATCTAAACAAATTATATCAGTTCGGCGGTGAAGTGAGTCCACAAGTTTCTTCGGGTATGCCGTATCAGCCCCACGTTACCCACTGATGATTACATACTACAGAGCTACAAAGTTGTGGGGTTAAAATATAATACGTTTCACCCGCTGTTCCAAATAGCTGCAGATATTTTCAGTGGGATTAGTTTCGGGTCATTTATCAGACATGTCGAGGTGCATTGGGGTGTTGGTCGTTTCGCCAAACTAGGAATGTATGTGTGTACCCCTGTGACCACGGCTGTTGTCATCCTGGAAGACGGGAGCATCTGCAGGGTACTCATCATGAAGATGCACAAGGAAGGGCAGTACCTGAAATAAACGTACTGGTTAATGCTCACGGTAACCTGAATTAGTGGGCCTATATCATGATACTGAAAACACATCTAAAATATCATAGAACAATCTCCGGCTTTAACTACTCCCTACATCCACCGTGCGCTAAAATCCTCAATGGGTCATTCGATGCCTTCTATAATTTAAAAAAAAGGCAAAATTGTGGCTCATCGGACCATGTTACACACTCCCAATCAGCTAGTGTAAGGTGCATGTGTTGTTTGCTCGACGGGAAACTTGCAGCTGCATGTCTCTGTGAGAAATGGCCTTCTGTAGGGTACCAGACTCTCAATGGCCATTACGTGCAGTTTACTTTACAATTTGTTTTTCGCTCGGAAACCGGAATGAAATGCACCTACACTCACTACAGCAGAAACGTCTGTCTTGTTTGAAACCAGTTAACATTGACTAGTCGTGGCATTCGCCTAAGATACCTGTCAGTCAATATATTTTTCTACCAATTTTAATACGCCGTATTGCTTGGTTGCGGATGGTACACCAATCCTTGCACACACTTTGGGCATTACGCAATGATACACCAACAAATCGAGCAACGACGTTCACGGTGTAACTATGGCCATGTCCAAACACGGTATCTCCTAGTGTCCGCGTAGCGCAACCTTATTTCGATGATTCGATACAATTGACTGGCACAGACACACGACTTCACAGCCGTGACGTACGTACTTCAGCGCTAGAATCTCATATAACCAACTGCTAGCAGTTCTACACCATTCACAATTCTCTAAAGCGGCTGTTGTTCTCTTTTAAGAGAATAAGTAATATTTTGTGCAGGTCATGAAATAATTTGACGTCTTGTGTAATGTATATTCTGTACGCTCGCAATCAAAGAGAGTTCCTCCAAATGAGTATTCTACAGTTACTGGCCGCTTGAAGTAACCTATCTGGTATATGTTGCGAAGGACACTTATTCGTAATTTCGAATACTTTCACTTCTTTACTAACAATATATATATATATATATATATATATATATATATATATATATATATATATATATACACTAGGGAACCAACTTTGCTTCCCTAGGATAATTCTAAGGTACTAGTAAAGTTTGGCTTTGAGTCGGTGAGTCGGAGAACGGTAACATCATTGTATCATAACAGAGAGAAATATTTATTTTTCTTTGATGTGATTGAAAATCGTGCCTGTCATATAACATATCAGAGTATACATAATTGACATCCTGTAGTTTTGTTCGTTATTGGAATCGTACTATTAAGTCACCCGTCCATCTGACACTAAATCTGTGTACATACCAGAAACTTATAGGGAACGGTTACACATTATTGACCAGTTTCATACCGATACTAGTCAGAAACTACTTTTATCACTCACGTACGAGAGAAAGGAGAAGCATCTTCTGTATCTTCCTGTACGCCCACTAGTCTCTGTCATGTCTGACATTTTCTTATACGTACATCAAATCGTTGAGTTTCTAGCAGCGCTGTCCTGACTTCCCTCGACGTGTCCTGTCATATCTATGTTCTAATAACCCCATCACTACAGTGCTACTCTTATACCCGAGTACATCAAAGCCTTGAATGCGGTTTCTTAAGAGAGACATTGTACTTTTTAAAAACATTTCCCGATAAACATAAGTCATACATTCACCATTTCTACTTCTGGTTTACCTGTCCATTCCATTTCATATCAGATTCTGTTATTAATTCTGGGTTACTTAAATTAAATTTCAGCATCCAGAGCTTTATTGTTAATGTTATAATCGAAAATTATTGGATTCTTTCTCTCAGTCACGGAAATTTTCTTGCATTAGTCCACTTTTGAACAGATCTCATAGCCAGTACATTGAGTAAAGTACAGACATTGTGCATTTTCTTCCAATAATACAGTGACATTTCCTGTAGGTCAGAGCATCAACAGCGAAGAATATAAGACGCCTTCGGTTTTATCTGGAAAAGGGTATGCTTCTAGTTTGCACACCATGCTAAGTGTAACACGGCAGACGTCACTGCTGCCCTCCCATTTTTGTGAACGCTCTGGAGCTTTCCTATTGCAATATTCTCGATGAACCCATTACCTTTTTTTTTAGCGCAATTAGGGCGCAGACTTTTTATATGCAGACGTTGATCACTGTCAGAGCTTTAGTTAACCGAGAGAAAAGGAGGGGTGGTAGGGGGACAAATGTATGAAAAGGACTGTGGTCAATGCACTTATTTGACCTGAAAGACGTTATTTTTTAGACACTAGCAAACGATCGCATACCCATTTCTTGCGTCTCCCTGGAAAATGTATTCTTGTTATTTGTCGTTCGCTCTTACGGTTACTTTTTACTCCAACATGAACAGGAGTTAATCACCTTATCTCTTAGCAAAGACACACGACCCAAACACACGACATTTAAAAAGATCACAGTGTTTCTCTGTGATAGCACACTAATATTGTTCCGACAGTGTTTCAAGGCTAATAAAATGTTGCTCAACCACCTTTAATGATTCAATTCGGCAAATACTCAATTTTATCGACATAGATGCAAAACTTTCATAAAACGCCTCTTTCTCAAAATCAGTACTCCTCCTTCTCCGCGATGACATTTCCGTTATCTGTCGCGAGATAGTTCCTACTACCTTCGGGTTATCGTAGGAGACGGCAAAGGGTTAAGACGCTGGTCTCATACTCGGGAGGTTCTCGGTTCACTTTCTCTGTGGCGACACAAATTTGGATTCTTTTGTGGATTTATAATTCCCTTACGGCAAACCTAGTGACGGAAAAATGGATATGAGCGTTTGGCGTCATTGGCTGGGAGGCCCCTTGCGGGGCAGATCCAGCCGCCTTATTACATTCGACGCCACATTGGGCGACCTGCGCGCTGGATGGGGATGAAATGATGATGAAAACAACAGAACACCCAGTCACTGAGTGGAAAAAATCCCCGACCCAGCTGGGAATCGAACCCGTGCCCGTAGGGCGGCAATCCGTCACGCTGACCACTTTTTTTTTTCATTTTGTTCAATGTTGATCATTGTGTTTGGTCGTTGGGGACGTCACAATAACTTCCGTTCGAGTTCATTTGTTGATCCTTCCACTCAGTTTTTTTATTACAGAGGCCAATCGGCTCTCTGACCGAACACACTGAGCTACCGTGCCGGCTTTTAGGACAACACAACACCCACTCCCTCCGACTTACATCTGAGGTCATCAGTCCCCTAGAACTTAGATCTACTTAAACCTAACTAACCTAAGGACATCACACACATCCATGCCCGAGGCAGGATTCGAACCTGAAGCGCCTAGAACCGCTCGGCCACATTCAACGCAGCTATCGGTGCCAACAATCTAGTGATTGTAATACGCTACGGCAAATATCTATCATTTAGTTGTACAATGAACTTTTCGTCGAGATGTCAAATTCCAATTTTCCCCAGGTTACTTTCGTTACCTTCTAACTGTTATCCGAAGACGAGCAAGATGTCTCGAAATGCCTAAGTAACCGCAAAAAAGTCTCAGAAAGCTAAGACCTGAAAATTGATAGAATTTTTCTTTAGGCGCTGTATCTGCAGCGGTCTCCAGGAAACGACAGCTAGAGTAACTGCACTCGACATTGCCACTGTGCCTGTTATGTAAGCAAATTCCGCACCATGACTTTGAGTCAGTTTCTTAGCTGCCAGTTACGTAACAAGAAACGGCGAGTCGACTCGTGTTCTCTATGTACTTCGTTTTTTCTGAAAAAGCTACGTTCCGTCTTAGCTCATTGATGACTGCTGTATTTTTCTAAAACCGGAGGTCTGCCTTGATACAAGTAACAACTATTTATGACGTGTTCAACGCTGGTATTAGTGTAGGAAACATTTTAAGTGTATTTAAAAATGGAAGTAATTTTATTCATTCGTATAGTAACAGAATAACACATGCAAAAGGGAAGAATAAGTATTTTCAAAGTTGGCCATTGTAATTGCAGTAGCAGGAAAATAACAAAATTTTACTTACTGTGAATATACAGTCTAACAGGAAGAATAAGTGATTATATAAGTAAGTGATCTGGATGTGTACGAGGTGCAAAATACAATACTGTCCATTAAAATTGCTACACCACGAAGATGACGTGCTACAGACGCGAAATTTAACTGAAAGGAAGAAGATGCTGTGATATGCAGATGATTAGCTTTTCAGAGCATTCACACAAGGTTGGCGCCGGTGGCGTGCTGACATGAGGAAAGTTTCCAACCGATTTCTCATACACAAACAGCAGTTGACCGGCGCTGCCTGGTGAATCGTTGTTGGGATGCCTCGTGTAAGGATGAGAAATGCGTACCATCACGTTTCCGACTTCGATAAAGGTCGGATTGTAGCCTATCGCGATTGCTGTTTAGCGTATCGCGACATTGCTGCTCGCGTTGGTCGAGATCCAATGACTGTTAGCAGAATATGGAATCGGTGGCTTCAGGAGGGTAATACGGAACGCCGTACTGGATCCCAACGGTCTACTATCACTATCAGTCGACAGGCATCTTCTCCGCATGGCTGTAACGGACGTGCAGCCACGTCTCGATCCCTGAGTCAACAGATGGGGACGTTTGCAAGACAACAAGCATCTGCACGAACAGTTCGACGGCGTTTGCAGCAGCATGGACTATCAGCTCGGAGACCATGGCTGCGGTTACCCTTGACGCTGCATCACAGACAGGAGCGCCTGCGATGGTGTACTCAACGACGAACCTGGGTGCACGAATAGCAAAACGTCATTTTTTCGGACGAATCCAGGTTCTGTTTACAGCATTATGATGGTTGCACCCATGTTTGGCGACATCGCGGTGAACGCACATTGGAAGCGTGTATTCGTCATCGCCATCTGGCGTATCACCCGGCGTGATGGTATGGGGTGCCATTGGTTACACGTCTCGGTCACCTCTTGTTCGCATTGACGGCACATTGAACAGTAGACGGTACGTTTCAGATGTGTTACGAGCCGTGGCTCTACCCTTCATTCGATCCCAGCGAAACCCTAAATTTCAGCAGGATAATGCACGACTGCATGATGCGGGTCCTGTACGGGCCTTTCTGGATACAGAAAATGTTCGACTGCTGCCCTGGCCAGCACATTCTCCAGATCTCTCACCGATTGAAAACATCTGGTCAATGGTGGCCGAGCAACTGGCTCGTCACAATACGCCAGTAACTACTCTTGATAAACTGTGGTATTGTGTTGAAGCTGCATGGGCAGCTGTACCTGTACACGCCATCCAAGCTCTGTTTGTCTCAATATCAAGGCCGTTATTACGGCCAGAGGTGGTGTTTCTGGGTACAGATTTCTCAGGATCTATGCACCCAAATTGCGTAAAAATGTAATCACTTGTCAGTTCTAGTATAATATATTTGTCCAATGAATACCCGTTTATCATCTGCACTTCTTCTTCGTGTAGCCATTTTAATGGCCAGTAGTGTACATTGTATTTTATTATAATCTATTTATAAAGGTTTTTGTATGAATTTCAATATATTATATTTATAAAGATTTTTTGGTACAGAATGTAATATAAATAGTTTAATAATTCATAAAAAAGATTATGCATTAAAAACGTACCTAGAACGCTCAGACGTCAGCTGTTTCTCCATTCCATGCTCTTAGTCCAGCAGGTTCCCGAACGGGAAGCCCATCATAAATTCCTCTCTTTCCACTATTGTGGGACAATGGAACTTCTGATGCAGGCTTGCCTACCTCCTAATGTACAACAGCCACTGATGCTATACTAAATGCAAGGCAAAAGTAAGGAGAAGGGATCTTTTGAAGAACTCACTACATACGAACCTAGTGATCTCTCATTATCCTTCTCTAATTTAATCTAATATAAAATAAGAACAGTCTCATGTAAAGTTTTTGTTGTGGTTGGCAAGACAGCCAACACCGTTTTACTAAAGGAGGCCGAAATGCACGCGTTTTAGCTCACGCAGGCTGGCGTGAGGTCTGGAACATGACAAGAAAATTAGAATTTAGAAAAACGGACGTAGCTGGTGGAATACTTAACTTTAATCCATTAATGAGGAACGTCGGTCTTGACGGTACATGATTCACAATATCAATAGTAACTGATAATGACGCCTTGCTAGGTCGTAGCAAATGACGTAGCTGAAGGCTATGCTAAACTATCGTCTCGGCAAATGAGAACGTAAGTAGGCAGTGAACCATCGCTAGCAAAGTCGGCTGTACAACCGGGGCGAGTGCTAGGAAGTCTCTCTAGACCTGCCGTGTGGCGGCGCTCGGTCTGCAATCACTGATAGTGGCGACACGCGGGTCCGACGTATACTACCGGACCGCGGCCGATTTAAAGGATAACAGCTAGCAAGTGTGGTGTCTGGCGGTGACTCCACACTTTTCTCACTTGATATACTGAGATTTGCAGGAAGAATTAGACACGGTGCCCCACTGCAAGCTGTTAACGAACATACGAGTATATGGAATTAGCTCACAGGTATGTGAGTGGCTCGAAGACTTCTTAAATTATAGAATGTATGTTGTCCTTGACGGCTAGTGTTCATAGGAGACAAGGGTATCGCCAGGCACCTAGGCAAGCGCAATAGGAGCGCTGTTGTTCTCGATATACATAAATTGTTTGGAGGACAGGATTGTTTGCTGACGATACCGTGGTGTACGGTAAGGTGTCGATGTGGAGTGACTTTAGGAAGATACAAAACGACTTAGACCAAATTTCCATTTGTGATGAATGGCAGCTAGCTCTAAATGTGGAAAAATGTAAGGTGATGCGGATGAGTAGGAAGATGAAACCTGTAATGTTCGGACACACTATTACTAGTGTCCTGTTTGACGCGCTTAAGTCGTTTAAATACCTGGGTGTAGCGTTGCAAAGTGATATGAAATGGAACGAGCATGTGAGAACTGTGGTAGGGAAGGCAAATGGTCGACTTCGGTTTATTGGGAGAATTTTAGGAAAGAATGGTTCACCTATGAAGGAGACCGCATATTGGATGCTGGTGTGACCTTTTCTTCAGTAAGGCTCGAGTGTTTGGGATCCGTACCAGGTCGGATTGAAGGAAGACATTGAAGCAATTCAGAGGCGCGCTGTTAGATTTATTACAAATAGGTTCACTTAACAGATTAGTGTTACGGAGATGCTTTGGGAACTGAAATGGGAATCCCTGGAGGGACGCCGACGTTCTTTACTAAAAAACACTATTGAGAAAATTTATAGAATTGGCATCTGAAGCTGACTGCCGAACGATTCTACTGCCGCTAACATACACTGCGCATACGGACCACAAAGTTAAGATACGAGGAATTAGGGCCCATATGGAGGCATACAGACAGTCGTTTTTCCCTTGCTCTATTTGCCAGTGGAACAGGAGGGGAAATAACAATTAGTGATACAGGGTACCCTACGCCACGCACCGTACGGTGGCTTGTGGAGTACCTATGTAGGTTTAGATGTAGATGTAGATGCAGAAACTGTAAAACAATACATTCAGTTATTGTTGAGAATGCTCTAAGTGAAAAACTCGTTATGCTAGTAACATCATGTACTCCATACATATAAGAGAGGCAGAGAACTGACTGTACATGCCATATTTGCAATGAATAAACATTTTGCACAGATAAGATATTATTGAATTTATTCAATTTCATTTTATCTGTCAGATACATTATGTTTCATCGTTAACTTCTTTATTTTTATGTGAGACTGGGAAATCTATTAAATTACAACAGTAGATCATCTGTTTTTAAATGTATTAATTTATTGTTTGTATGATAACTATGTATGTATTTTTTTGTTATCTGTGAACTAGCTGAGTACACAGCATTGACTGGGTATGTTTTTATTTAAGTGTTCTATTATTTCGCTTCGTCCTTCTCCGTTTTATCTCCTCCTCCCCATCTCTCCGCCCACCCCACCTTTCCAGCTTTCTCTGTCCACCTCATTCTCCCCCACTCTCTGTCCACCTCCCCCTGCGCCTCTTTCTGTCCATGTTAATTCCTCTCTCTCTTTCCATCTACTCCTCTCCCCTCTCACTGTCCATCTCCTCCTCCTACTTTCTCTGTTCATCTCCTCTTCCGCCTCTCCGTGTCCATCTCCTCCTTCCCCTTCTCTCTCCACATTGTCATCATAACTGGAGGTAGCTTGCGCTTACATAATATTTCTTTCCACATAGTAAGTAATATGAGTACGAAGTTTGGTTGAAATCGAGCCAGGCATGTAGAGGCTTTTTTCCGCGCGGCTTTGCCCGCGTACGCAATTTTCGCATACATTGAACATATTTCACCCATATTTATAGACATATTTCAGCTGCATCTCTCGCAGATTTCACCCTGCAATTCCTTTTTCACGCAGCTTAGTGTTTATGACGTCATATCTCCTGAACTACATGTCGTACAACCATATAGCTTTGCAGAAGTATTCAGTGGTATATGCGAATACTGCCTACAAAGTTCGTTGAGAATAGAGTTAGCAGTAGAGAAGTAGTAAATTAAATCATGACGCCTGTTGCAACAATTTTACTGCATGAACAGCGAAAATGTAATAAGCAATCAATTTTTTTCTGATCACATATTGTGCGGCGTGCCAGCGGGAAAAGGTATTGCAAACGTTTGAAATTATGTGCAACGTTTGTTGCAAGTCACTAAGTGCTCCCATTTTCAAATAGTGGATTAATATCAAATGCATCGTCCTGAGCTACGGTATTTTTTGACCCCTACACCTTTGGGAGAAAGGTGGTTCTCAACCCCACAGTGATTATTTCCAGACAATAAGTGATACGTATACTACGTCTGGTTAAATCGATACAGTGGTTTAAGAGAGACGTGGGAGATACTTACATACATCCACTTATATAATACGCGTGGATGTCTGCTCTGTTGTAATGTCATCAACGATTCTGGCAGTTAACTGGCAACCGATGCCGAAAACCAGATAGTAAATAAATAAAATTTGTTTAACGGCATAAGAAAAGTGTATTTATTTTGTGAAAAAGATTGCAAGTTTTATTTCAAAGATCTTCGAATTCATCTAAGTTAATCTAAACGCTTACGACCATCTAGGTGAAATAAACATATCTGACAACACGTAATATCGTACACGATCATTGTCTTCTCCATAACGTTATTTCATCGTTAAGTTCCCTTGAGGCAGCAAAACAAATCAGTGACAGTGTAAATATATTTGTCCTTCCAGATAGAACAACTTTACGCTTGCACATGAAATAGGAAAGGTTCTGAAATTCCGTTTATTGCATGAGGGAATGCTAACGAGCCGCTTGAGTGGAATCTGCCGCTGATGTGTGCGCTACTAATAGTGGGTATGCGGTGCAGTGGCTGTGATTCCGGGAACGATATCCGGCAGCAATAAACAGATTCCTCCAATGTAGCAGGCTGGAGTCCCGCCAGCAACACTGCTTCGCCTGTGGTAAAAGTATCTTCAATATACAGTGTCCCCAGCCAATCAACTTTTCCATCCCTGAGTTTGGAGTGACTTCACTTTTAAGGTGACAGCGGTAATTTCCACTACACAAAACATCGAAGAAAATTTGTTTCTGTCAAGAGATATACCACTCTATATAGTAGAGTGGTAGGGGTTGGGTGATAGGTGAAGCAGTCATAATTAATTTCACGTAGCCCATGTGGAGCACAATGTACCAGTGCGGTAGGATCCAGAAACCATCAAATGGTTCAAATGGCTCGGAGCACTATGGGACTTAACATCTTAGGGCATCAGTCCCCTAGAACTTAGAACTACTTAAACCTAACTAACCTAAGGACGTCACACATATCCATGCCCGAGGCAGGATTCGAACCTGCGACCGTAGCAGTCCCGTGGTTCCGGACTGAAGCGCCTAGAACTGCACGACCATCGAGGCCGACAGAAACCATCGTTCAGGACTTTGCGATTTCACATACCAATATCGCTACCTAATCTTACTATTAGTTTAACGGAGTGTATCCAGGAAGCGAGACGGACGATAGGTTTCTGAATACTACTTTAATAGTAACTCTTGAATCCAATCAGCGTGGCAACTTTTTTTTTATAATGTATGAAAGATGAAGCAATGGACTTCTTGAATCTTATGGAACCACACATTAGTCACATTTTATGAGTATTACTTTCCGAATATATTCCTTGCAGCGTCTCCTATGGGAGACGTGCGTTTGTTAGAGAGTCTTTCGGTTAACAAACTAAAAGGGGGCGAATCGATCAATCATTCTCTTAATATTCTCTATATTTTCAGTTAACTCAACTTTAAATAATTTCATACTATCAAATAATACTCAAGAATCGGTCAAAGAAGTGCATTAGATTGTTTCTACACGTGTTTCTGATTAAAACTTACAGTTTCCTAGTTCTGAGAAAATTATTTAGCTTTCTATAACTTCAGTTTAAGATGGCCAGGGCTCATTCTAGGAAGTATATGTCATTTTCGCAAGTGTACATCTGGTGAATAGAGAATTCTTGCGTGCTTGTTGTTTACAAAGATTAAATGGTAAAAAAGGAAGGTAGATTAGTTACAAACATTCCATCGACGACGCAGCTGTTGTGAACATAGAAAGGACTTCTGCCGTGTCCTTTTCAAAGAAACCACGACCACGGCATTTGCCGTAAATCATTTTGGGAAACCACGGAACGCATAAATCTAGATGGCCGGACGGGAATTTGAAGTACTGTCGCCTTGAATGAGTTTGTAGTTCGGCCACACCCCTACCGAAGACGAGTCAAGTCTCTTAGCTACTGCAGCCAATTAACATGAGGCTTAGACTAAGAGAACAAGAGTCATCCAATGTGGCAGTGACGTGGCATCCATAATGTATTTTGCACAGCATTTGAATATCACGAATATACCTGCACCAAACGAAGTTAGTGTTGGCGGTGAGGGAAGAACTGAATCTGTTTCAAAGAAAGAAACGAAGATCGCAGTTTATCGTCCCGTCGACAGTGCAATCATTATAGATGGCAAATATGTTTTAATTAATATACGGATGCATAGTTTCGCAGCGATATGTACTGATAAAATTTTCTCGGGTTTCCAGCCGCGTCCAGAGGTTTAAAATCCACGAGCTTTCAGCCGAGTTCTCCTCAGCCATTGTCAACTGGTGGCTGTCGAATGATTGCTGCTGCCGACCTTACATAGTCGCGCTGTCTTCGGCGACGTCACTGCTGCTCGCTCCAGTGGCATATAGGGTAATGTTTTCATTACGCGCTTGCCGTGCCCGCTTCAACTTTCCAATGGCCGGGTTCCAAGCTGTGCTTAGCTGCTGGCAGCCATCTTTATTCAGGGTGCTGTCAGAAATTATTAACTCGATCGCTTCTTTTATAAAACTGTCCTAAAAACTGGTGGTCCGCGTAATAACAGATGTTTCAGCAAATGCAATGCACTGTCCGTTTTCTAAAACGTGGCAAAGGCGTTGCTGTGAAGCCACTACAGTCACTCGTGCTGAACAATTAGAACTTTTATTCATTTATTTATTGCTGCTACAAACTACAAAATGGTTCAAAGGATTCAAACCTGCGACCGTAGCAGCAGCGCGGTTTCGGACTGAAGCTACATACTACATCTGCAGTCTCATTACCTAATTGTAGCGGTTCTAGGCGCTCAGTCCGGAACCGCGCGACTGCTACCGTCGCAGGTTCGAATCCTGCCTCGGGCATGGATGTGTGTGATGTCCTTAGGTTAGTTTGGTTTAAGTAGTTCTAAGTTCTCGGGGACTGATGACCACAGATGTTAAGTCCCATAGTGCTCAGAGCCATTTTAACCAATCATTACCTAATTCACGCTGCATAATGCTAATTGCAATTATGACAAATATTAAAAAATGTGCAAACAATCGGTATACAGTGTTGAATACATCTGGTACAGTTACAATAATCCAGCGTAAGAGCCCACCACGTAACCTCTTAAAACTGAATATTGGGATTATATCACTTCGACTACGTGCATTATTTTATGCATTAATTATGATCTGGTATTTCTGGACCAACTGATGCGCTTATACTCAGAGTCTATATTTAACTAAAACAAAATATAATTATTCATTATAGTTACACGCTATACTACTACAGTCAGACTACTAACGGTCAACTGTATCCATGTTATGGTATCTAACTGATTAGAAATCTTTTTGACACGAAATTATTTTAATTTTCTGAGCACGAGATGATTACTGTGTCATCAGATTTTCCCGGTGTCACACCAGTGGTTAGAAATGCTCAGAGTGGGGCTGTGGTTGCATTTAACACCGCATCCCCCCCCCCCCCCGACTCAAAAGGAGCCATTTCGCCTAGAATTTTCCCGGGGGACACGGCATTGGGCGCCCTATCCCACCCCTTCAGATTTACTCTCAAAATCTATTAGTACTTTTCTCTCATTGATCTTTCATAGACTCTTCACTGCCCGGATCGCTGGAACGGCCAAGTCTTGAACTTGATCTCTTCATAAATCCTAGTAAGTTTCTGCATCTGCAGCATTCATTAAAACTTGTAGGTTTCTAATTCCAAATGAACTATTTTTCTGTGCGTTTGAATTGACTTTCTTTCTCAAGTCTTCTTGTGTTCTGATATTTATCTATCTCAGCTTCGGATTCATTATTCTCAACAATATCTAGCAGCTGCAATTTTTCCTCTTTACGGACTATACAATGTATACTATCAGGTCTAGTGTGCATTCCCTATTAAAATTCTGTGTATTGATTATACCGACTCCAATAATGATAACTTATTGCACATCTGCGTTGTAATCTTGCCAATTGTAAATAAATATACAGGATATGGAGCACGTCCTGTCAAAAATTGTAGCATCCCCTAAGGAAGGGTTTATACAAATCAATTGAAATCTTTCACGGATGTTTGAGAAAACCCCCTGCACCCACTCTGCTGTGATTTCCGAGTCCAAGTTACATTGCTATTCGGAAAACATATATTCTTGTAATTGTTTCTTGTCACTGACGTTTTAGTCTCTTAAATCTTGTTCCTTTGCTAGAGTACACCTGCGCAACCCATGACAAGATCCTATTTAATATACTTTTATGAATTATGTACAACCGACAGAACTCGTCAGCAATTAAAAGCATAAAACAGTATATTTAGTGTTATTACATATACAGGGTGCTTCACACGTGACTGAAGTGCATGTCCGTAGTTCGCATGGTATGTACACTAGCTAGTTCCTTCGGACAGTCTTTACCTAAAGTGAGCATAAACTGAGACGCAGGGCAGCTAATTGAAAATTCCCTTTAATTACAGCAGGGGCTCAGAATGTCGTTCCTCCTAAGCAAGACCCACTTGACATCTTAGAACACATTATCAAAGACTCGATGAATTTCATTTCTCAGCGTTCTTCAAATTGCAAGATGAATACTGTATTCTAACTCTTAGGGTGTATAAGGAATGTTTGTGTACGTCTCACCCTCAGAGATAAAAAACACATGCATTTAAATCTGGGAGCTAGGAGCTCATTCAACAATCCTATCTCCAAAAACCCCTTACGATAATATCATAGACTTATTGTATACTCTTGCATCGTCCTGCATGAAGGAAGCAGTAGATCTTTCCGGTACTTATTATTTCTCTGGTAAAAAATGTTGTGTCCAGGTCCTACCGTCCAGACACAACGAGGTAGCTAGGTGCACGCTAAACTAACGCAGACGGGCTTGAAGTTCTGGAACATGAGACTTATTAATGAATAAGAGGAAAAGTACGTAGATGCGTTTAATACTTATCTTTATTCTCTTGTTGGAATACATCTCTCTTGAATATTAGTACGCTATTAGCACTGATACAAATGGCGCCTTGCTAGTAGTAGCTATGGACTAAGCTGAAGGCTATTCAATCTGTCTCTCGGCAAATGAGAGGAAAGCTTCGTACGTCTGGTCGCAAGCTAGGTAGTCCGTACAACTGGGGCGAGGTCTAGTCCGTGTCTTGTGACCTGCCATGTGGTGGCGCTAGGTTTGCGGTCACACAGTGGCGACACGCGGGTCCGACATGTACTACAGGACCGCGGCCGATTTAAGTTACCACCTAGCAAGTGTGGTGTCTGGCTGTGACACCACATTCCTCCCCCGCAAATCGGCGAACGGTCGTGAGATAAGGCTTCCGCCCGCCGTGGGGAGGACCCCATGTTGACGTATGCGATGAGGTGGGGAGCCTAACAACAGGCGAGGCTGTGCCACCCGCACCCGGCCATTCGGTCCGAGGGGAGCTAGGAAACGCCTGCAAACCTAGTCCAGGGTGCACGTCAACATGAGGTGTATGCGCACGTAAGGAGACAAGAGGGGCCGAAGGGTCGACCTCCATGTGGTCGGAGCACCCGACGGGCGAAGACGACATCTGGTCCGGAGCGGGCAAGAGGTCCATGGTGGAGGACGGCTGGTCACGGGAAGCGAGCGGCGGCGCGTGACCCAGGGAGGCGCCAGGCGGTTGCAGCGACGCGTCCACTGCGGGCGGCGCCGGCGGCGGCGGCTGCTGCGGCGGCGGCGCGACGCCATGGGGCAAAATGGAAGGCAGCGTCGGTAACACCTGGGGATGAGGCGAGCCAGTAGATGGGTCCCCAGGGCGCTGACCTGACGGCACCGTCGCTGAAAGCAGACGGGGAGCGGCAGAACCCAGGCGACGACAGAGGCGCAGCTGATTGAGATGCCGACGCACCTCACCAGAGGCCCCCAAAACCAAATACATCGCGCGGCCGAGGCAGCGAAGAATGCGCCCTGCGAGCCAACGCCGTGAACCGCGATAGTTGCGATAATAGACAACGTCGCCAGGAGCAAAAGCAGGAGTCTGCCGCTGCACAGGAACCTGATGCGGCGGATGCAGCAAAGACATCAGGGGGCGATGAGAACGACCATGAAGCAACTCAGCCGGCGAGCGACCATCTCGGGGCTGAGAGCGATACGAAGACAAAAAGAGCAACAAAGCGTCCTCCCGAGAATGCGACTCTTTCAACTTCAACATCTGTGACTTGAAAGTCCGGACCAATCGTTCAGCGGCACCGTTGGACTGAGGCGAAAACGGCGCAGATGTCAGATGTTGAAGACCATTGGCCTGGCAGAATGACTGAAATTCTGCGGACATGAATTGTGGGCCATTGTCGGAAACAATAGTCTGCGGAAGACCTTCAATGCAAAAGATAGCAGACAAGGCTTGGATTGTGGCAGAAGACGTCGTGGAAGACATCCGGACAACAAAAGGAAAATTACTGAAAGCATCGACCACAACCAACCATCGAGCATTCCAGAATGGACCAGCAAAATCAATGTGCAAGCGTTGCCAAGGGGAAGTGGCTTTCGGCCATGCAAAGAACTTCCGCGGCGGTGCGGAGTGTTGTTCGGCACACGCCACACAAGAGGAGCACATATTCGTAATCGCAGCATCGATTCCGAACCAAGTACAGTGCTGACGAGCAAGTTGTTTCGTACGCACTATACCCCAATGTCCTTGGTGAAGAAGCTTTAAGACAGAGGACTGTAACGATCGTGGGACCACGACTCGGGATTGATCATTATCAGAACGCAACAACAAAACACCACGTCGTACGAAAAGTCTCTCCTTGTGAGCAAAAAAACGGCGAACCAAAGGATCCTCGATCCGTGACTTTGACAAGGGCCATTGCGTAGCAACAAAACGCAAAACAGTAGCAAGGACAGGGTCAGCAGCTGTGGCTGTAGCTACACGACGAAAATCAATCGGAAACGAGTCGACCACGTCATCGGTTTCCGAATCAATGAACATGCAAGCAAGTTCGGAAGAATCGAATGCTTTATCCTCAGCAACAGGCAAACGGGACAACGCATCAGCGTTTCCGTGCTTAGCAGTGGACCGATACAAGATATCGTAGCGGTACTGCGAGAGAAAAAGTGACCACCGAATGAATTTCTGCGCTGTACGTGGAGGTACAGGCTTGTTCGGATGAAAAAGCGATGTCAAAGGTTTGTGGTCCGTGATGATTGTAAAGTGACGACCATACAAGAAATCATGAAACTTTGTAACACCAAACACGAGAGCTAAAGCTTCTTTCTCTATCTGGGAATAATTTCTTTGCGCATATGAGAGCAATTTGGACGCAAAGGCAATAGGGCGATCATGCGAACCATCTTTGTGCGCAAGCACAGCACCGATCCCGAAATCCGAGGCATCTACCATCAACAAAAGAGGTTTTCGGGGATCGAATGGCGTAAGGCAAGTATTTGAAAGTAACGCCGATTTCAGCTGGCGAAAGGCGCGTTCGCATTCCGTCGTCCAGACGAACGGAACACCTTTACGGCGTAAACGATGAAGCGGAGCTGAAATGGAAGAAGCATTGCGCAAAAATTTATTATAATAATTTATTTTACCCAACACACTCTGTAGCTGTTTCAAATCTTGCGGAGCAGGTAAGTCCTGTATGGCACGGAGGTGCTCTGGACTCGGATGTATACCTTGGGCATTCATGACATGCCCCAGGTAGGGTAAGTCCCGAGCAAAAAACACACATTTGTCCTTCCTCAAGCGAAGACCATGCTGACGCAAGACCTGAAATAATGTGCGGAGATTTTGCAAATGTTCTGCTTCTGTCTGTCCTGAGATCACAATATCGTCCAGATAGTTCGCAGCAGTAGGGACCGACGCACAAATAGTTTGTAAATATTGCTGAAACAAAGCAGGTGCGGATGCACACCCGAATGGCAGTCTTTTGAAGCGATACAAGCCAAGATGCGTGTTAACCACTAAGACGCGCTGGGATTCTTCGTCCACAGGTATTTGCAAGTACGCATCTGCTAGGTCCAACTTTGAAAAATATTTTCCCGGGCACAGTTTGTCAAAAAGATCTTCCGGGCGGGGCAAAGGAAAAGTAGCAGTCACAAGTTGTGGATTCACAGTTGCCTTGAAGTCCACACAAAGTCTCAGTTTACCGGAAGGTTTTGGCAAAATTACTAAGGGTGAGGCCCAGAGAGAAGCCTGCACACGTTCAATTACACCTTGAGATTCTAAATCGGCTAATGTTCTTGCGACCTCATCACGCAATGCGTGGGGAACATTGCGCGCTCTGAAAAATTTCGGTTGCGCGTTTTCTTTCAGTTCCAAATGCGCTTCATAGTTCTTAGCGCAACCAAGGCCCGGTGCAAAAATGTCTGCAAATTCTTCACAAAGACTAGAAACACTGGCGGAAGGCACAGTCTGATTCACTGAGAGGACCTGATTTACTATAGACAAATTAAACAATTGAAACAAATCTAAGCCAAACAAGTTCACTGCACTAGAAGTAGAACGAAGAACGTAAAATGACACAAGTTTCGTTTGTCCCTTGTATGTGGCAAGAAGGCTGCACTGTCCTAACACAGGGATCGGCTGTCCTGAGTAACTAGTTAACTTAACATTTGCGGCACGCAATGGCGGTTGGCCCAGTTGTTTGTACGTGTCGTGATTAATCAATGAAACTGCAGCTCCGGTATCGAGCTGGAAGGGGATCACTTTGCCTTCAAAGTCTAAGTCCACAAAAAGTTTATTGTCCTGTTGACGACAAGAGCGACTGTCACGTGCAATTTGAACTGATACAGGTACAGAAGCCCTTGCGACTTTACTGGATGTCCGGCGACGTCGACGCACACTTTTGGTGGGACGAACACAGTCACTGTTAGCTAAAGTGTCACTGGACGGGTGGGAATGAACTACATGAATGTCCATGGGCGAAGGTCCACGAGCCCGATTGTCCTGGGTTCGATTCCGGCGCGAAGCAAAAGGCCTGGAATTTGTGTGATTGTCTGATCTAAGCTTTTTCTGGCAAACACTTTGAACATGTCCTTTCTTTTGACAGTAAAAGCAAATAGCTTGGCGTGAGGGGCAATTTTCACGCGAATGTCTAGTTGCACACCTCGGGCATGATTTCACTGCAGTTGCTTGCTTACGCGGCGCACGTGTTTGCGAGCTAGGCTGCCGCTGCTGTGCGGACGGGCGCGAGGGCCGTGTAGCGTCCCGGGCAGCGCGGCCGGCGGGCCGGTTAATGTGACACACTGCTGGCGAAGTTTCAAAAGATGCCTGAGCAAAGTCAAGTGTGTCTTGCCTATCCAATATGTCTATCACTTGTTGAAGGGAGGGATTTACTAGTTTCAAAATCTGTTCCCTTATGCGAACATCAGAAACGTTCTGTGCTATTGCATCACGCACCATAGTGTCTGAATACGGGAGTCCACAGTCACATTCAAATGCACACTCCCGAGTAAGTCCTTGCAAAGTTGCAACCCACTCCCTATTAGTCTGACCGGCCGTACGTTTTGTACGAAAGAACGTATACCGTTTTGCAACTACATTTACTGTTTCTTTGAAATAGGCATCTAAAGCAGACAAAAGTTCTTCGTAGGACAGAGTTGCTACGTCGCGTCGGGGAAACAATTTCACAATCACACGGTAGGTAGACACACCGACACAAGAAAGCAAAAACGGCTGCCGCTCGTTACCTTGAATTCTGTATGCTGCTAGGTGAAAGTTGAACTGGCGAGACCACTCTTGCCAGGTCTCGTCGGCCGCCACGTATGGCCGAAAGGGAGGTGCAACAGCGTTTTGTGGCAGCGGTAGCGAAGAAGCGGCGGCTGCCGCATCGTTTTGCAGTGCACGTTGACCCTGGACGAGCTGTCCCAGGGCTTCCAATAACGCCTGCGTCTGCTGATTCTGCAAGCGAAAAAATTCGGACAGTACATCTGGAGATTGTGGCGAAGCCATGACACAAACGAATTAATACAAACTCTTTTACTCGTCGCCAAATAATGTTGTGTCCAGGTCCTACCGTCCAGACACAACGAGGTAGCTAGGTGCACGCTAAACTAACGCAGACGGGCTTGAAGTTCTGGAAAATGAGACTTATTAATGAATAAGAGGAAAAGTACGTAGATGCGTTTAATACTTATCTTTATTCTCTTGTTGGAATACATCTCTCTTGAATATTAGTACGCTATTAGCACTGATACAAATGGCGCCTTGCTAGTAGTAGCTATGGACTAAGCGGAAGGCTATTCAATCTGTCTCTCGGCAAATGAGAGGAAAGCTTCGTACGTCTGGTCGCAAGCTAGGTAGTCCGTACAACTGGGGCGAGGTCTAGTCCGTGTCTTGTGACCTGCCATGTGGTGGCGCTAGGTTTGCGGTCACACAGTGGCGACACGCGGGTCCGACATGTACTACAGGACCGCGGCCGATTTAAGTTACCACCTAGCAAGTGTGGTGTCTGGCTGTGACACCACAAAAAAGAAGTAGAGTTATATAGTTCACACACCAATCCAATGTTACTCTTTAGTGGAAAACTGCCCTGTGAGCTTACGTACCACGATAAATGCAGCCAGGCTTCATTATCGAACAGGGTGTTCCACAACCATTCTCTTCATTACCCACAGACTCAAATAGCTAGTTGCAGTACTGACACAGACAAAAAGTATCTGAATTGGTCGGCAGATGCGCTACCGTTGAAACTTCCCCTTTGAACAATTTTACACGACTGTGCTTAACCTGACACACAATATTTTTTTTAGCGCAACGCGATCTGACTTTCAACACACAATATTTTGTTAGCGCAACGCAATCTGACTTTCAAAATTCTCTACAAGAGAATGGCCCTGACTAACATTAAACTATCTCTTTCACAAATCACTTACCTCACAAAAATCTTCGCTGCTCAAGCTACTGCAATACAGCGAGCGCCACTACTGCCAGCTAAATAAAAGATTCGAACTATGGAAGGCACTAACTACTCATAGGGATAGTTAGCAAATAAAAGATATTAATAGAGAACCAACAATGTATTTACCTTGATATCATGACAAATTACAAAACTCCGCCATCTCTCTCCCCACATCCACCACTGCTGGCGGCTCACCTCCAACTGCCCAGCGCTACGCGCTGTTCACAGCCAGCTGCCTAACACTACAATGGTTGAGTATTACAACAATGCAAAGCAGCCACAGACTGCACACGGCACAGCCGGTGATTTTCATACTGAGGTGGCGTTACCAATAAAAAAACCTAAACAGCCTACTTACATAGCCCCCATGCTCCCCACAAAAAATTTTACAAATTTTGTTGGGCAGTGGGCAACACATATTTGTTAAAATTTTTCATAATCGTAATTACAATAACAAAGAAATCAAATGCACACACTTATTGATACAATGTTGGTCAAAAGCTAAAATTTTCTCACAGTCCATAAAGACAGTCCTGATCGTTGATCACACTAAAATTGCCGTGTTTTTCTCAAAGTCTGAGCAGTAAAAGACAATGCACACAGACGTAGTGGATTTCCATGCAGTCTTGAAGAAGTAGTGTTGTCCTTCCAACGGAAAGACAGTGCTGACTCTTGACATGCTGACAGGTAATGGGCCACAACAGAGCAAACCCACAGCGGAGTCAGTCGAAGTTTTGAAGAGTATTGGTGGGTAGGTCATCACAGAGCAGACCCACTGTAGTCCTGGTAGAGATTATGGTATTGATGGGCCACCAGAGGCGCAGACCCACTGCAGTCCTTGTAGAAATAATGGTATTGATGGATCATCAAAGATGCAGACCCACTGTAGTCCTTGTAGAGATAATGGTACTGGTGGGTCATCAAAGATGCAGACCCACTGTAGTCCTTGTAGAGATGGCCAGCAGCCATCTGTTGTGACTGTGCAGGTGCACAATCACCATTGAAGAGTCTTGCGGATAATGTAGCAAGTCCATAACCACCACTTGTGCACTCACAAAGTTTTTGGAATTGTCCTTAGAACCAGCAATGCTGTTATCCAGTCCCTTGCTGAATTATTAACACACGTGCAAACACTAACAGTCCCTACTTCTCACATATTGTCCATATACTATGACCAACAGAAACGTGTGCAGTGAAATGTAACTTACAAGTTAATAATTTGATGAACTGCTGTCAATTACAATTTTATAACATGAGAATACAATTACAAAGGTACAAAATACATCATTAAAAACAGAATAGTAGAGATAACATTCGTAGTAATAGGGGCTTTACAAAATAATAGAAATAAACATATACATCAGTGTTACAAAAATAATGACATAAGTACATACATAAAGATCAGAATAACTTTTGAAACATCACCTCCACATATGAGCAACAAAACAGAATTTACCAAGTAAATAACATAGTATTAGAAAAATTCTACAACATAGCTCTAATCAGCTAAACACATAAAGACAGGAAAAACACAAATACACAAGGGTACACAAACACATAGAGGGCTGACACAAAAGGAATGGATAGGGTTCGTTTTCAGTGTAACTTTTGGTACTGCAGTATTGTGCGAACAAAACCTTTTTTGTTCTTGGAGATCTCCCTCTGTTCATCATTATTCCCAAAAAGTCCTATCTGTACCTCTTTTCTGTATTCTAACCATAAGTCTTTCAAAATAAATATGGCTCATTGTACAATACTCATTTAGGCCCAAATCTTTTTTTATATACCTTGTCAATGCATTGCTTCCAATTCATCATAGTTCGTTTCTTATATAGTCTACCCCCTCTTAAGCTAACTTAAATCTACTGAGCTCAGATATATATACCAAGGGACGAGGCAATGCAGCATCACATAAAACAATAAACATCAATGACAAAAATTTCAAACTGGCAAAGCAAGCTACAGTAAATCTAAATTACCAAGCAATTCAACATTACAACTAATATGAGGCAATGCGCAGCAAACAATAAAATAATCATTAGTAAAACTGGCTTAACAGCGTAATACAAAGTCAAATTCAGTAACATTATGCCTGGCAAACAGCAGAAGCAAAAGCAATAAATTATGTCTAAACATGACAACGCTCAAGTAGAAAAATATTACAGTAAAGACAACAATGCAGATAAGGGAAATGTATAATCACATCTTAATGTCTATGTAATTAAAGTGGTGCACCACAACAACTTATTGTAAAAAAAATATTACCATGTACTTGAAAAGAAAATTATGTGTGCAGTAACTGTTACTAGTCCCTTCTTATTGTTCTTTCCATTCCAAGAGCTCCTTTTTCGAAGAATGTGGGTCATAAAGTAATTACTTAATAGATCTGTTGACAGAAAGTGTTCACATTAGCAAATGAAATTTTTTTTTTTTTTATGAAACCAATGCTGCAACACAGCTGGAAACTAGATATCAAATGAAATAAGCAACTATGTACAAAGTAAAGCATAAAATAATCATTCAGTAGTCATGTGACATTTCATAAGTTAGAAATTCTCTCAACTCTCGTAGATAGACACTTGTCCTAATCAGGTGTGCAGATGTAAAAATATTTCTCGTCATTTCATTAGGCATTTCTGTCGCCATATGGCATTTCTCTCAACTAGCACGACAATAGCCGTGAAATGTTGCGATGCTTTCTACAAAGGAACGTCAAGCGAGGATAATGGCCCCCCCCCTTTTTTTTTTCTACCTGTGCCGCTGGAAGGCTAATGGCTCTCTTTTTTTTTTCGGGCGGCTGTCGCCCAGGTGGGTGCCCGCGACGCATTACGTGCAGGTGGTCACTGAACTTTCTTACCGAAATATTTACGACAGCAGTTTCCGCTACGACAGTCTCACATAAAAATATTTCACAGGTCAAGAATTAGCGTTGCAAATCTGTAGAAACAAAATCTTATTGATATAACAGTGTCCAAAAAAATTTTCGTCGGCATTGTGATACATTCACGCATTTACACACATTTCACAACTCTTAAAGTACGATTCTTGGTTTCCAACAACCTTTATCACAAATCAGAGTCCCTAAATCACTATTCATTACTCCTTACCTTATTACACATATACAAATTCGTCGACGCTTCTTCAATATTTCCTGTTAATGAATACGTAGCATAATCAAATAACTCATATAGCATCAGCTTCTTGACCATAAACATACCTCAGCAGCATAATACACATCGTCGTCGTAAAAATAACATCATAACACCTCAGTCAAATCTCAAAATCGTCGTAGCTTCCTCCAATAATTTCAAAACCTAGAAAAATTCTCTGCTCATTTCAGTAGTGTCATCTACCTCAAACGTACTTTAAAATCATGCTCCCTTACCAAATATATCATTCAAAGCTCTCATAGTATCACAATGGGTCCAAAAAAATATGAACAGTTCACAAAGTATAGACAAAATACAATTTCGTAAGTGTGAAGGTATCCAACTGTGTAATTACGTAAACATCTGTCACTGATGTAGTAAAAAGAATGTTTGTTTCTCTGTCAAATAATCAGATAGCTATGTAATTTATGTGTTAGAGAAATATGGTACCGATGTGTAAAGTTGTATAAGCAAATACCATATTAGCTAGGGCTCCTTGTGCTCGCCAAACACATGGTACACAAAGTAAGCGTGTACCCCCCTGAGGATAAATGTAATTATACCCTCAGGTGTTACAAATTACAGCAATGGAATGAAATGTATCTCGGAAAACTTTCTTTGTAATTCAAAAATCTTTAAAAATAAATGTTTTAAGTACAAAATTAATCACTGAAATGCGTGTACTGTAGCGCTAAACTGTGCGTCTTGTCGCAACATAATCTTTGTGGAAGTGTCGTAGTTATCGTCCTCTGAAAGCTAAGTTCTGCAGAAGTCAATGTACTTACCTCATGATACACAAAAGTGAAATGCTTTGCGTATAGATATCTTAGTTATTACGCTTATTGTTGTGATGAAGAAAGTACTGTGCTGTAACGTATTGTTGTGCTACGGAAAAGGCTGCCTCATTGTTGCTATACCACAAAAGTTACTACTAAAACATGTTTTACTTTCCAGAAGAAGTCAGAAAAACTGTGCAGATATAAAACAGATACACCGCAAAAGCAACAAGGTGAATTGTGTCACACATTAGTAGCGTCGTGATATAGTCGTGTAGCTGTCAAATAAACTAACCACTGTGTCACCTGGTATCTCTCAGAAAGCACCTTGAATCCATAATGTATTTGCAAGTAAACCAAAATGTTGCATTAAAATCTCAAGTTAAAAAAGCACATTATCTCTCAATAAACAGTTTTACGTGTGAAATGTGGTGTAAACCTTTACTCTTCCTAGTACTCAGAGTGTGAACTTGAATGCAATTATCGTGCGGTATACGTCGGTAAAGAATACTGGAATTTTTCTCAAGGTTAGCGTCTATGATATTTTTCTCGGAGCCAGCCGGCGCACGCGGTTCCCTGCGGTGCGGGTCATTGTCTGTTGGCGCGCGTCGTTAATGGGATTCGGAGACCGAACCTCTAGAAATTCGCCTTGCCGAGAGGGCCCAGCTCTGTTATAATCCCGCCAGTTCTGATGAAATTCAGGTCTGTCGTTATATCGGTAGTTTACATAGTTTCTTGTTTGTCGGTCATGTGGTGGAGAATTTCTCCCGGAATCGTAACTGCGCGCCGAACTGTTGCGTCCGAAGTTATTCTGCCCCCTTTCTTTTTTTTTTTTTTCTTTTTAACAGCTTATAGTAAAAATCATTGTGTCGGCGAGTAGCATATCGGTCATTGTTAGGTCGTGTCGGCGGTTTCATCTCAAAATTCGGTGCACCTTGCCAGTTTCTTTCATAACTTCCGAAATGCCCTGTGTTATTATTTTGCGTCTTTTCTGTATTTCTAAGTCCCTCTTCCCGTGTTGGAGCGCGAGTGTCTTCTGAAATACGTAATTCTTGTATTACCTGTGTCAGCTGATCTTGTACTTCGCGGATTTCTCTTTGGTGTTGATTCAGATTTTGTTTCAATTTCCTAATTTGTTCGCACTCTTCTGTGTCGTTAAAGACTACCGGTCTTGTGTCATTCGGATCATCATCTACCTTTGTAGATAAGTTAGTGAACTGATCTGAAAGTTCGGCTACTTTATCCGATAGTGTACTTATTTCCTCAGTGTGTTTTTCTGAACCAAGTTTCAGAGTATCTACTGTGTCCTTTAAGTTTTCCTGAGTTTTTGCAAGTTGCATAACCGAATCGGTAGATGCAACTGAGTCAAATTTAGCTTGCAAGGTCTCATGATTTTCATGAACAGTAGTTTGCAGTTCTTTTATGGCTGCTTCGTGATTCTGTAGTGCATTTTCATGACGCGAAAAAATAGGTTGGAAATGTTCACAAATTTGTGTTTTTACATCATTACAGACCTTTTGACATTTCGATTCAATGTGATGTAACTCAGTAGTTAAATCTTCACGTGTTTGTTCAACCGTGGAGTCTAACTTTTGAAGAGTTTGTTCCATTTGTTTCTGATTTTGCTCAATTGTGTCTAATTTTTGAAGATTTTGTTCCATTGTGTCTAACTTTTGAAGATTTTGTCCCATTTGTTGCATTAATTGCAATAATAATGTATTAGTGTCTGGAATCTGTTCCTCTACGCTTTTCGGCAGTGCATTTGCACCGGCAACATTCACATTTTGACAAGCAGAAAATGTGTCTTGACTTATTTGAGAAAACGGTGAGGATCCAAAACCTGAATCTACAGTATTTGTGAGATCGTCTCGTGTCATTTCGGATTCCTGAGCCGAGCTATTGCCGACCGATCGATCGATAATGCTTCCCTGTTCTCTAATTGTTTCGCTGTCTACACCATTGTTTGCCGCCCGCTCCATTTCCGTATGCACAATTACCAAATTATTACTTTGAACATCAGTTAATTCATTACTCGGTGGCGCTAACACACTGCTTTCGTTTTCACTGTCATTTCGCAGTTTACTTTGGAGCCTAGTATTACGTTTTTCACACGCCATTATTGTCACAGTATTTCACACGACAACACAGAAAAACACAATTTGAAGAGCAAAAATAAGAGAACGCATTAACATAACACTGAAAATAATATCTAGTTAATTGCAGCTGCGAAATACTTGGTGCAAATCTACATGCATGCCACAACTATTTTACTATACAACAATGAAAAACTGCAACTACAAAGGAAATTCTCTCTATAATTACGCGCTAGCAATAAACAAAATCTACACTAATTACACAAACTACAAGAAAAAATCAGAAGATTCCAGTGAGGTATCCTCGGCTAAGGGTCGACATATGAAACGTCCCCTTTGAACAATTTTTACACGACTGTGCTTAACCTGACACACAATATTTTTTTTAGCGCAACGCGATCTGACTTTCAACACACAATATTTTGTTAGCGCAACGCAATCTGACTTTCAAAATTCTCTACAAGAGAATGGCCCTGACTAACATTAAACTATCTCTTTCACAAATCACTTACCTCACAAAAATCTTCGCTGCTCAAGCTACTGCAATACAGCGAGCGCCACTACTGCCAGCTAAATAAAAGATTCGAACTATGGAAGGCACTAACTACTCATAGGGATAGTTAGCAAATAAAAGATATTAATAGAGAACCAACAATGTATTTACCTTGATATCATGACAAATTACAAAACTCCGCCATCTCTCTCCCCACATCCACCACTGCTGGCGGCTCACCTCCAACTGCCCAGCGCTACGCGCTGTTCACAGCCAGCTGCCTAACACTACAATGGTTGAGTATTACAACAATGCAAAGCAGCCACAGACTGCACACGGCACAGCCGGTGATTTTCATACTGAGGTGGCGTTACCAATAAAAAAACCTAAACAGCCTACTTACACCGTTAACTTGAAACTTTCACCTTGAGTTTGTGGACAGTTAAATGGACCAACAATTTTCTCGCACTTACTTCAAGGCAGCCCCAAACTCGTCTAGTTTTTTCTCGCTGAAAACAATTCGTTTTATATGTTTTCGTTTGTCTATGAAAGTTCAACTCTCTCGAAATGTCTGCACTATTAACGTACACGAACACGATGAAATTTTTCGTATTAAGGCAAGCAGACATTCCGTATATGTCGAAGCGTCATGTGGTGATCAGAACTACTGGGATAGTGAGTCATAGCATTCCCAAAATACACACATTACAATGTTTTGCATCCCCCGGTTCCCAGAACCCCGGAAGATTGACGTTGACTGTGGATATTGTATCACAGACACAGTCCCTTTGACTGTTCAGAGATGTCACTAAACCCGCCCAAAAACGTAAACAACCATGCATGAGCAGCACCTATTAGACGGAGGTGGACCGACAGCCGATCACTTCCAGTCATTCCACCAGGAAGGAGGTACACGGCTCGTATTGTCTGCAGTTCAACCATGCCTAGTCGGTCAACACCGCCGTTCAATCACGTCCGGATTGTTACTTTGTGCAGGGAAGGTCTATCAACAAGGGAAGTGTCCAGGCGTCTCGGAGTGAACCAAAGTGATGTTGTTCGGACGTGGAGGAGATAACAGAGAGACAGGAACAGTCGATGACTTGCCTCGTTCATGACGCCCAAGGGCTACTACTGCAGTGGATCACCGCTACCTACGGATTATAGCTCGGAGGAACCCGGACAGCAACGCCACTATGTTGAATAACGCTTTTCGTGCAGCCACAGGACGTCGTGTTACTGCTCAACTACACGCAATAGTCTCCATGATGCACAACTTCAATCCCGACGTCCATGGCGAGGTCTAACTACGCAACCACGACACCATGCAGCGCGGTACAGATGGGCCTAATAACATGCCGAATGACCACTCAGGGCCGGCCGAAGTGGCCGTGCGGTTAAAGGCGCTGCAGTCTGGAACCGCAAGACCGCTACGGTCGCAGGTTCGAATCCTGCCTCGGGCATGGATGTTTGTGATGTCCTTAGGTTAGTTAGGTTTATCTAGTTCTAAGTTCTAGGGGACTAATGACCTCAGCAGTTGAGTCCCATAGTGCTCAGAGCCATTTTGACCACTCAGGATTGGCATCACGTTCTCTCCACCGATGAGTGTCGCATATGCCTTCAACCAGACAATCGTCGTAGACGTGTTTGGAGGCAACCCGGTCAGGCTGAACACACTGTCCAGCGAGTGCACCGAGTTGGAGGTTCTCTGTTGTTTTGGGGTAGCATTATGTGGGGTCGACGTACGCCGCAAGTGGCCATGGAAGGCGCCGTAACGGCTGTACGATACGTGAATGCCATCCTCCGACCGATAGTGCAACCAAATCGGCAGCATATTGTCGAGGCATTCGTCTTCATAGACGACAATTCGCGCCCCTATCGAGCACATCTTGTGAATGACTTCCTTCAGCATAACGACATCGCTCGACTAGAGTGGCCAGATGTTCTCCAGATATGAACCCTATCGAACATGCCTGGGATAGATTGAAAGGGGCTGTTTACTGACGACGTGACCCACCAACCACTCTGAAGGATCTACGCCGAATCGCCGTTGAGGAGTGGGACAATCTTGACCAACAGTGCCTTGATGAACTTCTGGATAGTATGCCACGACAAATACAAGCATGCATCAATGCCAGAGGACGCGCTACTGGGTATTAGAGGTACTGGTGTGTACAGCAATCTGGATCACAACCTCAGAAGGTCTCGCTGAATGGTGGTACAACACGCAATCTGTGGTTTTCATGAGCAATAAGAAGGGCGGAAATGATGTTTATGTTGATCTCTATTCCAGTTTTCTGTACAGGTTCCGGAATTCTAGGAACCGAGGTGATGCAAGACTTTTTTAATGTGTGAATTTTAGTTCTGCATCGATTTGCACACCTTCTGCACGAATAAGGATAATATTGTAGCCGACCGCGGTGGTCTCGCGGTTATAGGCGCACAGTCTGGAACCGTGCGACTGCTACGGTCGCAGGTTCGAATCCTGCCTCGGGCATGGATGTTTGTGATGTCCTTAGGTTAGTTAGGTTTAAGTAGTTCTAAGTTCTAGGGGACTAATGACCACAGCAGTTGAGTCCCATAGTGCTCAGAGCCATTTGAACCATTTTTTTGATAATATTGCCTACGAAAAGCAAATGTTACTATTTTTCTATCGGTACGGAGATCCTTGTAAATGTTCCTCAGTCTTCCATAGCAGCTCTACACGGCATAAAGCTACCCTAACCGCCACCCACAAATCTCTATACTCCAGTTGTAGAGTGGACTGAATGCAATGGTGTGTAACAATCGGCGGGTGCAGAGTAGATAGGACACTGCACGTACATAGTGGAAAACACAGTTTTCAGCCGCCGCTACTGACTACTGATCACAAAGATGTAATTATATGAAGCATATTTGCAAATTCGTGTTTAAATCTAGCAATTATTGATAAACAAATATCAGTAACTAGCCGTGACCGAGGAATGTTCGCAAGAAAGTAGCTTCTTCCATGCTCTGTAATACTACGACATGGCATCAGCTTTTCTCAACATTCATAAACGCTTTGTCAGACAGAGCGTGTAATAGTCTTAGAAGGAAAGTCAGTTAGAATTTAATATCCTGTTGACAGCAAAGCCATTACACCCTGAGCTCAAGCTCGGATTGTACAAGGATGTGGAAGGTCATTTCCAAAGGCATTTCTCTCGACATTCCCCTTAATCCAAAATGTGTTTCTGCTGTGGGTGCATCCGTTTACTGACTAGAAAAAACTTGCTTGAAAATTGTAGTGTCTGTAATAACAGCCGTGTTAGTAATGTTACGAAATACTAATAGTTCTGAATCAATGCGTTACTGATGTGTTCGTAACCCCTATAAAAATATTAAAAAAATGCATTATCTTTTTGAATTTCCGTACAGGATCTGTTTCGATCGTGATTTGGATCCCGGAAAGAATTAGAAGTAACGTTTGCAGAATATTGACTCCAATTAAAGCGAGCAAACACAGTCGGCAACAACGTACTTTATTAACTCTTCGCCCCATAGCTGCCAAATGTGAGAAGCACATAACCATTTTACCACCTTGACTGCACGAAATTGTCTTTACCGTATTTACTAGGATTAGTCTTTAATCATTTTCAGGAAAAATCTGGATACCAGTCAATACCACACAAGTGGTAAACCAAAGTCAGTAAAATTACACCAGTAGAAACAAAACCTACATGTAACTTAACCATACATGGTACTCGTCAGATTGTTTTCAGTCACATCCCAATGCGGTACGAAAACAATAATTCAGTTTGCGAACGTACTAACATAACACCAAATATCTGAACGAGTACGAAGGGAAACACGTCTAGTATGTTATTGTGTGGAAGCAAGAGCAATTTACAGTTTAACATTAGATGGACCCAGTGAACCTCGTAAATACACATCACACTATTTCGTGCTTCATGCCTGACATACACTGCGTTTTAACCAAGAAAATAAAATAAACACTATGTTCTGTTGCTGAAGTGGAAAACTTGTTACATCTTTCTCACGATCTCGAGATCTTCCAAACTGTTCGTTCCATTATACACCAAAAACTCTCTTAATGGATGTTTCCGTTTCTCTTTGTTGCTTTAACTGCGGCTTGTATGTAAATGAAAATGAACTCAAATTGTTGCACAGAAATTATATTCTCAGGTCACAATAGTAAATAATACATTAATACAATATTCAAGTCTTTTCTTCTGCAGTTAATTCTCGCTGCGTACCTTTATACAGCTGTTACATGATTCTGAAGGTTGTCATAATTCGTATTATGTTAACAGGGTAAGAGTCATTATATACTCATTTGAGGCTTGGTGGACGGAAACAACCTCTGTTCTTCAAATGAGTTTTCTGACAGTTTCGTCACGAAATGTTTACGTATGAATGACTGTCTGTCTTCACGTATTTAGAAGTTCAGTACTATATAGCGATGCAATACCTCATTAGATGAGCGCGCTACGCTTTTTACAGTTCTGAGTTGAACAAATTAGTAATAAAAGGTAGTTTGCTATCTACTTCGACAAAATTTTTATGTCGGATTTTTTTAGTTTGATATTTACTTTCATGGCAACGTCCTCCCACTGGTGCGCGAGGTTACCTAATTTCACACACAAAAACTTATTTCAGCCATTAAGATTCCTTTCTTGAAATATTGGTAATACTCGATTTAATTACTTCCATCATCCTCTCATAAGCACCGATCCTCCGTCCTGCCGATAATGAGAGGGAAAGTAGGGAGGCATGTCATATTATCTTAATTAACTACGATCTTTTGAAACTGCCTCTGTTGCCTATGCTGCTTCCATAAAATGGAATACTGAAAAAGAAGTATTTTGGGATTTGCATGATCATACGCACACACAAACGTAGTTTCTTAATGTTAATTGCACCACAGTAAAATGTGTGACATACAGTATTGCACATATCTGCTGAGCCACCGCGA
Organism: Schistocerca nitens; assembly: GCF_023898315.1. Taxonomy (NCBI): domain Eukaryota; kingdom Metazoa; phylum Arthropoda; class Insecta; order Orthoptera; family Acrididae; genus Schistocerca; species Schistocerca nitens. The sequence continues at coordinate 357,623,655 of NC_064616.1, read as the reverse complement.
TGCTCTTCTAATATTACATACACGTAAAACAATAATTTTTACACTTCAGTAGTTTATGGCAACTGTGTGATCAGGCGCTAACAAGTGGCTTTTCAGCCTCGCTATCATCGACATTGCTATTTCATGAATTTGAGACGGACTGAAATGTCACAACAGAAACAGTCCAGAAGGCTTACAGACGGGATTTTGGCAGTAATGAGAAAAACCTCGCTCTGAAATGGTCCGCGGATCACAACAATGGCAAACTGAACGACCATTATTAACGTAATATACGTATTGTACGTGGAATCCGTAATAGCTTCTGAATCCTTTTGCAGATACGTCACATACTACATGCGAGACAAATTCACATTATCTGAACCCATGCATGTGCTACCGATATGTCCCAGAATGCCGCTCATAAAAACGGGAGTTTTTCGGGGCTCATACCTCAGGTTATTTTGGTGAGAGAAAGGTGGCATCAAGTGATTTAGATAGCCCTTGGTCTAGGAATCGTTTGTATAGCCAGCAGAAGGACCGTGTTACTGTAACTATCCTACAACACAGAATTAAAATTTGAATATTACACGCGTCCTCCAACTTTTACTGACTCTTTTCATATGAGTGACTAGCCCTGCTGTAGCTGGGAAAAGAAGGGAACCACCGAAAAAATGCTCCTGCCGGACCACAAAAAAGGAGGAGATGCTCCTGTTTGAAAGACTCTGACTGGAAAGTGGGATACCAGATGCCACATTCTATCTCCCTCAGCATCTTCAACAATTTCACCAAGAATTTTGGCATGCGAACATATTCGCAATCTTTCATATTGAGAGAGAAGGAGACAGTAGCAATGGGAAAGAGATGGAAAAGTAATAAGTACTGGAAGATAGTATACAGTGGTTGTGGTGCAAGAAGAGCGAAGGAGACAATGGCAATGTGAGAGGACAAGGACACAGTGGCAGTGGAATTTACTTGACAGTGACAGAACAGTTCTAGAAAAAGAGCGAAGGAGACAGTACCACTGGGAGAGGAATAAAGAGAAGGAGAAACTATAACTGTGTGAGAGCAAAGTGATAATGTGAGACAGGGTCTGCGGCAAGGACGAGGAAGGGAGAGATAGTGACAGTGAGTAGAGACAGCAGTAGTGGGAAGGAATAAATGAGAGAGTAGCAGTAAGGTACAGCAAGGAAGAGACAGTGACAGTGAGAACGAACGAAACTGTGGCTGTGAGACAGAAGACAGTGACAGACAGACGCAAAGAGTCAATACACTCGGTTGGGTTGAATGAGTGTGTGAGAAGGGGCATGTGGGAGTGGATGGTATGAACGACTTACAGCGATGGACTAGTGGGTGTAAGCGAGCTACAGACAGGAAACTTGTGACAATGACAGGTGAGCTGCATGTTAAAAATGGCGTGAATATATTCGCATGCCAAATTTTTTGTGAAAATTTTTAAAGGTGCTGAGGAAGCTTCTATCCCACTTTTCAGTCAGAGTCTTTTAAACAGGAGCATATTTCCCTATTTTTAGGAACATTATTCCGCTGGCACATGACTAGTAAAGGTCATCGCTGGTCTGAATCACATATGTTCACATTTCTGTCAACAATCACAACCACTAAATTTCAATTCCAGTTCATTATTTCACGCCCTCGTAATAATATCGTTTTAAACATGTCATAAGAACTGAGCCGCGTAGAAACGTAACTGCAGCTCTAAATTCGCTACAGATATAGGTGAAATATGTGTACAAGTACATGTGAAATATGTTAAATATATGTGAAAATAGTTGGTATGTGCGTAAATAGACAAAGCTACGGGTAAAAAGCTGATCCTACAGCCCTGGAATGATTTCAGCCAAATCTGATACACATTTTAGTTACGATCCGGAATGAAATACTCTGGAGGTAAGAAAAAGTAGCCTCCTAATGGGGTGTAGATGATAACCTGGAGAGAGAAAGGGAGAGGAAGGGACGGACAGACAGCGATGGGCAAGGAGGAGATGGACACAGATAGGTGAGAGGAGGAGATAGAGAGAGACGGAGAGAGGGAGGGGGAAACAGACAGAAAGAGGACGAGTTGGACAGAGAGAGAAGAAAGGAGGAAGAGGACAAAGAAAGGAAAGAGAGAGAAGATGACAAGGGAGAGGAGGGAGAAGGAGATGGACAGAAAGAGGGGAGGAGGAGATGGACAGAGTTGTAGGCAGGAGGAGATGGACAAAGAGTGGGGGGGGGGGGATGGATGGATGAGGTGGACGAAGAAAGGGGGTGGAGGAGATGAGCAGAGAAGGGGTGAAGCAGGAGCGAACTGAGAGAGAGGGAAGGAGGAGATGTACTAACAGAATACTGCAATAAATACATACTTTGGCAACGCTAGGTACTAAAATATGGAAACATCCCCCGGGCTGTGGATAAGCCATGTCTCCACAATATCCTTTCTTTCAGGAGTGCTAGTTCTGCAAGGTTCGCAGGAGAGCTTCTGTAAAGTTTGGAAGGTAGGAGACGAGATACTGGCAGAAGTAAAGCTGTTAGGACCGGGAGTGAGTCGTGCTTCGGTAGCTCAGATGATAGAGAACTTGCCCGCGAAAGGCAAAGGTCCCGAGTTCGAGTCTCGGTCTGGCACACAGTTTTAATCTGCCAGGAAGTTTCATATCAGCGCACACTCCGCTGCAGAGTGAAAATCTCATTCTGGAAACATCCCCCAGGCTGTGGGTAAGCCATGTCTCCGCAATATCCTTTCTTTCAGGAGTGCTAGTTCTGCAAGGTTCGCAGGGGAGCTTGTGTAAAGTTTGGAAGGTAGGAGACGTGATAATGGCAGAAGTAAAGCTGTGAGGACCGGGTGTGAGTCGTGCTTCGGTAGATCTGATGGTAGAGCACTTGCCCGCGAAAGGCAAAGGTCCCGAGTTCGAGTCTCGGTCTGGCACACAATTTTAATCTGCCAGGAAATTTCATATCAGCGCACCCTCCGCTGTAGAGTGAAAATCTCATTCTGCTAGGTACTCAGTTCGGATACGAATCCAGTTAATGGGAAAAAACCTTCCGTTGTTAATAACTAGGGCGTGGTGAAATTTATTTACATTTAGTAGTTGTTAATCAGAGGTCGATATATAAACGCCACCATATAAACCTCAATGTTCACAAAATTATCGTGTGGAAAGATGCATAAGGAACTGTGACAATGTCTTGTGAGCCAGGTGTACAGATTCAATTTAAGAATTTTCTCGCATTTACTACGAGCCCAAAAGTTTCAGGGTCTTCATTTCTTTCCTCTTAATATATTTGAACAATATAGCCGGAGTAACATTGTTTTTATGTCCTTATAAACGTACTTCGTGACATGCAACTCCAGACTAATGACCTTTGATCTAGAACTTTAGCCAGCTTGAATTTATAGTTTGACACGATTCTCTTCCATTATCAATTATGGATTTCAGCCACATACGATAAAAATAAAAAAAGTCCTTAAGCCGCTCTCAATACTATCGTTAACACATGTCACAACATACCACATTCTGGAGTAACAGGAGACTAAAATTAGGATTGAGGTAGGAAAGCCGTCCGTTCAGTTTTTCTAATTACTCCAGTCAGCTATGGAAAATTAGGGTAAAAAACAGTGTGGATGCAAATTGTTTCAAAGTGGGCAGAGTGTCATGAACAACATACTAAAAATGCTGACCGATGTGGTGTGAGCGTTTGAGGTTGGGAAGGGGGGGGGGGGGGCTATAAGATCACTTTCCTGTTCTTTTGCGAGTAATTCGCAATCCGTGGCTTCTATCGAAAAAGTTTCTTCGAAAAAATTTGAACTAAATTACATTTCCTACAAAAAAGGACTTATTAATTTTTTTCTCATCAACTAATAGTTTAAAAATCGCAGGTTACAAAAAATATTCTTTTAACGGTATAAAATTAATGTTTGTTGCGAAATGAAATGGGTTAATACATACAAATATTAAATGTGCGTACCACTTCTAAGTGCTGTAGAGCCGTATTAAGGGATAAATTGCGCGAGTGTAACAGTTTGATGACAGGTGGGGGAAGGGGGGAGGGGGTTGAGGGGAGAAGCGCGAGGGTAAGCAGGTCGCTGAATTATGTTCGTGCGCTTCCCTCTGTCATAGGTCTGCAAAATGAAGAACGACCAAGTGATTCCTCTCGCAGTCTGCGCCACTATGTAACAAGAAGCGACAACAGGTTGTTTTACAACGTTACACCGACTCTTCTACCGCACAACTTATGAGGCACTGGCGACGCAGCGCGCAGGCATGTCTGGAGGACGTTTATTTCCCACAAAACGCGTTAACACTGCACGGAATGCAGATATATACTAATAATGCTAATGCATGTACCGCGTATGGATAGAATAAGCGTAAATCCCTCCACACTATTCTACAATGAAAGAGATACAGGTGGTTTAATATTTCTTCTGTCAAAGTAATATGAAATGGTTTACCTCAGGTCGAGCCCCACCGTTCTACCGTGAATTTTCGTCCTCGAATAGCTGGAGTAAATTACTTGCAGTAACAAAGTTCTGTTGAAAGAATGTCGCAGCAGCGTCGATGTGCAGATGTGGAAAATCGGAGCAGCACACAGTAGGAGTAAGCGTATAATGAAGTCGTAGAATTTTGGCACCCTAACATCTGCCATCAGCTACACTAATGAAACTGTATTCAAAGTCATTGCATTACCTGCTAATGTGTTTATTTACGACCAACTGCTTTCACATTTGAGCTGAAGCTAATAATTAATAATAAGTTACCTTGAGGCACAAAAGCTTTTGTCCACAAATCAGCAGGGGTTTAGAAAGCATCGCTCGTGCGAAACACAGCTTCCCCTTTTGTCACTCGATATACTGCGAAACATGATGGAGGGCAACACGTAGATTCCACATTCCTAGGTTTCCGGAAAGCGTTTGACAGAGGGCGCACTGCAAACTCTTCATGAAGATCCAAGCATACGGAATTGGTTCCCACAGGTATGTGAGTGACTCGAAGACTTGGACGACGAGTATTCAACACAGGCAAGGGTACAGTCATCAATGCCCCATAGAAGTGTGATATGGCCGCTCTTATTCTCTATATAGATACACTCCTGGAAATTGAAATAAGAACACCGTGAATTCATTGTCCCAGGAAGGGGAAACTTTATTGACACATTCCTGGGGTCAGATACATCACATGATCACACTGACAGAACCACAGGCACATAGACACAGGCAACAGAGCATGCACAATGTCGGCACTAGTACAGTGTATATCCACCTTTCGCAGCAATGCAGGCTGCTATTCTCCCATGGAGACGATCGTAGAGATGCTGGATGTAGTCCTGTGGAACGGCTTGCCATGCCATTTCCACCTGGCGCCTCAGTTGGACCAGCGTTCGTGCCGGACGTGCAGACCGCGTGAGACGACGCTTCATCCAGTCCCAAACATGCTCAATGGGGGACAGATCCGGAGATCTTGCTGGCCAGGGTAGTTGACTTACACCTTCTAGAGCACGTTGGGTGGCACGGGATACATGCGGACGTGCATTGTCCTGTTGGAACAGCAAGTTCCCTTGCCGGTCTAGGAATGGTAGAACGATGGGTTCGATGACGGTTTGGATGTACCGTGCACTATTCAGTGTCCCCTCGACGATCACCAGTGGTGTACGGCCAGTGTAGGAGATCGCTCCCCACACCATTATGCCGGGTGTTGGCCCTGTGTGCCTCGGTCGTATGCAGTCCTGATTGTGGCGCTCACCTGCACGGCGCCAAACACGCATACGACCATCATTGGCACCAAGGCAGAAGCGACTCTCATCGCTGAAGACGACACGTCTCCATTCGTCCCTCCATTCACGCCTGTCGCGACACCACTGGAGGCGGGCTGCACGATGTTGGGGCGTGAGCGGAAGACGGCCTAACGGTGTGCGGGACCGTAGCCCAGCTTCATGGAGACGGTTGCGAATGGTCCTCGCCGATACCCCAGGAGCAACAGTGTCCCTAATTTGCTGGGAAGTGGCGGTGCGGTCCCCTACGGCACTGCGTAGGATCCTACGGTCTTGGCGTGCATCCGTGCGTCGCTGCGGTCCGGTCCCAGGTCGACGGGCACGTGCACCTTCCGCCGACCACTGGCGACAACATCGATGTACTGTGGAGACCTCACGCCCCACGTGTTGAGCAATTTGGCGGTACGTCCACCTAGCCTCCCGCATGCCCACTATACGCCCTCGCTCAAAGTCCGTCAACTGCACATACGGTTCACGTCCACGCTGTCGCGGCATGCTACCAGTGTTAAAGACTGCGATGGAGCTCCGTATGCCACGGCAAACTGGCTGACACTGGCGGCGGCGGTGCACAAATGCTGCGCAGCTAGCACCATTCGACGGCCAACACCGCAGTTCCTGGTGTGTCCGCTGTGCCGTGCGTGTGATCATTGCTTGTACAGCCCTCTCGCAGTGTCCGGAGCAAGTATGGTGGGTCTGACACACCGGTGTCAATGTGTTCTTTTTTCCATTTCCAGGAGTGTATATTGCCTGACGGATAGGATGAGATCGTTTTCTGATAACGCTGTAGCATACGGGAAAGTGTCGTCATTGGGTGACTATAGGAGGATACAATATACCTTGCACTGAATTTATATTTGGTGTGACGAATCTCATCTTCCTCTAAATATACAGGGTGTTACAAAAAGGTACTGCCAAACTTTCAGGAAACATTCCTCACACACAAATAAAGAAAAGATGTTATGTGGACATGTGTCCGGAAACGCTTAATTTCCATGTTAGAGCTCATTTTAGTTTCGTCAGTATGTACTGTACTTCCTCGATTCACCGCCAGTTGGCCCAATTGAAGGAAGGTAATGTTGACTTCGGTGCTTCTGTTGACATGCGACTCATTGCTCTGCACGTCATCAACACAGATTTGCTGTGAACGTTTGGGCAGGCATTGTTGTTGATGTCTTGATTGGGCCCCATGTTCTTCCACCTACGCTCAATGGAGCACGTTATCATGATTTCATACGGGATAATCTACCTGTGCTGCTAGCATCAAGCACATCAGTACATAGCATCAACAGGTTAGTGTTCATCACGAACGTGGTTTTGCAGTCAGTGCAATGTTTACAAATGCGGAGTTGGAAGATGCCACTTTGATGTATGGATTAGAACGGGGCAATAGCTGTGGCGCGGTACGTTTGTATCGAGACAGATTTCCAGAACGAAGGTGTCCCGACAGGAAGACGATCGAAGCAATTGATCGGCGTGTTAGGGAGCACGGAACATTCCAGCCTATGACTCGCGACTGGGGAAGACCTAGAACGACAAGGACTCCTGCAATGGACGGGGCAATTCTTCGTGCAGTTGACGATAACCCTAATGTCAGCGTCAGAGAAGTTGCTGCTGTACAAGCTAACGTTGACCACGTCACTGTATGGAGAGTGCTACGGGAGAACCAGTTGTTTCCGTACCATTTACAGCGTGTGCAGGCACTATCAGCAGCTGATTGGCCTCCACGGGTACACTTCAGCGAATGCTTCATCCAACAATGTATCAATCCTCATTTCAGTGCAAATGTTCTCTTTACGGATGAGGCTTTACTCCAACGTGATCAAATTGTAAATTTTCACAATCAATATGTGTGGGCTGACGAGATTCCGCACTCAATTGTGCAATCACGTCATCAACACAGATTTACTGTGAACGTTTGGGCTGGCACTGTTGGTGATGTCTTGATTGGGCCCCATGTTCTTCCACCTACGCTCAATGTAGCACGTTATCATGATTTCATACGGGATAATCTACCTGTGCTGCTAGAACATGTGCCTTTACAAGTACGACACAACATGTGGTTCATGAACGATGGAGCTCCTGCACATTTCAGTCGAAGTGTTCGTACGCTTCTCAACAACAGATTCGGTGACCGATGGATTGGTAGAGGCGGACCAATTCTATGGCCTCTACGCTGTTCTCACCTCAACCCTCCTGACTTTCATTTATGGGGGCGTTTGAAAGCTCTTGTCTACGCAACCCCGGTACCAAATGTAGAGACTCTTCGTGCTCGTATTGTGGACGGCTGTGATACAATACGCCGTTCTCCAGGGCTGCATCAGCGCATCAGGGATTCCATGCGACGGAGGGTGGATGCATGTATCCTCGATAACGGAGGACATTGTGAACATTTCCTGTAACAAAGTGTTTGAAGTCACGCTGGTACGTTCTGTTGCTGTGTGTTTCCATTCCATGATTAATGTGATTTGAAGAGAAGTAATGGTTCAAATGGTTCAAATGGCTCTGAGCACTATGGGACTTAACATCTATGGTCATCAGTCCCCTAGAACTTAGAACTACTTAAACCTAACTAACCTAAGGACAGCACACAACACCCAGCCATCACGAGGCAGAGAAAATCCCTGACCCCGCCGGGAATCGAACCCGGGAACCCGGGCGTGGGAAGCGAGAACGCTACCGCACGACCACGAGATGCGGGCAAGAGAAGTAATAAAATGAGCTCTAACATTGGAAGTAAGCGTTTCCGGACACATGTCCACATAACATATTTTCTTTCTTTGTGTGTGAGGAATGTTTCCTGAAAGTTTGGCCGTACCTTTTTGTAACACCCTGTATAAAAATGTACTTTAATGTAGATGAGTAAGAAAAACAATCCCGTAACGTTAGAATACAGTATTGATGGTGTGCTACTCGACACAGTCACGATGATTATACACACTGACGCGCCGAGGAAACTGGTACAGGCTTGGGTACTCAAAAACAAAGATGTGGAAATAGACAGAATACGGCGATGCGGTCGGCAACGCCTATGTAAGACAACAAATGTCTGGCGCAGTTGCTAGATCGGTTACTGCTGCTACAATGGCAGGTTATCAAGATTTAAGTGAGTTTGAATGTGGTGTTGTCGGCGGGCGAGCGATGGGACACACTATCTATCTACGAGGTAGCGATGAAGTGGTGATTTTCCCGTTTAACCGTTTTACGAGTGTACCGTGAATTCCTGGAATCCGTTGAAATATCAAATCTCTGACATCTCTGCGGCCAGGTAAAAATCCTGCAAGAACGGGACCAACGATTACTGAGGATAATTGGTTAGCGTGGCAGAAGTGCAATCCTTACGCAAATTACTGCAGATGTCAGTGATGGGCCAACAAGTGTCAGCTCACGAACCATTCAACGAAACATCATCCATATCGACTTTAGGAGCCGAAGGCCCACTCGTGTACCCTTGACGACTGCACGACACAAAGCTTTACGTCTCGTCTAGGCCCGTCAACACCTACATTGGACTGTTGATGACTGGAAACATGTTGCCTGGTCGGACGAATTCAAATTGTATCGAGCGGATGGACGCGTACGGGTATGGAGACAACCTCATGAATCCATGGACCCTGCATGTCAGCAGGGGACTGTTCAAGTTGGTGGAGGCTCTGTAATGGTGTGGGGCATGTGCAGTTGGTGTGATATGGAACTCCTAATACGTCTAGATATGACTCTGGCACGTGACACGTACGTAAGTATCCTGTCTGATCGCCTGCATCCATTCATGTCCACTGTGCATTCCGATGGACTCGGGCAATTCCAGCAGGACAATACGACAACCCACGCTCCCAGAATTGCTACACAGCGGCTCCAGTCATGTATAAAGGACATCACGTATAGAACACTACTGCGACCCATTCTCGAGCAACGCTCGAGTGTTTGGGATTCCCACCAGGTCGTATTAAAGGAAGACATTGAAGCAATTCAGAGGCAGGCTGCTAGACTTGTTACTGGCATGTTCGATCAACACGCAAGTGTCACGAAGATGCTTCGTTAACTTAAATGGGAAACCCTGGAGGGAAGAAGACGCTCTTTTCGCGAAACAATGTTATTAAATGTTAGAGAATCGGCATTTGGGGCAGTTTGTAAAACGATTCTGCTGTCGCCAGTGTGTATTCTGCGTACGGATCACGAAAACAGGATAAGAGAAATCATGATTCGTACGGAGATATATTGACAGTCTTTTCTCCTTCTCTCCATTTGCGAGTGAAACAGTAACGGGATTGACTCGTTGTGGTACAACATACCCTCCACCATGCACAGTATGGTGGCTTGTGGAATAATACAGAGTGTCCCATTTATCTTGCACTCTTGCTCACTCAGAATAACTTTTTTCTGCTGCGTTAAATGAAAAATTGTTTCAAACAGTGTATTATACAATAATTGGGTAGCTCTTGCTGAGGGTATACTTTATATGTATCCCCACAGATGTGGGAGATACAGGGTAGTCGTTAAATTTTTTAAATGTAGCCATGTATATTTTATTCAAGAATACAGTTACCATCTCTAAGAACTATTCCCAAATGTATCACACTGTACGATTTTGGCAATAAAATGAACGTGATGGGCCAGTTAGTTGGCCCGTCCAATCTCCGGACCATTCATGCCAGAGTTTTTTTCTTTGGGGAGCAGTCAAGGATCATGTCCACCAAAATATTTCAACAACACCAGACCACATGCAGCAACGCATTATTGATCCTTGTACAGCCAACACAGAGGAAGCAGCACCACGATGTACGTGGTCCTTCATCCACAGTGTGACCCTGTGAATCAATGCGAACGGTCACCATTTTGAGCAAATGATGTAAACGCTCTGGTTTGCATGTAGTGGTAGTATCACAGCAAAAGTTTCTACAAAGGGATATGTTACCTCTGCATTGTCGTAAGTACTGTAATTAGGGTATTTCACAATAACAAGATCCAGTTTATGTACAGTGCTGTACTGTTTCATTCGATGTTTATTGGTAATTTGTGAAATGTTCCAACGCGCCTTGAAGATGGTTCAAATGGCTCTGAGCACTATGGGACTTAAAATCTGAGGTCATCAGTCCCCTAGACTTAGAACTACTTAAACCTAACTAACCTAAGGACATCACGCACATCCATGCCCAAGGCAGGGTTCGAAGCTGCGCCGTATCAGCAGCGTGGTTCCGGACTGAAGCGCCTAGAACCGCTTGGCCAAAGCGGCCGGCCGCCTTGAAGAGGTTAAATGATTTAGATAATGGAAATCACTGAAGCAATATTTAAATTAGAGAAACTATGCATTATTTACAATTTCCATAACCACTAGTTTTATAACTTCATCCGCCATCAGTGCCAGGAGCTGAGTATCATATTAGATTTTAATCTACTACGCTGCTGACGGCATACATAATGTAAAGTAACATATTAGCAACTCGGTGGAAAAGAATGAAAGTGCGGGAGCACATTAAAGAGGTCTCCCAATGTGCACAGAAAGCTGGACGTTACATGGCTTGTTGGCCAGAGTAAGTCGCCAAATGGACTGGCCGAGCAATACGAGTCAGTTGAAAAAAAATGGTTCAAATGGCTCTGAGCACTATGGGACTTAACTTCTAAGGTCATCAGTCCCCTAGAACTTAGAACTACTTAAACCTAACTAACCTAAGGACATCACACACATCCATGCCCGAGGCAGGATTCGAATCTGCGACCGTAGCGGTCGCGCGGTTCCAGACGAGTCAGTTGAAGGAACGGAAAAACACAGTCAGTGTCAATCGGCGTTCAGTTGCGATGTACATTGCTGGTGTTCTTCATAACATGTCCCAGGGACAAGATCTGGATGACTCCACTTAGGGGAGAATCATAAGGAAGCTGGAAGAAGAAGAAGTGTGACGAGTGTAACCCAAAACTTCGGTATGGCCCACAGCATTCTTTCACGTGCATGGCGAGGGTTTCGAACCACTGATAATGAACTAATGTCAACTACAGCAACGGATGACCTTCACATTGTGCAGATGGAAAGAATGGACCAGCGTCAAACAGCGGGGGCATTTGCAACCACATTTAATAGGACTGCAAAGAAGGCAATCTCTTCGCTTCGCAGTGGCACGGTGACTGTAATGGAGTGAACTATTTGCCCGACGTCTAGTACGTAGTGTCCGACTGACACCCGCACGTCGTTGGTACAGTTGGTGCCAAGGGCATAAGGACTGGACCAACGAGGTGTGGGTTCGCCGTGCTCTTCTCCGATGATGACAAATTCAGACTGAGTAATGATTCTGGAATTACTGTCATATGGTGAGAGGTGAGAACACGTAATGCACCCAGGAACATTGACTGAAACGATCGTTTTCAATTGGTTCAAATGGCTCTGAGCACTATGGGACTTAACATCTGTGGTCATAAGTCCCCTAGAACTTAGAACTACTTAAACCTAACTAACCTTAGGACATCACGCACATCCATGCCGCAGGATTCGAACCTGCTACCGTAGCAGTCGCGCGGTTCCTGACTGAGCGCCTAGAACCGCTAGATCACCGCGACCGGCTGATCGTTTTTGTGTTCCAGGTTTATCGTGGGGGGGGGGGGGGGGGTGAGGTGGAGGACGCAATATTGCATGGGCGTACTGAATCGAAATCTTTGACCATGGTAAACTTACCTGTCAACGTTATTCCTTCCCATGTGTGTCTTTTCAGGTGTGCCTTCGGTCCTGACATCAATTTTATGGCTGACAATGCGCGACCGAATCGAACAGCGAAAGTGTAGGAACCCTTGGAACGAGATGTTATTCAGCGAATGGACCGGCCTGCCTGTTCCCCCGACTTAAATCCCACGGAGCACGTGTGGGTTGCGGTGAGGAGATGTATTGGAGCACGTCCGCAGGTACTAATCACCATACAGCAGTAGTCAATGTCACGGGTGGAGAAATGGAATTCTCTATCCCTCGAACTCCTTACTCTCCTTATGGCCAGGATGGGAGTACGTTGTGGAGCATACATTGACGCCCGTGGTGACCACACATACCGTTCAGAACCATGTTCCGCCTCTTGTAACGTCCAGCGGGCAATTATAAACAGTAGTAGCCTCAGTGTAATTATTGTCTTTGAAAAGTGAGTCATATATGTTGGTCTCATTTTCTATTTGTTTCAGTTTCTTTCCGTGCTGTACTGTAGCATTTATTTCTATGTGTTGTCGAAATTTCGTGGTGCTATGTTACTTGCCAGTGAATCATCATGCAAAAGTAACTTTCGTACTTAACACGTGCACACCAGTCTTTTTAACTGATAGTGTACCGCGTTTTTATATCTAAAAATCAGCCAAAGTATATATTGATTACGTCGTGCCATGGCCTAAGAGTTTTTAGAACCGCACGGCGGAGGTTCGAATCCTCCCTTGGGCACTGGTGTGTGTGTTTGTCCTTAGGATACTTTAGGTTAAGTCATGTGTAAGCTTAGGGACTGATGACCTTAGCAGTTAAGTCACATAAGATTTCACACACATTTGAACTTTTTTTTTAATTTTCAGATATTACGTCGCTATTTACGATGAAAGAATGAGTATAGAGTTACCAACGTCGCTGTAAAGTAAGTAACTAGGAATATTGCTCTATAGCATCGGGACCACCACTACAGAAATAGCCAAGTATTCAGTTCAAAGCTACTATCGCCTGCCTGATCTTAAGAGTTTCTTTGACGATATACACACTGCTGGCCACCGTAAATGCAACACCAAGAAAGACAAGAGGTAGCACAACAAAATTTATTTTGTAGATAACATGTTTGACCATGTATCAAATGATTACGTTTACAGACGTCTGTGACATGTGGTTCCTGTCAGAATCAGTAGCCAGAGTAGCCGCCATTGTTGGAGATCACCGCTGCCACACGTCTCGGCATTGAGTCAAAGAGACGTTGGATGTGTTCCTGGGGTACAGCAGCCCAAGCAGCTTCCACACGTTGCCAAAGATCATCTGGTGTGGCAGCTGGGGATGTAATCTGGGTCACTCGTTGAGCAACCATGGACCACATGTTTTCTATCGGCGAAAGATCCGGAGAGCGAGCCGGCCAGGGAAGCAATTCAATCTGGTTATTGACGAAGAACCTTTGGACAATGCGTGCCACGTGTGGTCGCGCATTATCCTGTTGAAATATGGTTGTGGCCGAGCCCTGAAGGTAAGGAAGGACAACTGGCTCCAGCACCTCGGATATGTAGCGCCGGCTATTTAAAGTACCGGCAATGCGTACTAGAGGCGTGCGAGAGTAATATCCAATACCGCCCCATACCATAATACCCGATGCAAGACCAGTGTGGCGGTGCATAATGCAGCTGTCCAGCATCCTCTCTCCACGGTGTCTCCACACTCGAATCCGACCATCGTGGTGCTGCAGACAGAAGCGTGCCTCGTCAGTAAAGACAACGTCATTCCATTCTGCCGTCCACATTCGTCTGTCATCACACCATTGGCGACGGAGACGTCTGTGGTTCTGCGTCAATGGTAGACGAAGCAATGGACGTCTTGCGGACAGACCACTCTGCAGTAAACGGCGTCGAATGGTACGCGCAGACACTGGATGATGCGTTACAGACGCAATGTGCTGTGCTATGGTTCGGGATGTCACTGAGTGATCCGTCACTGCCATGCGCACAATTTGCCTATCAGCACGTGCAGTGGTGCACCGAGGTGAATGCGATCGACCACGTCGGTCCGTCGTACCCTCCTGCATCCAACGGTCACATATCCGCATTACAGTTGTTTGGTTTCGTCCAACACGACTAGCGATTTCTCTGTATGATAATCCACAATCTCGGTAAGCCACTATCCTTCCTCTGTCGAACTCGGATACTTGATCAAAAGATGTTCGCTGTTGTCTACGAGGCATAACTGATCGTCTTGTGAAAGAACCACAAGGTAAACACACGTGCCGAACGTATACTCGTCGAAATCGCCAAGCCTTAAATGGCGCTATGAGGTGGCGCCACAGGCGCGCGTGATGTGCGTCTGCGCTGAAATTCTGATTAGTTGCATATCTCATCGCTGCAAACTCATGGTGTAAATTTCACATGATTCGGATGCTTCCTTCAGGGTGTTGCATTTACGGTGGCCAGCAGTGTATGCAGAAGATTGATGCAAAGTGGAAGATTAGGGGGAAACGTCTCCTAGGCTATAGCTAAGCCACTCCCTCACGATTCAGTTTCCCAGTAGAGGTAATGTAACGAACTATCAGAAGAACTCGTGTGGAATTTCGAACATTGGAGAGAGGTACCAGCAAAATAGAATTTGTGTTATTGGAGCTCGGTCTGGTAGAGCTTTGTCCGTAGAAGACACCAGTCAGGATTTGAGACTCTCTGCAGGGCAGAGCTTCCATGTGCTCTTTGAGCTCTTGGATTATACTTTTGTTATTTCGTTTCAAGAATGCAAAGATAATTTAGTTGGAAGTGCATTCGCTTCAGTGAGGAAAAGCTACTTTCAACAAAGGTATGAGAAAACACTTTGAATGAATGCTTAAGGGTGTAGCCCTCGTTGAACGCATGAAATGTAGGTGATATTCGTCCACATCGGACGCTCTCTGTAGCCGCTGCACAAGGTGGAAGGACCCCTTCCAGCCGGAACACTGGTTTTCTGCGGAATTCCCGAAGCCCTCACGTAGGTTCAAATGGTTCAGATGGCTCTGAGCACTATGGGACTTAACATCTGTGGTCATCAGTCCCCTAGAACTTAGAACTACTTAAACCTAACTAACCTAAGGACATCACACACATCCATGCCCGAGGCAGGATTCGAACCTGCGACCTCACGTGGGCTCTACGTGAAGTCGTCGACTTGGCGTGCAGTTTTAACTCTAGTGGTGTTATGGTTGTTGTACGTTTACGTTATATTCATTTGACAATCCACCCGAGAGCATCCTGTTTTATATATAAAAACAGAGATAGCCCCAATAACATGTGTTTTTATGCGTGAGTCATTCAAGGAATTTCAGAGGCAAATGACAATTTCCTAAATTTCGATTGTTGCAAATATTACAAACTAAGTACCATCAATGATCATTTTCTGATGCTTATTTATTAACCAAGTTTCAGTAACACAAAGATTTATAGCTAAATGTGACGTGTTGTTCCATTGTTGTATGATGGAATCATGAAAACTGTCAACCGAACAAGACTTCAGCTATTTTCGTAAGAATGAAGTTCTAAATGGTTGCTTGTAAGAGCAAAATTTTATAGGAGGACAGTTTAGGTTCCAATGAATAGCTACATGAGATAACACAGTTTTTTTTTCTCAGACACTTAAAACGGACTGTAGAATCACAACTGCTTCTGTCCTAGCGTGTTCGTTGTTACTCATGCTGTCATAATTTTTACCTTGTCCCCAGGCTACCAATATATAACCTTATTCCGTATATTTTTATATTTGTATCGGAACTTTCAAAGCATAGAAATGTTTTGGACGTACTTGGTTTTTGTAATGTTCGGTAGGAGCCCGAACTGATATTGGTGATCTTACTACGACAGCCAGAACCCTCAGCGCAAATAATTTGTAGAGGATGCCTCAATAACGGTAAGATCAGCACAGAGCAAGTAACTACGTATTTTCTGTGTTTGTTTCTTATTATGGCATCCATAACACGGATAAAGACACAGACGACATTTATGATGCAACTCAGCTTTCACTAAAATGCTCTTGTATATTTCGGATCGACAGTTCAAAACATGGATATGAGCACTATGGGACTTAACACATGAGGTCTTCAGTCCCCTAGAACTTAGAACTACTTAAACCTAACTAACCTAAGGACATCACACACATCCATGCCCGAGGCAGGATTTGAACCTGCGACCGTAGTGGTCGCGCTGTTCCAGACTGAAGCGCCTAGAACCTCTCGGCCACACTTGCCGGCGATCGACAGTTCATTCAGCTATCGATTCTCATGTACAGCATTCTGGCCCAGTTGACAGAATAAGCAGCCATTGTTGCTATTAATAGCTTACAAAATTATTTCGTGTGAAACTGATGAAATTCTTTCTCTAAATTCAAGAAAAGTGTGATAACGAGTGTTGAATCTTTCGATGTTTTTGAATATGTTGATGGCCAGGATAAGATCATAGAATCTGCTACATCCTGTATCAAATACAGTCTGGTTAGCGGCGAGCTGGAGAATGTTGCTCATAAAATGATCCACATTCTCTCAAAAGTTGTCTCTCCTTGTGACAGATGTAAGACTGGTCTGAGGTTAGCATGTTCGGCTGAATCACATGTGCTCTTCAATTGCGCGCTGTATAGAATATTACTTAAAGTAATTTAAAATTAAGATCATGGTGTGTCATGAATGTTGTTGATGTAGGAATGCTGTATCAGAGGGCACATGTTTGGTGTTGTGATTATGAAACAGTCTATCAAGTAAATAATTCGTATGGCAATAACATCTACACAATTTTTGTAGGAAGATGCAATGTGAACATTCAGTAATGTGTTATTAGCGTATCCTACACAGGAATTCAACGCAAAGTCAAAGCGGCGAGGACTGCCAGTGTTTGAACGCTGTTAAAGGTCGCTGAAAGTACAGAACATGGGCAAAAATAGTTTCTTCAACAATTTGATTTTTGATTCCTTTGAATTTGTTTTCATTCTTGTAAGAAAGTATTAAGTGATCCACATACGTTGGGGAACACAACTACAGTATTTTTACACCAGTGTAAGTTCTTGTGTATTTTTACAGCAATATCTGTAATTGGGGAACTGAAACGGATTTTTTTTTGTTTTTTTTTTTTTTTTTTTTTGTTATTGAAGCGACATGTTGGAAGGGATTCATTCTGATGTGAACAGATGAGTCACTGATGATCAATGAGAATTTTATCTCATTAGACAGGGTTCTGTTTCAGTCGTATTTTGTTGGCCTAGTCGTAAGCAGGTTGGAGCTGTTAATTAATGAAATTATCAGCTGCAGTTATTTATTCTGCTTTTAGCTACAAACAATCTGAAGTATAATTCGTAAATGAGCAGACAACCTCATAAAACTATACTCTATAAATACTAGCGTTCATCTGTAAAAATGAACATATTTTACGTCTATATGTTCACAAACTACAAGGTATATGATTTTCATAACTTTAATAAATACGCCAATAAAGAGTAAGGACGAAGTCTGTATCTAGAACACTTTGAATCGGACGTAACAAAAGATAAGCTAATTAAAAGTCTGTAACTGCTGCTTAAATTTTTTATATGGTTTTCGTAGATGGTTATGTCCAATAGGACAGGCAGTATGCCTAAGGCGTTAAAAAGTTGTGGTTTGTTTGACACCGTACGTTTTCGTTATTCCATAGTGGCCGAAGTGTCGGGAACGTTATTCAAGATACTTGCCGTTAGCGATATTTGGGATCTGCATTATTCTCTCATGCCTGTATTGAAAATAAGAACACTTCCTCCAGTAGAAGATAACCAAAACTAAGTAACCTACTGCATAATATTTGATCCGTATTCATACTGAACGATTTTGCGGCTGTGTGTGTGTGCTGGTTAGCAGGAAGCACGGAATAGACGCGGCGGCGCCGGCAGCTGTGCAGTCTCAGTGTTAAGGTCAAGGAGAGCGGCGGGGAAAGTGCGACCCCAATAGCCTGCGGTAATTATGTCAGCTGGAATAACAAGGGGGCCACCGCATCCGGGAGGCTTCCCTGCGCGCCCTGCCGCTTTCTTATCGCTGCTGGGCGCCGCCCGGCTCACGCACATACGGTCGTTAGGGCCGCTTTCACGTTACCTCAACTAATGGCACCATCTTATGTCATCACATGCCGCCGGCCGCCGCGTATATCTGTGACCACCGAGGGTAAATAACGTCGGAAATGGCTTTTGTATGAGTGGGATACAACCCGCAAAGGATGTCAAAATAGATCTCATAATTCAGAACCGTGTGGCCGACACGTTAACATCCTTGTTCACTTACCGCACGAGATGCCTCAGTGGTCATGATACAGGATACGTATTCGAGAGCACCGAGGTTCATATCTCCTCCAACCTTTCTGATTTAAGCGTGTCAAAGTCACTACAGACTACGGTAGCATCCTTCGCCCAAAGTGACTAGCTAATCGTTTTACTGCGTTTATAATAGCCAAGTTTCGAGCTAGATATTAAACACTATGCTTTCTTCCTTTCTCTTATGAAAATCATAGAATACTCTGTTACATATACTACACAACATTTAAGCTTTCGTTTTCGATATTCATTTAGATGACGAAAGAAATAGGCATGGACATATGTTCTCGATGAGATTCCATGATAAATTATGCTTATTCATAAATACTGTTCGTCATAATCTACTTCAAATCCCTTGCACATAGCAATGTTCGTAGCGACTGGAACAGCGTACAAAAGACTATCATCAATAGGAAAGCCAACTGCATTTATCAACGTAAGCAGTTATTTCAAACAACAAGCGGAAAAAAAGTTTATATGCAGGACATCCAAGGCTGCTCAAGGTCATGATGAATGAAAACAACGCTGACAGCTGGCAAAACTTGGTTTTAATTGAACACACTACCGGTTTCACGGCTTACAGCCGCATCTTCAGGTGCAACCCACATATTTAAAACTTGAAATACAGGGTGGTCCATTGATCGTGACCGGGCCAAATATCTCACGAAATAAGCGAAAAACGAAAAAACTGCAAAGAACGAAACTTGTCTAGTTTGAAGGGGGAAACCAGATGGCGGCATGGTTGGCCCGTTAGATGGCGCTGCCGTAGGTCAAACGGATATCAACTGCGTTTTTTAAATAGGAACCTCATATTTGTTACATATTCGTGTAGTGCGTAAAGAAAAATGAATGTTTTAGTTGAACCACTTTTTTCGCTTTGTGATAGTTGCCACTGTAATAGTCACAAACGTATAAGTACGTGGTATCACGTAACATTCCGCCAGTGCTGACGGTATTTGCTTCGTGATACACTTCCCGTGTTAAAACGGACCATTTACCAATTGCGGAAAACGTCGATAACGTGTTGATGTATGGCTATTATGTTCAAAATGCCCAACGGGCGTGTGCTATGTATGCTGCTCGGTATCCTAGACGACATCATTCAAGTGTCCGGACCGTTCACCGGATACTTACGTTAGTTAAGGAAACAGGAAGTGTTCAGCTACATGTGAAACGTCAACCACTTTCTGCAACAACCACGTCCTCCACTTTTTCTAGTGAAAATCTCAATTCTGAAATCATTCTGATTAAAACTGTTGGTGTCAATAATGGCTATGATCCTTCTACAGTAGATAGTATTTTTAGTAGGGAGTAGCCTTCTCCGCTATTAATTCTCTAAAAAAGTAAATGCTTTCCTCTTTGCAGAATTCTGGTGTTTATAAAATTATTTGCGGAAATTGTCCCGCCTATTACATAGGCCAAACAGGCCGAGCTATTTCGATAAGATTCAAGGAACAACTTCTAGGCAAAAAATGTACTCATGTTCACAATTCTACTTTTGCTGACCATTTGTTAATCATGAGATATAATCCTGAAGATGTAAAAGACGTCCAGATCTTGCACTCGGAGAAAAAAGGGTTTAGGCGTAAGGTCTTAGAAGAGCTAGAGATTTTTAAACATCTATATCTGAAGGACGGTCTCATTCTTACCGAACAGTTGCAATTACGCAACAAAAACTTTTTTCGAGGTATAGAGCCGCAAATTAAAAATGGTCTGAATGGCGATACTCTCCTCAATGTACTCTCTTAAACACCGTTCTCCATTCCATGTTCATGTTTTCTCCGTACATTACTTGAACTGTATTTTCTTTTGTAAAGTAAGACCGGTACAGTATGTTGTAACTTTCATGCACTGGTTCCTGTTGTTACCTGTAATGTTTAAAATTTTCTTTGCAATGCTTCTTTTGCTCTTGTCTGTAATTCGATTATTTCTTTCTAGATGGTGCGAATCTGTTTTTGTGTCCAACTCTTAGCTACCTTGGCCTGTTAGCCGTCTAGTGTGACGGTAGCGGCTGTGTTGACGCAGTTCTTGGCCCTAAGCGACATCGCGGCTGCCATTGTGTTTCCATGGAATATTTTATCCAGTTGACAAACATGTTACATTTTTACATCTTAGTTTTTATTCTCGTGACAATTTTCTGTTTGACCAGAGCACTGTTGCTCAGATATATTTCGCCCATTACATGTAAGTACACTGTTTGTGCTTTTTATGGAAGTAATCCTATTAAGTATATTGTGTTTCAAGTCATGTTATTATATTTTCTAGGTAATCCTATGTAATTTTTATTCTGATGGAGACTGCCTTAGTGCTGTCGAAACCATGGTCAATTTGACAACAATTTTGTGCAACCGTGGTAGCTATACATGCATACTGTAATTAACTTAATGAGACAATATATGTACTGTAGTGTTTTAGTTGCAATTCTTACAGTTTCGGCTAATCCGAATCTCTGCAATCTCCGCAATATCGTTTCTTCCAGGAGTGCTGATTCTACAAGTTGTAGAACATCTGTTAAGTTTGAAAGGCAGTAGACGAGGTGGTGGAGGAAGTAACGCTTTGAGGGCGGGCCGTGAGTCGTGCTCAGATAGATCGGTCGGTAGAACACTAGCTCACGGTGGGCGAAAACAAATGATTCCACTTGTTATATATTACTGGTAGTATCTAGTGGTGGTATGCTATTATATGAGGCGTGATGTCGTGTGACCTGACAGGATTCGTCTATGACTGATTCCAGCGTATCACGTCGCCTGCTTATAACCACTTCCGTTGTCTACGTGCCAATGATGTGCTTCTAGCGTCAACACTGCCTCAATGCAAATCCCGCCAGAGGCCGTTCGAACCGGAGAGTGGTGATCCCCCCGGGCTAGGTAGTCGTTGGCTTGGGTCGCCGTCAGGAAACGTGCCACGCAGCACGTCGCAGTCCTCGGTATCACGGACTCGCGCAGAGGTCCCGAGGCATCTAACTATTCTGCTGGGCTCTACGCGCTTCATCCTTCCCTTCTCGTAGTTCTTCCGGGACAGGGGAGCGTGATGGAATGATAACTTGGTCATAATGAAACTGATAAGATATTCGCAGCCAAACATTTTGCTTTAAAATGAGTCTATGTGAAGTTACGAGAAATATATTTTTAATATAATTCCACCCTTGACACACCATTTTTCTCCTGATAGCTAAAAAATTTATGATTCATTGGGAATGTAATAGCCACAACCATTCGAGAAAATTGTTCTCGAATTTAGCACATGACAACAGTGTAGTATTCCCTTTCGTAACTAAAGTGAATGCTTCTTCCTATAAATGTTTTATCAAGTGTATGAACTTTCAACTTTCACCACTCGCAATTCTGATAGAAGTAATCCGATTGGCCTGTGAATCATTCTAGGTATAAATCCACGCCTTTCCTGAATACGTAGGATTCACACATATTAAAAAGCTTTCTTCCCGTTGATAGTTTGGATGTTTCAGCCACGCAGAAACCATTAAACACTTGGAAATGACTGAGAAGAGCTTAGTTGAAAGAGTGATTCGTCTGGAACCTCTAGGCGTTTTTAATCATCCTTGACTATGGTCGACCTGGGTGGGTTTTGTCCTTGAAGCTGAGATTATCTCTCTGATTGGGAGAATATTAAAGGCAGCGGTCAAAAGTTTACTTGTTTATGGAGGTGATAACTGATTTGAGGTACAGACGCTCATCATCAGATGGCTGCATTCACATATTAAACTAGCCATGTCGTTGCGACCATGTCATTTCTCGATGGCGCTGTGTGAGAAATAATTATCGTTAAGGCTACGCCTGTTCAGTTTTTTATTCATCTCAGAAATGCCAATACAAAGAAACACAAACGAAATTACATAATAATAAAAAGTTATTTGAAGTGAATATGTGGGGCTTAAATTAATGAAATATTACACAGTGGACGACCAGAAGCTAGTAATCACAACAGCTTTTGGAGCTGGGCGAAGTAAACGTTGTCGGTGCAGCATGTGGGAAAGAGCCTACAGCAGAGCAAGTGGTGCATGTTTTGAGGCGCTCCATGGCCACATTTGGTGGTAACAGCTGTAAGTCCCCATTTATGGAGATAACATCCGGCACTGCCGACTTAAGAGCGCGAAGTCCACGTCTCTTAACGGCTAGAGGAGAGATTTTTTGATGGTTGAGGCCAATGTGTGTCGCTTACTGCTTGATTTTTCTACTTTAACATTGTTGCTTTTAAGACAATCGTTCACCAAATATTTCTCGTTTTCACGAAGTTTTTCCTGGCTCTCAGTCTGTGGGCGGTTGTTACACACTTACGTGTTGCCCAGGCGTAGTGACTAGGTTTGTTCTTACCACACCGGCGGCACGGACGTCTGAGGGTGCAACAGCTGCCAGTTGGCGCAAATTTGGCAAGTGTCGCAGGCCGCAAAGACCCATTAACAAGTCTGCACATCTCATTCAGTGCTCACAGATTTCTCTAAAGTGGACATACCTCTACCAGACAGGACATTCGTCTTCTGCCACAGAGCAGCTGACTGATAATGCTGTTGTTCTTAAAGTTCATAGCTGAGATCCCCATGTATTTCCGATTATCTTCCTGAGAATGTTATTAATGGACTCCATTTACGTGTCAAGATACCGTGATGTGTGACGCCTAAATATTTTGGATATGGTGTAGCATCTAAAAGCGCCCCTCGCCATAAGACACTGAGTTTACAGAGTGTCTTTGTTTATGCTAGTACGTACACAGTTCAGCTTTAAGTGGGTTTGGAGCAAGTTGACAGTTATTGTAATAAATACTCATTCTTCAGAAACGTTAGGTGAGCTCCCATGTTGCCAAAGCAAACAGCCAGAGTTGCTAAAGCTAGATCTTTTACATATTTCAGTATGCATGAAAATACTTTCGTTAATCTATTTACACCTGTTATACAACAAGAGATTGTTGAACTACGTGGCAGTAGACATGCCATTACAAGTGTTCTAAATGTGTATATTGTATTAAAATGGTGTTCTATATCTATACGTTCCCCCCATGAACCATAGACCTTGCCGTTGGTGGGGAGGCTTGCGTGCCTCAGCGATACAGATGGCCGTACTGTAGGTGCAACCACAACGGAGGGGTATCTGTTGAGAGGCCAGACAAACATGTGGTTCCTGAAGAGGGACAGCAGCCTTTTCAGTAGTTGCAGGGGCAACAGTCTGGATGATTGACTGATCTGGCCTTGTAACATTAACCAAAACGGTCTTGCTGTGCTGGTACTGCGAACGGCTGAAAGCAAGGGGAAACTACAGCCGTAATTTTTCCCGAGGACATGCAGCTTTACTGTATGATTAAATGATGATGGCGTCCTCTTGGGTAAAATATTCAGGAGGTAAAATAGTCCCCCATTCGGATCTCCAGCCGGTCGAAGTGGCCGTGCGGTTAAAGGCGCTGCAGTCTGGAACCGCAAGACCGCTACGGTCGCAGGTTCGAATCCTGCCTCGGGCATGGATGTTTGTGATGTCCTTAGGTTAGTTAGGTTTAACTAGTTCTAAGTTCTAGGGGACTAATGACCTCAGCAGTTGAGTCCCATAGTGCTCAGAGCCATTTGAACCATTTGATTCGGATCTCCGGGCGGGGACTACTCAAGGGGACGTCGTTGTCAGGAGAAAGAAAACTGGCGTTCTACGGATCGGAGCGTGGAATGTCAGATCCCTTAATCGGGCAGGTAGGTTAGAAAATTTAATAAGGGAAATTGATAGGTTAAAGTTAGATATAGTGGGAATTAGTGAAGTTCGGTGGCAGGAGGAACAAGACTTTTGGTCAGGTGATTACAGGGTTATAAATACAAAATCTAATAGAGGTAATGCAGGAGTAGGTTTAATAATGAATAAAAAAATAGGAGTGCGGGTTAGCTACTACAAACACCATAGTGAACGCATTATTGTGGCCAAGATAGACACAAAGCCCATGCCTACTACAGTAGTACAAGTTTATATGCCAACTAGCTCTGCAGATGATGAAGAAATTGATGAAATGTATGACGAGATAAAAGAAATTATTCAGTTAGTGAAGGGAAACGAAAATTTAATAGTCATGGGTGACTCGAATTCGTCAGTAGGAAAAGGGAGAGAAGGAAACATAGTAGGTGAATATGGATTGGAGGGAAGAAATGAAACAGGAAGCCACCTTGTAGAATTTTGCACAGAGCATAACTTAATCATAGCTAACACTTGGTTCAAGAATCATAAAAGAAGGTTGTATACCTGGAAGAATCCAGGAGATACTAAAAGGTATTAGATAGATTATATAATGGTAAGACAGAGATTTAGGAACCAGGATTTAAATTGTAAGACATTTCCAGGGGCAGATGTGGATTCTGACCACAATCTATTGGTTACGAACTGCAGATTGAAACTGAAGAAACTGCAAAAAGGTGTGAATTTAAGGAGATGGGACCTGGATAAACTGAAAGAACCAGAGGTTGTAGAGAGTTTCAGGGAGAGCATAAGGGAACAATTGACAAGAATGGGGTAAAGAAATACAGTAGAAGAAGAATGGGTAGCTCTGAGGGATGAAGTAGCGAAGGCAGCAGACGATCAAGTAGGTAAAAAGACGAGGGCTAATAGAAATCCTTGGGTAACAGAAGAAATATTGAATTTAATTGATGAAAGGAGAAAATATAAAATTGCAGTGAATGAAGCAGGCTAAAAAGAATACAAACGTCTCAAAAATGAGATCGACAGGAAGTGCAAAATGGCTAAGCAGGGATAGCTAGAGGACAAATTTAAGGATGTAGAGGCTTGTCTCACTAGGGGTAAGATAGATACTGCCTACAGGAAAATTAAAGAGACCTTTGGAGAAAAGAGAACCACTTGTATGAATATCAAGAGCTCAGATGGCAATCCAGTTCTAAGCAAAGAAGGGAAGGCAGAAAGGTGGAAGGAGTATATAGAGGGTTTATACAAGGGCGATGTACTTGAGAACAATATTAAGAAAATGGAAGAGGATGTAGACGAAGACGAAATGGGAGATAAGATACTGCGTGAAGAGTTTGACAGAGCACCGAAAGACCTGAGTCCAAACAAGTCCCCGGGAGTAGACAACATTCCATTAGAACTACTGATGGCCTTGGGAGAGCCAGTCATGTCAAAACTCTACCATCTGGTGAGCAAGATGTATGAGACAGGCGAAATACCCTCAGACTTCAAGAAGAATATAATAATTCCAATCCCAAAGAAAGTAGGTGTTGACAGATGTGAAAATTACCGAACTGTCAGTTTAATAAGTCACAGCTGCAAAATACTAACGCGAATTCTTCACAGACGAATGGAAAAACTGGTAGAAGCGGACCTCGGGGAAGATCAGTTTGGATTCCGTAGAAATGTTGGAACACGTGAGGCAATACTAACCTTACGACTTATCTTAGAAGAAAGATTAAGAAAAGGCAAAGCTACGTTTCTAGCATTTGTAAAATTAGAGAAAGTTTTTGACAATGTTAACTGGAATACTCTCTTTCAAATTCTGAAAGTGGCAGGGGTAAAATACAGGGAGCGAAAGGCTATTTACAATTTGTACAGAAACCAGATGGCAGTTGTAAGAGTCGAGGGGCATGAAAGGGAAGCAGTGGTTGGGAAAGGAGTGAGACAGGGTTGTAGCCTCTCCCCGATGTTATTCGATCTGTATATTGAGTAAGCAGTAAAGGAAACAAAAGAATAATTCGGCGTAGGTATTAAAATTCATGGAGAAGAAGTAAAAACTATGAGGTTTGCCGATGACATTGTAATTCTGTCAGAGACAGCAAAGGACGTGGAAGAGCAGTTGAACGGAATGGACAGTGTCTTGAAAGGAGGATATAAGATGAACATCAACAAAAGCAAAACGAGGATAATGGAATGTAGTCAAATTAAATCGGGTGATGCTGAGGGAATTAGATTAGGAAATGAGACACTTAAAGTAGTTAAGGAGTTTTGCTATTTAGGGAGTAAAATAACTGATGATGGTCGAAGTAGAGAGGATATAAAAAGTAGACTGGCAATGGCAAGGAAATCGTTTCTGAAGAAGAGAAATTTGTTCAAATGGCTCTGAGCACTATGGGACTCAACTGCTGTGGTCATTAGTCCCCTAGAACTTAGAACTACTTAAACCTAACTAACCTAAGGACATCACACACATCCATGCCCGAGGCAGGATTCGAACCTGCGACCGTAGCAGTCGCACGGTTCCGGACTGCGCGCCTAGAAATTTGTTAACATCGAGTATAGATTTAAGTATCAGGAAGCCTTTTTTGAAAGTATGTGTATGGAGTTTAGCCATGTATGGAAGTGAAACATGGACGATAACTAGTTTGGACAAGAAGAGAATAGAAGCTTTCGAATTGTGGTGCTACAGAAGAATGCTGAAGATAAGGTGGGTAGATCACGTAACTAATGAGGAGGTATTGAATAGGATTGGGGAGAAGAGAAGTTTGTGGCACAACTTGACTAGGAGAAGGGATCGGTTGCTAGGACATGTTTTGAGGCATCAAGGGATCACAAATTTAACATTGGAGGGCAGCGTGGAGGGTAAAAATCGTAGAGGGAGACCAAGAGATGATTACACTAAGCAGATTCAGAAGGATGTAGGTTGCAGTAGGTACTGGGAGATGAAGAAGCATGCACAGGATAGAGTAGCATGGAGAGCTGCATCAAACCAGTCTCAGGACTGAAGACCACAACAACAACATCTATATGTTCAAACAAAGGAGATCGGCGAAAGACAAAATAGCATAACTATGATAAGCGTATCTCTTAGTAAAAATGGTTCAAATGGCTCTGAGCACTATGGGACTCAACTGCTGTGGTCAGCAGTCCCCTAGAACTTAGAACTACTTAAACCTAACTAACCTAAGGACATCACACACATCCATGCCCGAGGCAGGATTCGAACCTGCGACCGTAGCAGTCGCACGGTTCCGGACTGCGCGCCTAGAACCGCGAGACCACCGCGGCCGGCGTATCTCTTAGTATTATGATGTAAACTTTATTTCACTGTTTCCACTGATACCTACTATGCACAGCTGTATATACATGCTGAACATTAATAAAACCGACTAACTGTAGGGACGGATTCTTGGCTGAAAATTGAGGAAGAAAGATTCTATGAACACGTGTCCGGAAATCCATCGTTGCCAGGGTAGATGGCGCTGACGAATGAAAGTCACTCTGATCAAGTACCGTGTGTTCCTTGTGTGTTGCAGGCTGTGGACTGACGCAGCGTACTGCAAGACGCAGTATGGGCTGGTGTTTATGTCGGGAACAAGCCGAGATCGTGTTTGTGTACGGCCAAGCAGACGTAAACGGTCGAGAGGCAACACGACTGTACCAAAACAAGTACCTTCACCGACACCAACCGTATCACACTATATTTCAAGCCCTTTCTAGGCGTTTGTGTGTCCATGGTACCTTTCAGACAGACGAACAAGCAGGGAGGCGGCGGACTGTGTTTACATCAGATTTGGAGGACCGGGTTCTACAGAATATTGAGGCAAACTCTAGTACAAGCTCCAAGCAAGTGGCCTGCCAACATGGTGTAAGCCAAATTACGCTGCCTGGGATACCTGAGAATGTGCTTTTGCCAATATGACAGGTTATGTGGTTTCTGAATGACGGAGCACCAACCCTCTTCCGCATTACAATTTACCGACACCACATCTTCCCCGCACGTTGGATAGGACGCAGATGCCCTGTACCATGGCTGCTAGATCACCGGAATTAAACTCCCGGATTTTTACCTCTAGGGGCATCTGAAAAGCTTTGTGTATGCTCAACCAATTCCTGATGTGCAGACCCTTCAACAGCGTGTTCATGGCGCTTGTGGCACTATTAGGAGAGAGGAGGGAACGTGGGAAAGAGTGCGGCAGTCCATGATGCAACGTGTGAACGTGTGCATTGGATCCCATGGATACCACTTTGAACATCTGTTGTGAAGTGTATGCGATGCTGCTGTATAATGTGTTCCAGGACGATTTGTTGTCGTTGGACACACACGGTCCATTTCCGGACACATGTTCATAGGATCTTTTTTTCCTCCATTTCCAGTCAGGAATCCCTCCCTGCAGTTAGTTTTATTAATTTTCACCCTTCGCGCTTCTGTTCTAAAGAAATTCCCTATTGAATATAAAAACATTTTTGACATTATTACCATGATGTGATATTAGTGTCGCATATCGCTATGTGATATTAACTCATTTTCTGTCGCTGTTTCGTTGTTATTTTAGTGATGATACTGGGGTGGCGTATTTGGAAAGGCAGCCTTGTGCTCGCCACGCTGATGTGGTGTGGCTCTGGAGACGGCTCTGAGCACTATGGGACTCAACATCTGAGGTCATTAGTCCCCTAGAACTTAGAACTACTTAAACCTAACTATCCTAAGGACATCACACACATCCATGCCCGAGGCAGGATTCGAACCTGCGACCGTAGTGGTCGCGTGGTTCCAGACTGAAGCGCCTAGAACCGCTCGGCCGCACTGGCCGGCCTCTGGAGACGTCTCGCTGCCTTGTTCTGTAGGCAGAAGACAGTTTGTGAATCTCATTAGGTGAAGACGACTTCCTTTTGGGGATATGGCAGTTTCACGGAAATCGAGCAGTGTCCTGCTCGGCCACTGATGAATGCCGGGCAGTCGCTTACACCTCCTGTAGTCAGTGAGTGCTACGGCAACCCCACAGCCCACAGAAAATAACATAGAACAACATTTTTGCCTTCTTGCGCGTAGTTCAAAGAGCAAGACACCTCGGCAACATCCGACCAGCGTGGGAGAGTCGGTTGTATTCACTCTAAACATTTGATTCAGCTGATGTTATTGCGTCGCTCTGGGCCGTGAACTTGGTACATAAGGATGACCAATCATGAAGACACTGCTTTGGCCCAGTACCAACTTCATCTTTAAAAGTGTGTATTTTCCCTTGCTTTTTTATGAATTTAGCAACAATTCTTGTCCGTCGCATTGGTAACAGCACGGAGTCGACCCCGTTTGGTAGAGGTTTTACAAAGTAGAGAGGTGAGGGCTGTGAACTGAGATTCTGTGCATTCTGCTCCGGGTCGTTGCTGAGAAGAGCTTATCTCCGGCCGTCGTGAAGTGCTGATTGTTGTACGCTACGTGCTTAGACGAATGTGAGTGTCGCAGTTTGGTAGCGTCATCTATATCCTGTGCATCTCGTTACTTGCTTACCTTGCCACGCAACTTGTGTTTCTTAATTTGGTTAGAATATGTAACTTCTTGTCGTAAAGTTAACTCTGATTTCGTGAAATGATCAGATAAGCAGATCTTGTTGCGCTTACTCCATATAGTCTTTCACCTCCACACTGTGTTTGTGTCATTTTGTAATTTGATCTGAGTTGTACAGAAGTTCGCTGTCTGTTAATTCCACTGTGATTTATATCTGTCACTAGAGCAAATAAATAACTGTTAATCTCAGTCTCAACTTAGATTTCAAGATCCCATAACTTATCACACAATTGTCCTCATTAGGCGACCCTTTAAAAAATAAATATAAGTTATTGTACACCTGCCTGGCTCACTTCAGTGTGTCCGGAATTTTCTTGTGCACATTATCCAACTATCAGGATAACGTATTTATTATTTTGTGACACCAACGAGCATTGTATTACTACAAGTTGGCTTTATTAACAAAGCGGCTAGGACTTTCACATTACTGTTATATCCCTCATGGTCTTTTTGTATTTGCAATGTCTCAAGGTGGAAACTGATCAATGATAGGAGAGTTCGGAGTCCCTGCCGACTTGTCCATACGGGAAACCATACTAAATCAGTTTCTAGTAATTTTTTCCATTTAGGTGATCAAATGGTTCAAATGGCTCTGAGCACTATGGGACTCAACTGCTGAGGTCATTAGTCCCCTAGAACTTAGAACTAGTTAAACCTAACTAACCGAAGGACATCACAAACATCCATGCCCGAGGCAGGATTCGAACCTGCGACCGTAGCGGTCTTGCGGTTCCAGACTGCAGCGCCTTTAACCGCACGGCCACTTCGGCCGGCTTTAGGTGATCTTTTTTTTATAAATTGATGATATTTACCACTATGTAGATACTTCATAGTTCAAACTGACCGTCGCAGCACGGAGCGGAATGAAAACGGAGTGAAAAATATTCACGGAAGAAGTCTGCAATACCATAGCACGAAAGATAAGCACAATAAAATATGCATCTACACTCTTGACAAATCGTGAACCGGTAATTTTTTTTAATGACGACCACTTATCTTAGTAAATATCTTCCCCTAGGTTGGGAAAAACCACATGTACACTACTATATTCTAGGTGCAAGTAGTGTCTCCGCATACAAGAAATCACGGCTATACGTCTACAAGTCGATAAATAATCCTACGAAATACTACGATCCACGGTTCTTCAATCGTTTATCTCCAAACGCTAGCGATAGCATAATATCAACGTACCTCCGCAGCCAAGGTTGTTTACGCACACATGTTCGATGGCACGAAGCGCGGAGGCTGCTCGTTCGAATTCTGTTGGCGAAATGAACCTTTGCCACCAATGTTTCAACGGAAATGGTAGAAGAGTGGAGGCGTACAGTCGGAAACGTACAACACACTCGTCACTGTGCAAAAGGGACAATCTGGGAAACCCGCATTACTTTGGTTTTATGTGGCTTTTCTTCAACATTTTAAGGTGCTCTCAGATTTATATGGATCGTTCGGGTGACTATTTGAATGTTTTTATAGTACGCCGTGTTGTGTTTCTGTTGTTGTCGAAGTGCATCGAATGAAAGGTAAGGGAGAGTGTATATACAAATGCAACATCTAACTTACTTCTCTCAAACTGTACCTATTGGCCTCTGAACTTAAAGTCTCTGCCCAACTGACGGATTATCATGAATAATGTGAATGCATAAGAAGCGACACTTAACAGTAATATGTGATAATATTAAAGATAAACGGTTTATTACTGTACCGTCTGACGTAGTTCAAATGGTTCAAATGGCTCTGAGCACTATGGGACTCAACTGCAGAGGTCATTAGTCCCCTAGAACTTAGAACTAGTTAAACCTAACTAACCTAAGGACATCACAAACATCCATGCCCGCGGCAGGATTCGAACCTGCGACCGTAGCGGTCTTGCGGTTCCAGACTGCAGCGCCTTTAACCGCACGGCCACTTCGGCCGGCCGTCTGACGTAGTCTTCTTTGGCATTATTTATTTCCATATTCAAGTTGAAGACTAAAAATTCAGCAGAAAACTGATATCTAAAGTCTCAGAAATGATAAGCTTTGTGGTAAAAAGATAAGGGAAACTTATGCAGAGTCCAACGTTGAATATGCCTACAATCCATTTTCAATGAGACAAGACCGTCCCGTTTTAACTGATTTCGTACCAACATTACCTTAGCCACTTTTCTGTTATCCAACAAAAAAGAACTGAGCTATGACTGCACTTTACTAAGGCTACAGTTTGAAAAGAATACCGTACTCCGAATAGGATCGCAGTCGGTACCTGAGTCATGCAAAAGTTTTTACGAAAGCGCTTAGCTCGTCACGTGCTTAAGTGATCAGTTCCGTTTCCACTTGCTGTATCTCCGTTGCTACCTATGACTAAACCGCCTTTCACGCAGCACATCGCCGTGTGCTAACTTCATGTGAAAACTTCAATATAGGGGTTTCACAACCCAACCTTGACAAACATTCTAGTATCTTATTCTCCAGAACTTCTCTTCGGCTGTAGGTGGATGTTTCTTTTTCTGAATATCCCTAATGACACTATTTTAATAAAACCATGCCAACTAATTAGTATTATTAGTGGATGTTAGAAAATAAAATCTGTTACTGCCTAGTTCTATTGGTTATTAGATATCAAGGCACTGCATAAAGTTGCGCCAAGTAACATTCTGAACAAGAATTTCACTCAGACTGATTAAAAAAAAAAAAAAAAAAAAAAAAAAAAAAAAAAAACATATATCTTCCTGTTTTCTGAATGGGGCACTTTAAGACAACTCTACAGGTTGTACTAAGCAGGTGATGTCTGAGATGTTCCTTATTTCCTGACAGTTCTGACAGGTCAAAATAATTTTCCTGGTCCTAATTCTTGCAATGGAAAACTGAATAACCAAAGTACCCATTTTGTCAAGTATTTCGCGTTGTAAC
The DNA here is from genome assembly GCF_023898315.1 of Schistocerca nitens. Taxonomy (NCBI): domain Eukaryota; kingdom Metazoa; phylum Arthropoda; class Insecta; order Orthoptera; family Acrididae; genus Schistocerca; species Schistocerca nitens. The sequence goes on along the minus strand of NC_064616.1, from coordinate 357,590,829 downwards.
AGGGTATTAAGGATGTTGTGTTACAGTTTCCGATGAAACTGAGAGGAAAGATAGACGCATGAAAACGCATTGTTGTGAACAGTCCACTACATAAGGTTTTAAATCCAGAATGAGATTTTCACTCTGCAGCGGAGTGTGCGCTGATATGAAACTTCCTGGCAGATTAAAACTGTGTGCCCGACCGAGACTCGAACTCGGGACCTTTGCCTTAAGCGGGCAAGTGCTCTACCAACTGAGCTACCGAAGCACGACTCACGCCCGGTACTCACAGCTTTACTTCTGCCAGTAGCTCGTCTCCTACCTTCCAAACTTTACAGAAGCTCTCCTGCGAACCTTGCAGAACTAGCACTCCTGAAAGAAAGGATATTGTGGAGCCATGGCTTAGCCACAGCCTGGGGGATGTTTCCAGAATGATATTTTCACTCTGCAGCGGAGTGTGCGCTGATATGAAACTTCCTGGCAGATTAAAACTGTGTGCCCGACCGTGACTCGAACTCGGCTCCCGAGTTCGAGTCTCGGTCGGGCACACAGTTTTAATCTGCCAGGAAGTTTCAAGGTTTTAAATGTTTCTGTCCCTTAAAATAATGCTGGCTAGTGACAGACGGGAGCTAGTTATCTGTAAGAGCATTTGACTCTCGAGTGGTCTATTCCTAATCTTAGTTTTGAAAAAATTGCACTGTATGTTCAATACTAGTACTATATTTTGTGCTACTGCATTCCAGTATGAATTTAAGGTACTCTGGTTGCTTTTGGTCGGTCTTGCCACTTGCTCAAAAAACAAAAATGGTTCAAATGGCTCTGAGCACTATGGGACTTAACAGCTAAGGTCATCAGTCCCCTAGAACTTAGAACTACTTAAACCTAACTAACCTAAGGACATCGCACACATCCATGACCAAGGCAGGATTCGAACCTGCGACCGTAGCGGTCGCGCGGGTCCAGACTGAAGCATCTAGAACCACTCGGCCACCACGGCCGGCTCGCAGAAAACGTGTATGAAACATCATTTCAAACGTTCTCTCATTCGGAAACTCTATATCAGATTAAAACTGTGGGGCCTAGCGATATTATTTTCTACGACGATGATGTCGCTCAGTGAGCTATGTCCGACCCTGGACCGAGCGAGGTGGCGCAGTGGTTAACACACTGGATTCGCATTCGTGAGGAGGACAGTTCAAACCCGCGTCCGGCCATCGTGATTTAGGTTTTCTATGATTTCCCTTAATCGCTCTAGGCAAATGCCGGGATGGTTCCTTTCAAAGGGCACGGCCGACTTCCTTCCCCGTCCTTCCCTAATCCGATGAGACCGATGACCTCGCTGTCTGGTCTCCTTCCCCAAAAACAACCAAAAACAACTTTAATCGCTTCAAGCAAATGCCTGGATGGTTCCTTCTAAAGGGCACGGCCGACTTCCTTCCCCATCTTCCCCTAATCCCATGGGACCTATGACCTCGCTGTTTGGTCCCCTCCCCCAAATCAATCAATCAAGCAACCCGCCCCGCGCGCCTCGGAGCCCACCTGAGCGCTTTATCTGGCGGTGACTCCCTCCTACATCAGAGTCTCCACGTAAGTTTCTACATGTTTTCACGGCGCAATGACCGATGCGTTAGGTTTCTGAAGTGTAGCCTTAATAATACCATTTCTTCCACTGACAATAGGCAATGTTAACTTCTAGTCATCCCTAGCGTGGACCGACGGGTGGCATTTATCGTTTCAGCGCGCCCCAACCCCAAAGGATTCACGTACATTCTCCCGCGTAGCTTTTCAGACTAACCCGGTGAGAGAAACAATATCACGTAGAAAGCGGGATCTACATCACGGGCTTTGTTTCGTTAATGTGTCATTACTGTTCAGCGGACCACTCGGTGCTATGAAACTTCCTTCCCGGTTAAATATGTGTAATGGAGCAGAATTCTATTCTGGATTCATATCTGACACTTTGTTCACCGACTGAGGTATCTAGACACCCCTCTTTCTCATCGAGGCAGCTGAAACCAGTCAGTATCTCTCACTTTTTTCCTGTGAAAATGTTTTCTAACATTCCGTTGCTCAGGGGGTGATTCGTGATGGTCACTATCGTCTTGTTTGGCAATAAAAAGTAATGTTAATTATTTAGAATCTTAAACGTGAATTTGCTTGAAAATAATAATTACTTTAACAGTTCATGTTATATGTTGGGATGTGACAACAAAATCGGTGGCAGGAATAATATGACAACAGGTGCGAAATTTCTCTTGGTACTACGGCGCAAGTGACATACAAAGGAAAGCGTCATCCGCACAGTCAGCATGTGAGCACCCAGTGCTACAACGGTCTTTATGCGCAATGCTCACGTGTCCGTGTTACCTTGATGAACGCAATCGGCGACAACTCAACGTTACGTGACTCACAACAGGGAAGAAACACGATGCCTGGCAGCTTAGTCACGCACATACGTGGCACGGGCGGCCCTTGCACAATGGCTGATAACATGCGAAGGTTCTCATTTGCTACGTGCTTTTGCAGTTTTCAATCTTACAGTGCACTTTTTATTTACGAGATGAGTTGTGCTCTTTTCGTATCTTCCTATTTCTTCTGCAAGGAAAACAACTGCACATTTACGGAGTCCGTCATTTCATACCAATGGAAATCTCTGTGCTTATTATAACAAGCATTTATACCACTTCAATGTCAAATAAGAATTGAATAAAACTATCTGTCCTACCAAACATCGCTGTTACACTTCACTGAGCATCCTTCACATCTGCAAAGCCTTTCCACAAAATATTCTCAGTTCCTCTAAATCATAGAGAACCATGGTCTCCGTATTCCTCGGCCGATTGCCTTCTACACAGGTAAGTAACTTGCCTACAAAGTCCCCTGCACTCTCCCTTTCCCCAGAACGGGGCACGAAAACGGCCGTAGGCTCTTTTTTTAGGCTGACCGCCAACAAACCGTAACCTGAGTGCCCAGGTTTGGGATTTGATCTATGCCCCTCTCAAAAATGAAACAATGTCGTTACCAGTGCAACTCCTTTTGCCACTGTCGTGCAGCTCCTCTCCGTGCTTGTACTATTCGAAGAATAAAGCACATCATTATAACTGGATTTGTACTTCACAACTATAATCCCTATTTCGGATGGCCATACGTGCTAATTATGCGTTCATACTGGCTGTGACATCTATTTTTCTGTTTACATTTCCTTAACTCAGTTGCAGTCAACCTGGTTACTACCGTTGACTAGAGGCATCCAGATTTCTTGGTGGGCGGTAGGAGGTAGGTTTTGAAAACATTTCCATTAGGTTTTCATAAAATTTTGATGTACAGTAATTGGTGAGTAATTATTTTGATATGTTTTGACTTCCTGTTACTCAGCTTTATAGGTTTTATGTAATGAAGTTACTTACATTCTTTATAAAATGCTATTACTGTGGAACTGATGGGCGGTTCGAAAATATTAGTACTAACAGAGACGCAAAAGTGGGCAACAGGTAAAAAAGGTAGACTAAATGGTTCAAATGGCTCTGAGCACTATGGGACTTAACATCTTAGGTCATCAGTCCCCTAGAACTTAGAACTACTTAAACCTAACTAACCTAAGCGCATCACACACATCCATGCCCGAGGCAGGATTCGAACCTGCGACCGTAGCAGTCATGCGGTTCCGGACTGAAGCGCCTAGAACCGCACGGCCACCGCGGCCGGCAAGGTAGACTACCCTTTTTAACTTGTGGCTTGTGTAAGAGGGTGGGATTATATGACGAACTATCCTAGCATTTTCCTACGTGGCTAGAGAGAACCGTCTTCATATATTGACGGTCTTCCTTTTGAAGTTAATTTATTCATGTGATGGGAGCAAGATAGTCATGCGTTCAAACGAAATCCTTGATCACCTTCAAAACTAATTATATCCTAATGTAAGAATAATACAATACTTCACAGTCATTTGACCAGTGCTTCTGTACAATGGCATTTATTTGTCTACTGAAGTGAAATGGGAGTACGTAGTAGCAATTTCATGGGAATTTAGTATACGGATATGGTCCACCTCTAGAGATGAAATATTTACCGCGAGAAGGCAAACAGATATCGCTGTAATAATTCTCGATAACAAAGTTCCGTTTAATGTGGTTCAAAATGGTTCAAATGGCTCTGAGCACTATGGGACTTAACATCTATGGTCATCAGGCCCCTAGAACTTAGAACTACTTAAACCTAACTAACCTAAGGACATCACACAACACCCAGTCATCACGCCGTTTAATGTGGAAACGTCCTGTATGCAGCTATTATTTTATAATAAGAAACACACAATTTACGTGTAATATAAAAGAGTAGTTTTTAGTATTCCCTGTACGTATGTGGCAAAGTGATTTGACATGATAAGAAGGAGCACACGGATGAATACATAGACATAAATACTTTTTCAGAGGTCTGTAGCGAACAGTAACTAAGATTTGTGGTTATTATGACAGAATTATGATTCGTGTTGGACTGAGGCTTGTTAATTCCATAAGCAATATACTTCAATATAAAGAAGTCATTATTTTGAATCAGAAAGCTATGAAAAGTTTCAGAGTATTAAATTTGCAGTTATTAGAGATAAATTCTGGGCAATTGCAGTTTCCATTTAATCTGTAATATTTGCCCACCTCGCAGTACTACACAAGCGCCCTCAACAATCCACATACATCTAGAGATCCGAGTTGCAGCCCCATTTCTGCAAAAAGTGGCAGTGGTTTGTAATAAGAAGCTGAAGATACCACACAGTCCTCCATTTCCTATTCTGCCAGATTTGTACTAGGTAATTGTTTCCTGAGCTCGGAAATTTCTAACATTCTTGTGTTTTAGTTATTTAAAAACAGAGAAAAACGTTAAAGTTCTTAAAGTTAAACCAGAACATAGTAGGGCCTTCAGACATTTTCCTTCAGTGGACCACGAACTATACACGTCAGCCTTGTACTAGGTAACTGGTTCCTGAGCTCAGAAATTTCTAACATTCTTGTGTTTTAGTTACGTAAAAGCAGAGAAAAACTTGAAAATTCTTAAGATTGACTGTATTAATTCTGCCAATAGCAAAAATAATGGAAGCAAAATAACCTATCTCGGCACACATTTAGAATTGCAGTAACTATAACAACCGCAGAACTTTTGCAACTGCGTTACTATCATTTCAGCGCAAGGAATCACGAGAGACAAAATGGTTGGAATGACAGTGGCTGTAGCTGCTCAGAATGAGAAGGTAGATGGTTTCCATAGAACACGATACTGATCGGGCGGAGGGGACTGGGTAGTTACAGTGGGGTGAACTGAAGAGAAGAAATGACCATAGTGCCAGGTCACTGAAGACGATAACGTGAGTACTTCCTTTGAGATTTTGGGACATATCATTCACAAAATGATAGCGTTAACAAAGAGCATTTATTTCTTCTGTTCTGCATGCTGGAGTGGCCCATGACCATCTGTAAATCCTTGGAAAAAGCCAATCAGGATGAGATATACCACCGATTTCTTCGAATACAGCTTAAGGAAATTAATTTTCCATTTGTCACACATTAACAGCTTCTGAGAATGAACGACACATCGGCGGATTAAATCGAGAAAGACGTAAACGTCATAGTTTACTACAATTCCTTCTCACATTTTCCTCTTCGTCGCGCAGAGAAGACACAGTGTTCGAGCTATCGTTATATCACTACGCAGGAGCTCCCCCATCATCCTTGACATGGATGGTCCTTAGTGGTTTAAACTCAAACGTAAGTCATAAAAGCAGCTTTAACTCTGACGTCAGGCAGCTTTTCAAGCAGAATGTAAGCGTACTTACGTATGAAAGCCCTTTAAAGTAAAATGTTAACAGCATGCTAGTCCTTTGAGTGATTAGAAATGTGTAGACGCCGGAGTTGAATTTAAGCTTACAGTCGTTAGCCTACCCCGGTCAATGGCGCATGCGTCACGTGGAGGCTTCAAGGCCTACGGGCAGTGCGCTAAGGGTCGAGGTCAGTCGAGGCCTACGTAACATTAGCTTACGTGCAGAGAGGGACAGACAAGGCTCTTCCAACAGATTCGCGGAATATGCCAAAGATAAGCCTCTCAGACTGGTGCTGAGGAGATATCTGTTAAGGTGTTCGGGAAAAGACGTTAATTGTAAAAGGGATTACGAAGATGGAACAAAAGAGCAAAATAGACAAAGAAGAACGTGATTTACAGGTTTCTAGTGCACCAACATCCATACTCCGCAAGCCCCCTTTCCTGTTCCAGTCGCGGATAATTCGCGGGAAGAACGATTGCCCGAAAGTCTCCGTGTGAGCTCGAATCTCTCTAGCTTTATCTTTGTGGTGTTTCCGCGATATTAGGGGGAAGTAATATATTTGTTGGCTCATCTAGGAACGTATGCTCTCGGAACTTACAAATAAATCGCCCTGGGATGCAGAACGCCTCTCTTGCAGCTCTGCCACTAGAATTAGATGATAATCTCTGTGGCGCTTTCGTGCTTACTAAATGGACCCGTAACGAAATGCGCTGCTCTTCTTTGAACTTTCTGTATCTCATCTATCAGTCCGATCTGTTACGGATCCCATATTAATGACCCAATATGCAGGTACTGATCGAACAGTGTTTTAGAAGCTACTTCCTTTGTTGATGGACTACATTTCCTGAGAATTCTTCTAGTGAATCTCAGTCTGGCATTTGCCTCACCCACGATTTATTTTATGTGCTTGTTCCATTTCAAATTACTCCGTGCGCATCATTCTAGAAATTTTATAGTAATAACTGTTTCCAGTGATTGTTCTGCAATTGCACAATAATACAATAAATGGTCTTTCAATGTACTCGCAATACGCTATATTTCTTTATGTTGGTGGTCAGTTACCAATCCCTGCACCAAGCGTTGATGCTCCACAGGTCTCTCCGCACCCTGCTACAATTTTCTTGCGTCGCGATTTCTCTTTATACAACGGCATCATCCGCGGAAAGCGTCATGGAACTACGACGTTAACTACTAGGTCATATATATATATGTATATATATATATATATATATATATATATATATATATATATATATATATATACACTCCTGGAAATTGAAATAAGAACACCGTGAATTCATTGTCCCAGGAAGGGGAAACTTTATTGACACATTCCTGGGGTCAGATACATCACATTATCACACTGACAGAACCACAGGCACATAGACACAGGCAACAGAGCATGCACAATGTCGGCACTAGTACAGTGTATATCCACCTTTCGCAGCAATGCAGGCTGCTATTCTCCCATGGAGACGATCGTAGAGATGCTGCACGTAGTCCTGTGGAACGGCTTGCCATGCCATTTCCACCTGGCGCCTCAGTTGGACCAGCGTTCGTGCTGGACGTGCAGACCGCGTGAGACGACGCTTCATCCAGTCCCAAACATGCTCAATGGGGGACAGATCCGGAGATCTTGCTGGCCAGGGTACTTGACTTACACCTTCTAGAGCACGTTGGGTGGCACGGGATACATGCGGACGTGCATTGTCCTGTTGGAACAGCAAGTTCCCTTGCCGGTCTAGGAATGGTAGAACGATGGGTTCGATGACGGTTTGGATGTACCGTGCACTATTCAGTGTCCCCTCGACGATCACTAGTGGTGTACGGCCGGTGTAGGAGATCGCTCCCCACACCATGATGCCGGGTGTTGGCCCTGTGTGCCTCGGTCGTATGCAGTCCTGATTGTGGCGCTCACCTGCACGGCGCCAAACACGCATACGACCATCATTGGCACCAAGGCAGAAGCGACTCTCATCGCTGAAGACGACACGTCTCCATTCGTCCCTCCATTCACGCCTGTCGCGACACCACTGGAGGCGGGCTGCACGATGTTGGGGCGTGAGCGGAAGACGGCCTAACGGTGTGCGGGACCGTAGCCCAGCTTCATGGAGACGGTTGCGAATGGTCCTCGCCGATACTCCAGGAGCAACAGTGTCCCTAATTTGCTGGGAAGTGGCGGTGCGGTCCCCTACGGCATTGCGTAGGATCCTACGGTCTTGGCGTGCATCCGTGCGTCGCTGCGGTCCGGTCCCAGGTCGACGGGCACGTGCACCTTCCGCTGACCAATGGCGACAACATCGATGTACTGTGGAGACCTCACGCCCCACGTGTTGAGCAATTCGGCGGTACGTCCACCCGGCCTCCCGCATGCCCACTATACGCCCTCGCTCAAAGTCCGTCAACTGCACATACGGTTCACGTCCACGCTGTCGCGGCATGCTACCAGTGTTAAAGACTGCGATGGAGCTCCGAATGCCACGGCAAACTGGCTGACACTGACGGCGGCGGTGCACAAATGCTGCGCAGCTAGCGCCATACGACGGCCAACACCGCGGGTCCTGGTGTGTCCGCTGTGCCGTGCGTGTGATCATTGCTTGTACAGCCCTCTCGCAGTGTCCGGAGCAAGTATGGTGGGTCTGACACACCGGTGTCAATGTGTTCTTTTTTCCATTTCCAGGAGTGTATATATATATATACTACTGGAAATGGAAAAAAGAACACATTGACACCGGTGTGTCAGACCCACCATACTTGCTCCGGACACTGCGAGAGGGCTGTACAAGCAATGATCACACGCACGGCACAGCGGACACACCAGGAACCGCGGTGTTGGCCGTCGAATGGCGCTAGCTGCGCAGCATTTGTGCACCGCCGCCGTCAGTGTCAGCCACTTTGCCGTGGCATACGGAGCTCCATCGCAGTCTTTAACACTGGTAGCATGCCGCGACAGCGTGGACGTGAACCGTATGTGCAGTTGACGGACTTTGAGCGAGGGCGTATAGTGGGCATGCGGGAGGCCGGGTGGACGTACCGCCGAATTGCTCAACACGTGGGGCGTGAGGTCTCAACAGTACATCGATGTTGTCGCCAGTGGTCGGCGGAAGATGCACGTGCCCGTCGACCTGGGACCGGACCGCAGCGACGCACGGATGCACGCCAAGACCGTAGGATCCTACGCAGTGCCGTAGGGGACCGCACCGCCACTTCCCAGCAAATTAGGGACACTGTTGCTCCTGGGGTATCGGCGAGGACCATTCGCAACCGTCTCCATGAAGCTGGGCTACGGTCCCGCACACCGTTAGGCCGTCTTCCGCTCACGCCCCAACATCGTGCAGCCCGCCTCCAGTGGTGTCGCGACAGGCGTGAATGGAGGGACGAATGGAGACGTGTCGTCTTCAGCGATGAGAGTCGCTTCTGCCTTGGTGCCAATGATGGTCGTATGTGTGTTTGGCGCCGTGCAGGTGAGCGCCACAATCAGGACTGCATACGACCGAGGCACACAGGGCCAACACCCGGCATCATGGTATGGGGAGCGATCTCCTACACTGGCCGTACACCACTGGTGATCGTCGAGGGGACACTGAATAGTGCACGGTACATCCAAACCGTCATCGAACCCATCGTTCTACCATTCCTAGACCGGCAAGGGAACTTGCTGTTCCAACAGGACAATGCACGTCCGCATGTATCCCGTGCCACCCAACGTGCTCTAGAAGGTGTAAGTCAACTACCCTGGCCAGCAAGATCTCCGGATCTGTCCCCCATTGAGCATGTTTGGGACTGGATGAAGCGTCGTCTCACGCGGTCTGCACGTCCAGCACGAACGCTGGTCCAACTGAGGCGCCAGGTGGAAATGGCATGGCAAGCCGTTCCACAGGACTACATCCAGCATCTCTACGATCGTCTCCATGGGAGAATAGCAGCGTGCATTGCTGCGAAAGGTGGATATACACTGTACTAGTGCCGACATTGTGCATGCTCTGTTGCCTGTGTCTATGTGCCTGTGGTTCTGTCAGTGTGATCATGTGATGTATCTGACCCCAGGAATGTGTCAATAAAGTTTCCCCTTCCTGGGACAATGAATTCACGGTGTTCTTATTTCCAGGAGTATATATATATATATATATATATATATATAGTGTGTGAGAAATGTAATGGTCTTATAACATTCCACTCAAGCTGTTTTTAATTCTGAATACTTCTCTCCCTTCAGAATGTCAAGCTGACTTCTGTTTTCTAGAAACTCTTCAATCCAAGTACGCAATTGGTTTACACCAGTTGTGAAACCAGCTACAGAGTAACATCTCTAGCAGCGAAAGTGGTTGTATGTTGCTATGTACCATTCACAATCCAAAGTCGGCTGCATGCTGCATTTTTTTGGTTTTTATGGGCAGTAAACGAAAAGCGATGTAAAAGAATGCTAAAATTAAGTACAATAATGAAATGAGAACGTATTTCGTGAACATCTGAATTAGGGATAATCTAGAAATGAGAGTATGTTTCTTGAAAAGTGGATATGTTACAGGACAAGGGAAGCTTAAGCATAAAACAATTTGCATAAAAAATGTCCAAATAAGTAATTCGAAAAAATTCTGAAACTAATGATACTCGTTTCAGAAACGAAAGCAAGAGAACGCGACAAGCTACTTAAAAACTGATGATGGGTTAAGGTTACACTTAGCTGCCTCACCTCTTTGACTGCGAATTGCGCCCACGAAGGTGATTCAACAACCCATTTGGCAGTCGCTACCGTTCCTGAGAAAGAGCTATATACACTCTTAAAGAGTCCTCGGTGACGGCTGACTGCATGTAATCTGTTTCCCCAGTGCGTTTCAGGTCTCGGAAAACTCTTTTATATGCAGGTCTCTTTTAGAAATTTTGCGACGCTGCAAGCCAATAGGTAAGTTAATCCTGGGGTATAAACTAGGGCGTGACAGCTCATTCCAGAATTTTTTAGAAAATCTGATGTTGTCAAAGACTCACGTTTCTTTTTCCTGTTTTTCCGATTTTACTTTCCTCTTTGGCACTAACGTCATACCGAAGTTATGGTGGAATTCCAGAGGAGACCATTTCAGTGGTCAGGCGATGGATCGGTTATGCAGCTTATAGACATGTTAATGCGATTCACAGCGTCTCTATCCCGAACCCATGTCTCTAGAGTCATTTGTACGCAGTTATGGTGATCAATGCGATATCGGAGATTTACCTACACTGAAATGAAATGATCGTATGGCATTGTTGGCCGGGAGGCCCCATGCGGGGAAGTTCGGCCGCCGTATTGCAAGTCCTTTTTAGTTGACGCCACTTCGGCGACTTGCGAGTCAATGATGATGAAATGATGATGAACACACAACACTCAGTCATCACGAGGCAGAGAAAAATCCCTGACCCCGCCGGGAATCGAACCCGGGACCCCGTGCGCGAGAAGCGAGAACGCTACCGCAAGACCACGAGTTGCGGACTACCTACACTATTGACTTGTGATCCAGATCTTACTTTCTAGTAGTACACCAAGTTTACGAAGCACTTAGGATAAAAATATTTCATAAAAAATTCTTTACTTTTTCGTACCAGCCATTGTCATGTATATTCGCCCATTAATTTAAACCAATAATGTCTTTTTCATATTGACCTCTTTGTTTTTCGGCCTCCTTTTTTCACGCATTTACAGCTATACATCTTTAATATCTTATTGTCGGTATCATCATCTACGTTGTACTGAACTTTAGTTAGTCATCTTAAATTTAGGGGAACAGAAGTACATATAAAACAGTGAGTAAGTGAAATTAGTCAGTTGTTTACAGAACTGTGCGTGTTTAAGCTAAATGAAATGATGAGAGGTACCTGATGCAATGATTAATCTTTTGTGCAAGCTTCTTGCTACAGAGAGTGTTAGAGACGACGGGGGCATTCCTTAATAAAGAAGCGAAAAATGCTAAAGCCCTAGAAAGAGAGATGTTCAAATGGTTCAAATGGCTCTGAGCACTATGGGACCTAACATCTGAGGTCATCAGTCCTGTAGAACTTAGAACTACTTAACCTAACTAAACTAAGGACATCACACACATCCATGCCCGAGGCAGGATTCGAACCTGCGACCGTAGCGGTCGCGCGGTTCCAGACTGAAGTGCCTAGAACCGCTCGGCCACACTGGCAGCCAAAAGAGAGAGGAAAAATAAACGCCGTTGTAGGAAATATAAGGTACAACATATGGCGTACACCTACGAGGAGAAGCGACATGCCCTTGGCGGTCTGGAAGGGAAAGAGCGCTTTATCCGCGTGACCTAAATCAGTTCCAGATAGCGAACCACAGGACGTGACAGCGGGCGCGGCTCAGCGCTTCCTTCTCGTGTACTCTGGAATGCTACAATGGTCTTACTGTTCAGTATTTCGGAATGTCTCCTGTATGCCTCTTTTGCATTTGCAACACAACTCTCGTCTCCTCCGAAATAACAGTGCGTTTCGCATTTCCCCATGTTCTGATGAACATATATTTTGTTAATAATCTTATTGCGAGATGTAATCACCTTAAAACTGTCATATCAGACAGTTTTGATCATGACTGGCCATCTTCACAACCTCATACGTCATCGCTTTGCCACAACTGACAGATTAAAGATTGTGACAGTGCACGGCTTGTACTGAATATGACTGCGTTTGACAATGAAACTGATACAACGTGTTTACCTCGGACTCCACATTTGACAGCATATCATTGTTTCCAGTATAAGCAGATAGTTCGCGGAGGACGCCCGAACACAACACAAAAATGTCGTAGATAAAAAACGATTATAAAAGTAGTAGTGGTGGCTTAAAGCATTTCTGAGCGTCTTTACTTTAAGACGCGTCACAGTTTCTGGGTGGTTGGCTGGTTGGTTGATTTGGGGGCGGGGTCAAACAGCGAGGTCATCGGTAACATCGGATTAGGGAACGATGGGGAAGGAAGTCGGCAGTGCCCTTTCTAAGGAACCATCCCGGTATTTGACTGAAGCGATTAAGGGAAATCACAGAAATCCTAACCAGGGTAGCCGGACGCGTGTTCGAACCGTCGTCCTCCCGAATGCGAGTCCAGCGCAGTTTCCGCAAAGTGTCTTCGTAGCACTGTGCCTTAATTGTGGTTCCACACTCGAGGAACACGAAGAGCAGAACGCCCCTGCATTCGGAGATGATGGTCACCGTGACCTTACCGGAAATTGTGTGTGCGGTTTTGGATTTTCTTGGTGTGAGAGATGTGGGATGTATCCGTGGTTATCTTTGCCGTTAGCCCTCGGGCTGTCGGAATTCTGTCGGATAGAAGCATCCTCTGGCACGATAACGCCCTGCCCCACACATCCAATTGGACGAAGGCTACACTTCACCGATTTGGTTGGGAAACACTGTAGCATACTCCGTACTGCCCCGATATTTCACCGTGTGATTTTCTTTCGCGACCTCAAGAAAGACTTGCGTGGAAATAGATTTCAGTCGGACGAGGAGGTGCAATCACTGGCCGACGGTAATCTACGAGAAAGGAATGGTTCGTCTCGTCTGCCAGTGGGATAAATGTGCTAACGCGTATAGTGATTACTTTTGAATGGAACCATTCCATGGTCCCATTGTTGTGGGTGTTCAGTTTTCATATGACTGCCCCTCATATCATCGTCTCCAGTTTGTTCCCCTAGTGTGTGCAGGATATAATGATGGAAAGTATGTTCATATCCTTCGGTATTTAGCGTTTTCTTAAGATCAATAAAGGGACTACAACCTAACCACGAAAAACGCCCCCATACCGTAACAGCACCAGCTCCGTACTTTACTGTTGGCACTAACAATAACAGCAGGTAACGCTCTCCAGGCGCCAGGCAAACCCAAACGCTTCCATCTGACTGCCACAGAATATAGCGTGATTCATCACTCCAAATCCCTCGTTTACAGTTATCCACTGCCCTGTGGTGTCTCTCTTTACACCACATCAGTCACAGTTGTATTTCTTTCACAGTCTATAATTTTTTCTGGTGTTTGTAATTTGTACTGATTTTCCTTAGAGTTCACACTGACATGTATAAAGTTAAGTATTACGTTATTGTGAAAGAGAAATTCTGTTCACTTTTATGTTTGGAGGAGTCTGATATAGTTTTACTGTAGTGTTTCGAAACTTGTTGCAGAGCTTGCTGGAAAATTCTTGGTATGGCGTTGAGGCTCTCTCTCGTGTCCGTGGTTGCTTGCAGATAACCAGAAAATGTGACAAATTGTGAAATAAATTCAAATGTAGCACAAAATACAGAATGCCACAAAACAGAGCTTGTGGTAACACGACAAAAAATAAAATATAGAAAGAACACTGATGATGCTGTAGCTCCAGCGTTACATGTATGGGAAAGGAGAAGAGAACATCGTTTTTGCTCAAGGCAGAATCCATCCCAAAACAAATTTTATTTGAAAGTTAACACAGACACAAGATGAGCTTCAACCTCAAGACGAAGAATTTACTTTCCTCCCTTCCTCAGACCCCAGAAATCAGACTTCACAGCCATGACATGCCACAATCTAAATATATGCTTCGAGAAATCTTTTCCTGATTTCAGTGATTGTGCTTTTTGAAGTTAAAATCTTATTGTTGAAGGAATTGTTTACTTGAACAATTCTACGTGTCTGGACATAAGCAAGGTAATTTAGTTTTTAACGATTAGGACAACAGTTCTGTTCTTTATGGAAAACTATGATGTAACGTAACGTCCTTCACGTGCGCAGAGGTTTATAAGTGCTGCACAACAATGTATTAATAATAGAAATGATACCGATTTTTATTTTAACTGTGGATCATTTAGGTCCAAATGTCGAAAGATTCCCAACGCAAAGTCTTGTCAACCATCTACCAGTTTCACATTTACCTATCATAAGCCACGCAAAACTGTTCTTCTTCGTAGAACATTTAAGTTTTACCATTCAACCAATATCTTTTTATTAGTGTTTGGCTTACTCATAACTTGAAGCATCTACAAAAACAAATAACACGTTCCTCTTTAACATAAGTACAAATAAAGGTGACTAATCACTTATCTAATACTCCTTTATTTTCATCAACTAGTTTCCGAGCCGTTTCAGGCCCATCTTCTGTGACTGAGAAACAACCCCAAATATCCCAAATCAAGCTACAAACGTGAATATGAAACTTCTGAATTCTTCATCGGAAGATAAGCCGGAGAAATTGTTGGTGGAAATAAAAAAATATTTCATAACTGATTGTCACAGTTACCTCAATTTACACTTAATAAACACACGGGCATGGTTTTCTGTAATATCCATACTGTTTAAGTTTAATCTAACATCGTATTGTGTGTTAACGACAATTCCACACCGGTGAAATACTGGACAAGTATCTGTCGAGATAGAGATGTGGCACAAGTTCGTTGCAATTATACTGCTGCCAAGTCATGGCTTCAGAATCGGTGAGGAGATCTGTAAAATTCCACTAGGGAATACAGTGAGAGAAAATGTTCAGTTTAGAAGCATGACTTTGCGTCCAATTAATTCCCACTCCACCCGTACTTGGAGCAGTTGTCTCTCTCTAGTGATTTGTGACTATCAGGAAGCTGAAACAAATAACGTAAATGTCTTGCTGCGGAATTTTACAAGAGGTTTTGAGAGGTTATGTACAGTGCAAAACTGATTTTAAACGAAATGGTGGTTTAGTAAACAGTTCACGTAAGAAAATGTTTAATTTGAACTTTTGAAAAGGTTATTTTCCTTTTTTTCTACTCGTACTTTGTATTGGCTGTCAGCCTTCACTGTTTAATTGCGATTTTTTCGATATCTATTTTCTGCAACTTCGACGAAAAACCGTTGCTATACCTCGACTCACAGCTGGGCCTTTCTCAACTGTTAATAGCTTGAGCTACTTCTCCAACAAACCAGTCTGTCGTGTACGTCTGTAAGTCTGTAATGGACATTGGGAACAACGTATGAATACCACCTGGCAATCCTGAGCAATGTTACTCTAATTTGTCGCTGTCTTTTTCCTATCACATGTGATGTTAATTGTGTATACAGGCTGGTCGGAAGCAGGTTGAAAATATTTTAGGGTGTTGTGCGGTAGATTGTGCTGAGAAATAACTTTTAAGAAAAGTATTCGATACGTTTCCGAGTCAATGAACATTGAAGCTAGCCAATCAGACCGTTGAGAGCGTTAATTCAAGCGGTCCGCCAGAGCCGGTGCCACCAAACGCGTTCGTCATTCGGTTTCCTAAAACCGAAGAAGATAGCGATATAAAAATTGGACACGGGACGGTGGTAAGGATCGAACCAGAACCAAATGTCTGGCAGTCCCAAGCGCTATCATCTATGATATGAGAACAACTGTCACTAATTGTAGCCGGCCGAAGTGGCCATGCGGTTAAAGGCGCTGCAGTCTGGAACCGCAAGACCGCTACGGTCGCAGGTTCGAATCCTGCCTCGGGCATGGATGTTTGTGATGTCCATAGGTTAGTTAGGTTTAACTAGTTCTAAGTTCTAGGGGACTAATGACCTCAGCAGTTGAGTCCCGTAGTGCTCAGAGCCATTTGAACCATTTTTTGTCACTAATTGTATCTGGTGCGCCATTTGAATGTGTGCTCTTCATGTCCTTATTGGCTACCTTCAATGCTAATTAACTTGGCAACGGAGCAACGTACCAAATTTTTGTTCTGAGCAATTATTTCTCACCACATCTTACGCTGCAACACCTTTAAAATATCTTCAGACTGTTTCTAACCACCAGTATGTCGTGTGGACAACTGTGGTAAATCCTTTACCAAAATAATGTTATCTTTGGGATTTTATTGGTGAACATAAAATGAAAGGAAATACGAGGATGATGTCAGTTGCTTTCAAGCAGCTTACACCTCTGGAACAGAACCAAAGGAGCCGCAGAGCTTATGATCACCATCTAACGAATGAAAAATCGTGAATAGTGTCACAGTCATGTCCTCGCTCTATGAGGCGCTGTGGAGACTCTTCAGGTGTTGCTCAGGCCAATCTGGCATGCCAGTAATAAGGGGAGAGGTGGGGACGGGTTACTTCTCTATACTAATAAATGGCTTCCAGCAGGAACATTTCAGTTATTCCTAAGAGTGGCTACTACCAATATCAGACGAAACATACAAATAACTGCCACCATTCATATTTACTACTCTTTCTTCTACACGTTTCGAGGGATTGTATCTTCATTATCAAGCAGATTTATTTAAATTAACAGAACATATATGATTTGTATGTACTATTTCTCTGAACCACCTGCGAAACAGTCTCACGATAGAAGAAGAAACACAAACTATTATGGAAAGTGAAATATGTAATGTGAAAAAGGCAAAAAAAAAATGGTTCAAATGGCTCTGAGCACTATGGGACTTAACATCTATGGTCATCAGTCCCCTAGAACTTAGAACTACTTAAACCTAACTAACCTAAGGACAGCACACAACACCCAGCCATCACGAGGCAGAGAAAATCCCTGACCCCGCCGGGAATCGAACCCGGGAACCCGGGCGTGGGAAGCGAGAACGCTACCGCACGACCACGAGATGCGGGCGTGAAAAAGGCAGCTTGTGACATCTGAATGGTAGTTATGTTGTGCTTAAGTGTGGAATGGTAACATCAACATAACTGTGATATACTAAAGTTGCATTTCGTCTTCTTCTCCCAAAGTGGGGCTCAACTTGGCCAAAAAATCTTATGTACAGATCGTCTATACATTGTTAATTTAAAGAAATATGCCTGTTAAAAGACGTATAATCCTCTGAAACTCTCAATAGCAGGATCAGTAAAAGTGACTGGTAACAGTTATTTATCATTACAAGTGATTAATATAAAAATTGATTTACTCGTCTTCGCCAAGGCGACGGACTCTGATACTTCAGTAGACGATAGTAAAACTCACCTTTCACTTACCAAAGAAATGTTCCAAGGTAATGTGTTTCCTCTAGCACTTGTATTAAAGGACGGCTTTGTCCAATTAATCTTCGGAAGAATTTAGGAAGTAAGAAACACGGTAAACTGTTTCTGATGCTGTTGATACAAGGCTATAGACATTGTTGCTTCTTTAGAGGTAGCAATGCTTGTAGAAACATAACCAACGACAAAAAGGTAAGTTTGTATTCAGTTGGCGAAGAGCATATCCCACAATTTAAACCTTCACGAGGAGTCTTGGTATGGAGATACCAGGTGATTAAATACCTCGTGCACTCAGTAAACAGTTTCATTTTCTAATTATTGCCTCAGTGCTTATTATCGTGTTTCTGCCTTATCGAACCGACGGTCTGATAGTCGATTTGCTGCTGGTTTGCTGATGCAAGAATATTTCGTAAGATTTTTCTGACAGTTCATCAGTCCGTGAGCTGGCGTATTCTGGTTCCGACACACAACCATCAACCGCAAATTTTTGTCACTGCAGGTTGCTGAAAATAATCTTCCTATAGTTTTGCAGAAGCTCGCCAGCACGTACCCGCTAACCACTGGCTACTGTACCCCCCTGAGATTAGCAGATGGTATTTCAGTCCACAGCGAAACACAAGCGACCGCTACAACTAGCAGCTAGTGCTTTGGTGGAAAGTATGGCTTTCGTAGTATCAAGCACTGTAGTTTCTTGTGCTGCAAACTACATTTGAACGGCTTGAGTACTAGCCTGCTGCAAGAAATATATTTCTTCTATGAAGGAGTTCAATTTAGATACCTACTATACTTTTAACACTTTAGGTAATTGTATTTGGAAGAATCCCTATACCTATATACTAAAAAAACCAGGTGTTCACTGCAATGAAGACGTAAATCTACCAGTAACTCTATTTTTCAAGATGCTGTGTGATAACGGGGCCTGGTGAGGAAGAGGGCAGGGGATGGGGAGAGAGATCAGAAGAGTGACTACCTTCTTGTCAGTGACAATGAATTATAAGCATTATTATCATCTTCTTGAAATTGCCTTTGAAAACCGCGTACGGTAGTGTTGGCTTTAGGAAATTTTCTGAGTGTGCCACTATATCTTTTAGCCTGAGTGGATGGAAGGAGCAGGGTCTAGGATATGGCCCGTGGTGAATACTATGCTTAACGTATCCGAGCGCATTTCATATTTGGGAATATACGGTTACGTTTGATGTGTAATATAAAGGATCGCAGCATAACTCTGAAAAAGACTACAAAAAAATTATGATTGGAGATTGTTCATATATTTATTAAGACTTAAGGTTGGCCTTCAGCCCAATGGTAAACTATTCCAATCGGCCGACCTGTTATGAGGAATACATGAAGGAAATGTATTACAGCATGAAACAGCTGCTAGGTACCTACGTCTACATCTGCATCTACATGATTAGTCCGCAATTCACAATTAAGTGCCTGGCAGAGTGTTCATGGAGCTACCTTCTAGCTGTTTCTCTACCGTTCCACTCTCGAAAAGTGCCCAGGAGAAACTTACAGCCGGTCGCGGTGGTCTCGCGGTTCTAGGCGCTCAGTCCGGAGCCGCGCGACTGCTACGGTCGCAGGTTCGAATCCTGCCTCGGACATGGATGTGTCTGATGTCCTTAGGTTAGTTAGCTTTAAGTAGTTCTAAGTTCTAGGGGACTGATGACCACAGATGTTAAGTCCCATAGTGCTCAGAGCCATTTGAACCATTTTAGAAACATACACATAATCTTTCCGTCCGAGCTTTCAATTCTCTTATTTTATTATGATGATAATTTGTCCCTATCTAGGTGGCCTGCGCAAAATATTTTCACATTAGGAGGAGAAAGCTGGAGATCAAAACTTCATTACATGATTATGCTGCCACGAAAAATGCCTTTGTTTTAATCCTTGTTACCCCAATTCGTGTATTATATCCGTCGAGCTCTATCCCATGTTTCATGATAATACGAAACGAGCTATAGTTCTCTGAACGTATTCGATGTATTCTGTCAATTCTATCAGATGCGGCTCTCACAACGCTCGTCAGTACTCCAGAAGAGGGCGGACAAGTGTAGCGTAGGCAGTCTCTTTAGTAGACCTGTTATATTTTCTAAGCATTCTGCCAGGAAATCGCAGTTTTTGGTTCGCTTTCCCCACAACATTATCTATGTGATCGTTCCAATTTAAGTTATTCGTAGCTGTAATCCCTAAGTATTTAGTTGAATTTGCAGCTTTTAAATTTATGTGATTTATCGTGTGACCTCAATTTGGTGTATTCCTTTTATTACTCATGAGGACGACTTCACACTTTTGATTTTTTAGAGCAAATGGCCATTTTTCGCACCATGCAGATATCTAGTCCAAAATCATTTCTCAGTTGGTTTTGAACGTTTGATGACTTTACGGGATGGTAAACACAGTATCATCTGCAAACATTTTAAAAGCTCTGTACAGATATCTCCTAAATCGTTTATACAGTGTGGTCAGAAACACTTCGAAAAGCTTGTAAGCATGTTGCAGGGTAGTCTGTGCTGAGAAATAATTGTCAAGGAAAAATATTCGACAAAATGTGACGTTTCCGAGTAAATGAACTCTGAAGTTAGCCAATTACGCCATTGCGCACACACATTCAAGTGGCCTGCCGGAGACTGTGTCGCCTAACGTGGCCCTCGTTTGCTTTTCTAAAACCATATAAGAGAGCGATACAAAAGTTGGACGTCGGACGGTAGTAAGGACTGAACCCGATCCGAAAGCTTATCATCCTCGAGCTGTCATCTGCTCTATGAGAATAATGAGCACAACTGACACTAATTGTATCTGGCGGGTGTCTTGAATTTGCGCGTGCAGCAGCCTGATTGCCTGTCTCCGTGCTATTCGGAAACGACACCACGTGTTGAATTTCTTTCTTAATAATTATTTCTCGTCGCAGCCTGCCCTGCAGCACACTTAAAGGCTTTCCAGACTGTTTCTGACCACCCTGTATAAATCAAGAATAGCGGAGGACCTATAACACTTCTTTGGGGAACGCAAGACACTATAACTGATTTACTCGATGACTCTCCGCCAGTTACTACGAACTGACCTTTCTGACAGGAAAGGAAGCAGGTAGGGAAAACTTGTAAAAGATGATGGAAAGAAACAAAGATAGCCTATGCATAAAACACTTCAATCTGGGTGTTTATCGTTTACCATGAACCAATTGTGGAGTCCAGACAAGAGCTACTCTCCACTCGCATGGAAAAATGAATAAAATGAAAATTATTTAAGGGCTACGTGTAACATTTAGGAAAAATATATGTTTCGGAGTAGAAATTGCAGATGAAATTGGAAAGCATTTTAGTTGGTTTACAAATCCGCATACTGTTCAGAGATTAACACATCAAAAGTACTCGCACATATTGTGAGCGTTCAGATTTTTAAGTGATAACCACATTTCTTTGGAGTAAAAAGAGTAACGAGTATGAAGGTGTAGTGGAAAATCTTCTGACCATGAGAGACCTGTCCTTAATGTGACGCTTCTTACATTATCTCTAGGTTCACTGCCCGGATGGTTGTAATTCTTAAACTGACAAACACGTGGAACTGTTTCATCAAGACATTTTGAAAATGAAGAAAAGGGGAAAGATAAGAACATTCATGGTACCAGTGCTGTCAGACATTCACGAGAACGATTACAGGAACAGTATACATACCATATGCTATTACGCCTTCAGCAACCTTCCTATTAAGGAGACAGTGAAGATATTTACTTGAATACGACTTTACGTAAGCATTTAAAATCTAGAATAGGAAAGGATCTACAACTAAACTTGTATTTTAATAAATATTTTTACGTTCATTATTCTAGAAAAAGTACATTATCTCTCTAGCGTTATATTTTATATGATACAGGTTATCAGCAATTAATTTATAGATTCACTGAAAGTAAAAAGTCTACGTAATAGATAATTCCAGTAATAATGCAGTTACGAGCTACTACTTATGACTAAATTGATAGTGCAAGTTCACGTTCAGATAATGCTGGACACATAATAATGGTTTTCGGCTTCAGTTAGATATTGAAAGGCTACGAATTCTGCGTAGTCGACGAGGTTCGATAACATCTGTTGTGCAGGGCCTGGCGATGTTACCGCGATCTACTTCAGCGGACACGCTTATGCCCACAATAATAACGGTGAAATGTTATGCCGCCTGTGAAGAAAGTAAACCGGCACATGGGAAGGTGACCTGCTTTCCTCTGGTGTGACCGGGAGAAAACGGCCCGCCAATCACACAACGAAAGCAAAATTTAGCCACATCCGACAGTAGAAAGCGGTGACCTCGCTGCTTGCGGAGGAGGCTACATACGCACAAAGCGGGCACGTAAGTTGTTACATTCGTCGCTTACCGTGGCACGGCCAACAACACCTTGACCTTAGCGTCCGGGTTTTAAGTGGATTCTGATTGTGAAGAGATTCAACACACTTCACTGCTGCGACCGATGTTAACAGTGGTTGTTCACGTTTTGTATCAATCCACAGGGAACAGAAAAGGCATGTTCTCCAGAACAAATGCAAAGTGGCATTATTCTCGTAAATCAGGAATAGAATCGATATCTAGGCTGATAATTTAAATTTTAGTGTAGCTCTTGCACTACAATCTCACGTACATGAAATGATGATGTATTCTAAATTCAAAATGAGCCTTACATTAAGTATTTTCTACACAACGATTCTCGGATCTGTGGTATGACAAAAATGTTGTAATGAAATGTAATACGATTTACTGAATATTAGTGGTATTACTTTTCAGAGCTGTGGATGTAGATACGTTTGACCATGTGCCTAGGTGATTGGCGCTAGTCCCAAAAATATGTGAACTAGTTCAAACGGCTCTGAGCACTATGGGACTCAACATCTTAGGTCATAAGTCCCCTAGAACTTAGAACTACTTAAACCTAACTAACCTAAGGACATCACACACACCCATGCCCGAGGCAGGATTCGAACCTGCGACCGTAGCAGCCCCGCGGTTCCGGACTGCAGCGCCAGAACCGCACGGCCACCGCGGCCGGCTATGTGAACTAGTAAATTTATGCGCTACTTTATTTCCGTAAAGCTCAATAGCACTCTCAAATTGTTCACTGATGATGTTGTTGCCTACAGGAAAGTATATCCTATTGACGACTGTGAGGAAATATACATAAGGCGGACAAAAATATGGAAACACGAAAAGCATAACATATTACCATGCCTAATATGTTGTAGGAAAACCGTTTGCATTCAAAACAGCTTCGATTCGTCTCGGAATGGATAAGTACACGTCCTGTATGCTTGCCTCAAGAGCATATTAGACACTGAAGAGCCACAGAAACTGGTACACCTGCCGAATATAGTGTAGGGCCCCCGCGAGCACACAGAAGTGCCGCAACACGATGTGGCTTGGACTCGATTAATGTCTGAAGTAGTGCTGGAGGGAACGAACGCCATGGATCCTGCAGGGCTGTCCATAAATCGGTAAGAGTACGACGAGGTGGAGGTTTCTTTTCAACCACATGCTGCAAGCATCCAAGATATGCTCAATAATGTTCATTTCTAGGGAGTTTGGTGGCCATTGGAAGTGTTTAAACTCAGAAAAGGGTTCCTGGAGCCACTCTCTAGCAGTTTTGGACGTGTGGGGTGTCGCATTGTCCTGCTGGAATTGCACAAGTCCGTCGGAATGCACAATGGACATGAATGACTGCAGGTGATCAGACAGGATACTTACGTACGTGTCACCTGTCAGAGTCGTATCTAGACGTATCAGGAGTCCCATATCAGTCCAACTGCACACGCCCCACACCATTACAGAGCCTCCACCAGCTTGGGCAGTCCTCTGCTGACATGCAGGGTCCATGAATTCATGAGGTTGTTCTCATATCTTACACGTCCATCTGCTCGAGACAATTTGAAACAAGACTCTTCCGACCAGGAAACATGTTTCAAGTCATCAACAGTCCAATGTCGTGTTGAAGGGCCTTAGTGAGGCGTAAGGCTTTGTGTCGTGCAACCATCAAGAGCACACGAGTGCCCGCATCGACGATGTTCCTTCGCTGTGAACTGTGTGAACAAGGGCCCCATCTTCTTAGAACGCAGCATTGCCATTGGGGAACAAACATTGTACCATGGAATGCACCTGATGAGTCATAATCTTCCCGTAATCCTTTGTGGTAATGCGACCTTGCAGAGTACTCATGGGGCCCATGCAAAACGAAAATATGGCTGCTAAATTGTCACGAAACACCAAGGCATGTTTCTCTCTTGGGACGTAAACTCGGCCGGAAGTGGGAAACAACGCTAAACAAGACTCATGCGACTAAATGACATCCTTCCATTGCCTAT
This sequence comes from Schistocerca nitens, assembly GCF_023898315.1. Lineage (NCBI taxonomy): Eukaryota > Metazoa > Arthropoda > Insecta > Orthoptera > Acrididae > Schistocerca > Schistocerca nitens. The sequence continues at coordinate 357,566,787 of NC_064616.1, read as the reverse complement.
CGTTCAGGTTTTATGGCTTCGGCACCACGTTTTCTTGCTACAGGCATTTGCATGGTCATGTGTGGTTTTTGAATTCGAACTTGCCCTACAATTCCCTGCTTATGTAGCACCCTTCGTGTTGTTTCGGTGCTGACAAGGTTCGAGAGTGCGACAATCAATGCTGCAGTGAATTTTGCAGCTTCTGTCTCTTTCTCTTTTCTTTCTTTATCGTCAGAATCCTCTTCAGTCTGTCACGATCACTCAACACACACTTTTGCCCGTGATGTGACTTGACGGATTATATTTTCCGTTTTCCCAGTGTGCTGTATAAATCTTCGTTACGTTGCCTCTTGATACAACAAGCACTCCGGCTACCTTGGCTAGCGGAACACCCGCCATACGAGCACCAACAGTTTACTCTAGTTCGAATTCACTTAGTTACGCCCTAATCCATTCACGACTGCAAAGAAAACTCTTCAGATCACTGCTGGAATTTGCAATGTAGTCACGTGCTGAGTTACTTTCAGCGGATGATACGAAGGAGAGTTGTCCACATCGGATGGTTACAAGTGAGCTGCGGTGCTTGTGGACATAAGGAACGCTATGCACAAGGAATGTCAGCTGTATGCACGATGTTGGAGATGAAAGGAGCAACCTGTCTGGCACCTACTGTTATACCCCAGTCTATGGTTTTTATCCTGCTGTACATGGTTAGCAGAGAAGTTAGAGTTTTATGAAAAGTTATCCACAAATCGGTTGGTGAGAAAAGGGGATAGGGGTTGACACGCCACAGGCTCACACACACACACACACACACACACACACACACACACACACACATGACAGAGCGCGAGCTCATAATGAACACTCAAATAATGTGCCAAAATAGTATTTGTGAACAATCTTGAACTCCTCAGACAGAGGTCTACATGGTGTTGAGGCATTGATTTCAATTATAGTCCTATATTATTCAATACACCATTCAGGTATGAAAATATGCACAGTAAATTAGTTTTGGTGTACCTTTAGTATATTCTAATTATAAAGGTAGATGCATTAAGATTTCGGAGCAGATCGTGAATATATGCCTTCTATGTGATCTTGCCCTGTAATACCAGCGGCAGATATCTCGTATCTCCTACGTCACTAGTCGTGCTGTCATTGTAGGAGAGCACTAACAGAATTTTCTGTGAATCACTAAATGTTCTGGATTCTATTGGAACTGAGAATTGGCGTTTTAGCAATGAACTGATGACTGCATCTTTACGGGACGTGATACACTACGTAATCAAGTTCACGACCTGATCCTGTAACAGCTATAGACATCTAATCTACTGTCAAAATATATTTTGAGTATTATACGACTGTTAAATACTAGTCATGAATTTCTGAAAGAAAATGATCGACTCGATTATAAGACGTTAAGGAGTACCCCAGCCCGCCTGTGTGGCCGAGCGGTTGTAGGCGCTTCAGTTTGGAACCGCGCGACCGCTACGGTCGCAGGTTCGAATCCTGCCTCGGGCATGGATGTGAGTGATGTCCTTAGGTTAGTTAGGTTCAAGTAGTTCGAAGTTCTAGGGGACTGATGACCTCAGATGTTAAGTCCCATAGTGCTCAGAGCCATTTGAACCATTTTTTAGGAGTACCGCACGCCACAGTAGTCTACTCATGTGAAAGCTGATTTCTTGTTATCTGACTGTATAATGCAACATTCTGCATCCTACTGCTCAAATAACACAGAATCCAAATAAATATCTTACTTAATAGCACACTTTTCTAATTTTCTCATCATTATACCTTCGTTTATACACTAAATACTCTACGTGATCAAAAATATCCGGACACCGGCAAGAACATACGTTTTTCATATTAGATGCATTGTGCTGCCACCCACTGCCAGATACTCTATATAAGCGACTCCAGTAGTCATTAGACATCGTCAGAGAGTAGAATGGGGCGCTCCGTGGAACTCATGGACTTCAAAAAATGGCTCTGAGCACTATGGGACTCAACTGCTGAGGTCATTAGTCCCCTAGAACTTAGAACTAGTTAAACCTAACTAACCTAAGGACATCACAAACATCCATGCCCGAGGCAGGATTCGAACCTGCGACCGTAGCGGTCCTGCGGTTCCAGACTGCAGCGCCTTTAACCGCACGGCCACTTCGGCCGGCCTCATGGACTTCGAACGTGGTTCTGAGCACTATGGTTCAAATGACTTCAAACGTGGTCAGATGACTGGGTGCCACTTGCGTCACACGGCTGTACACGAGATTTCCATACTCCTAGACATCCCTAGGTCTATTGCTTCCGATGTGATAGTGAACTGGAAACGTGAAGGGACATGTACAGCACCAAAGCATACAGAAATGTTTCAAATGGCTCTGAGCACTATGGGACTTAACTTCTAAGGTCATCAGTCCCCTACAACTTAGAACTACTTAAACCTAACTAACCTAAGGACATCACACACATCCATGCCCGAAGCAGGATTCGAACCTGCGACCGTAGCGGTCGCGCGGTTCCAGACTGTAGCGCCTAGAACCGCTCGGTCACCCAGGCCGGCTTGACTGACAGAGACCGCCCGCAGATGAAGAGGGTCGTAATGTGCAATAGGCAGACATCTATCCAAACCATCACACAGGTGTTCCAAACTGCATCAGGATCCACTGCAAGTTCTATGACGGTTAGCGGGAGGTGAGAAAACGTGGATTTCATGGTCGAGCGGCTGCTCATAAGCCGTACATCACGCCGGTAAATGCAGAGCGATGCCTCACTTAGTGTAAGGAGCGTAAACAATGGACGATTGAACTGTGGAAAAACGTTGCGTGGAGTGACGAGTCACGGTACACAATGTGGCGATCCTATGGCAGGGTATGGGTATGGCGAATGCCCGATGTACATCATCTTCCAGCGTGTGTAGTGCCAACAGTAGATTTCGGAGCCGGTGATGTTATGGAGTGGTCGTATCTTTCATGGAGGGGGCTTACAACCCTTGTTGTTTTACGTGGCACTGCCATAGCACAGACCTACATTGATGTTTAAAGCACTTCTTGCTTCTCACTGTTGAAGAGCAATTCGGGGATGGCGATTGCATCTTTCAACACGATCGAGCAGCTGTTCATAAAGCACGGTATGTGGCGGAGTGGTTACAAGACAATAACATCCCTGTAATGGCGTGCACAGAGCTCTGACCTGAATTCTATAGAACTCCTTTGGGATGTTTTGGAATGTCGACTTGGTGCCAGGCCTCACCGACAGACATCGATACCTCTCCTCAGTGCAGCACCCTGTGAAGAATGGGGTTGCTATTTCTCAAGGAACCTTCCAGTACCTGATTGAGCATATGCCTGTGAGAGTGGAAGCTGTCATCAAGGCTAAGGGTTGGCCAACACCATACAGAATGGGGCGTTATCGATGGAGGGTGCCACGATCTTGTAAGTCATTTTCAGCCAGGTGTCCGGATATTTTTGATCACATAGTGTATCTTTCGTTAAGTTACAAAAGGCATCTAAGAGCTACGGATGTTATACCCGTACCTGCCATTTTTACGGAAAAATCGAGATTTATTGCTTAGTAAAAGAGCGCGTAGCTTACTGTCTTCTACATCTAGCAAGCCTATATGAATTTAGATTTGAGGCCATGAGTGTACCATGTGATGCTGAGCACTATCACCAAGTGAAAATCGAAAATGAATCAAACTTTGTCAACAGTACTGTCTTTTTGCTTGCCGGGCGTCTGTAATTTTCTGACGATGGATGCTAAATCATTTCTCACGGTACAAAGCATAGTGCAAAGGCCAACTGTTCATCTTATAAAGCACTTTAAACCTGTGACGTCAAAATGCTTTTGAAGTAGCCGTTAGTTAGTGTGTGTGCAGTGAAGCACTATACAAAGCGCAAAGAAAAGTACTACCACATAAACGTGAACATAAATGGGTATACGACTTATCTCGAGTGCCAACACCCAAAATATGAAAAAAAATCTACGAATGATGCACAGAGTGTGTCACACTGATGAATTTCCATTAATCTACAGTAAATTCTGTAAAATAAATCTTCGTGAGTAAATACCTACTTACCACACCGCTTCATGTACCAGTTAATCTGTCAATGTGTCATTCGCGACAGTTTCTGTTAACTGATGGTCCGTTACTGAAATCAAACCGCGAATATATTAATGACATTTCCTTCGAGAAATACGTAAGCACTCTGTTTTACTCCACATTTTCGAAAGATATGCTATAGTAATGATAGCCTGCAGTAATTAGTCATATCTTTTTTCACATTAATATAACGAGCAGTAGTACAACGGATTCATAAGAAGCAGGGATTCTTTTGTAGACGTTTCACCACTAGGTATTCAAGTACGACTGGGAGATCAACCTGCCAAAATGTGCTAGGCAAGTAAATAGGCAACCTGCGGAGGTAATGCGCAGAAATATGCTTTATGACATAATAATTGTTTCACGTCTCCAGTAGCTCACTTAACACGTTTTCTGATAAACTTTTGTAACAGGTGTTGTGCAACAGGTTTTTAGTCACTATATCCGAGACAGAAAACAAAGATCATTAAAGATTTTGTTTATCTCCGTTGTATCATTAGGATCTTAACTTACCATTTTATGGTATTGATAACTCATGCTGTATTTGTTTTCCTGGCGCTGTCTATACTATTTTACGTACATTACCGGAAAAAATTGTTACACATAGAAAGACGACGTCGATTTTATCCGATGACGGCATACGCCACCTGAGGGATTGTAGATGTACTGTTAATGGTTTCAAAGCCGTCCGTCAACAGATAGCGTAGTGGCAACGCTACCAAGCACCAAATGTGTCTACCCTTTACTAGGGAATGCTCCCAGCCAGAAGGCTCAATGTGGTGCAGACAGCTGGCCGGGGTGGCCGAGCGGTTCTAGGCGCTACAGTCTGGAACCGCGCGACCACTGCGGTCGCAGGTTCGAATCCTGCCTCGGGCATGGATGTGTGTGATGTCCTTAGGTTAGTTAGGTTTAAGTAGTTCTAAGTTCTAGGGGACTGATGACCTCAGAAGTTAAGTCCCATAATGCTCAGAGCCATTTGAACCATTTTTTAGGTGCAGACATGTGAAGCAAACAGGTAGCCTTGCCACGGAGACGCAGTTTCATGTAGCCAAATGAGCGAGTTTGAAAGGGGTCAAATTGTGGCCTTCCGAGTGGCGGGGCGGTCCTTTGTGAGATTTTCCGCCCATGTTGGGGTGCTGCGTCAGTTGTGTAACTGTGCTGGTATCAGTGGTCACGTCAACATTCTCACACCAGTAGAGGAGGTTCTGGACGTCCACGCAGCACAGTCCCCCGCCAGGATCATCATATTGTAAGGGCAGCATAGGCAGAGCCTACAGCGACCACAGCACATATAAGTGGGCTTGTCAGCCCACTCGTGTCAACTCAAGCTGTTGCGAACCGTTGATTAGCAGTGGTACTACGGGCACGCACACCTCTAACTCGTCTTCCATTAACCTCACAGCATTGACGTTCACAGCTCGACCGGTGCCTTCAGCTGACCACTTTGAAGCTAAAATGACGCGCCGTGGTCTGCAGCGATGAAAGCAGACTCTGCCCGCAAGCAAGTGATGGTCGTTTGGGGGTGTGTTGTGGGCCTGGTGAGAGCTGTCTCATAGAACGCGTTCTTCTAAGACGCACTGGCCCCACGCCTGGTGTTATGGTCTGGGGTGCGGTAAGCTACAACTCTAGTTCACCTTTGGTGATTCTTGAGGGGACACTAATCAGCGTTCGGAACGTGCAGAATGCTGTTAGACTCGTTCTTTTTCCGTTCTTACAACAGGAGAGTGATGTGTAGTTCCAAAGGATATTGCTCGCCCGCACACTGCCCGTGAAATCCAACGTGCTCTGCAAGACGTGCAGCAACTTCCCTGGCCAACACCATCTCCGAATTCGTCTCCAATTGAGCGCATGTGGGGCATGACGGGACGCGAAGTGACTCGTGCGGCTCATCAGCCAACAACTCTTACAGAAATACGCGAACAGTTCGAGCAGGCGTGGGATAAAGTATCCCAGGACAGTATCCTCCATCAGTTCGATTAACTGGATGCCAAGGTCAGCGACTGCAATGCTGCCCGTGAAGTCTATACCACGTACTAATACGTGCGTTTCAGCATTGGCCGTACCTGGCACGCCAGAACCGCTTGCGCTACCGACTTCTAAATGTAATAATTTCATCTGCTCCATATGCACTGTTTCCAAAATAACCCTTGAGTGACTTAGAAACTTCTAAAATGGTGAACAAATTTTTTGTTCGGCAGTGTATTTATTGAATAATAGTGCGTAATGGTTAATTCAATGACCAGTAAATCTAATTGAAATCTGTTAATCGGCCGTTGTAGTCGAGCGGTTCTAGGCGCTTCAGTCTGGAACTTCACGCCCGCTACGGTCGCAGGTTCGAATCCTGCCTCGGGCATGGATGTGTGCGATGTCGTTAGATTTAAGTAGTTCTAAGTTCTAGGGGACTGATGACCTCAGATGTTAAGTCCCATAGTGCTCAGAGACATTTGAACCATTTTGATGATGAACTTTTCCGCCTTCGTTCGAGCCTCCGATAGCGGTGGACAACATCTCACCTTCACTCGTACACGTAGCGTAATTTTTTGTGAATTATAGTCATCTTCGTCCGGAAGTATGTTCCAAGAGAACACCCACGGCTCAGGAGATCTATCGCTACCTAATGAGTCACCACGACCGCAACGTCGGATACAGCTATTCCTGTAGCACCTCAGTCAGTAAATGCACTGATGAGTCAAAACATTCTATCATCGAGCACTGAAAAGTTAATGCCACTTGACTGGGTTGAGGTCTCGTGACACGATAAGGAGAATATGTAACCGGCGCTAAGACGAATGAGGAAGTATTCTAGCAACGATAAGACCCGCATAGGTGAAATCCATTGACATAAGAGACTTTGACAACGGGCAGACTGTTATGGCCCGGCGACTGGAAACCACCATCTCGAAAACAGCGAAGCTGGTTGACAGCTCGTGTACTATTTTTGTGAGCGTGTAGTGAAAGTGCCTGAAGGACGGTAAAACGACTTGTGGGGGCCAAGATTTTGGTCGACAGTTCCTCATCACCAAATGCATCTCCTCATGTATGAAGTCTCCCCTGACGGCGATTCCTGCCGTCGAAGCAGGACAGCCCTAAGTGTCAAAATACCAGAAATGGGCAACATAGGTTTAAGGAGCGTGATACTGAACTCCCGTTGATGTCTTGGCCAAAAAATTAGTCTGATGTGAACCGAATAGGGACACATCTGGGACGCCATCGGATGCCAGCTTCGAGTCCGCAAACCAACGACCCGTAATTTATTGGAATCTTGTGATCTATGGGTAGACATCCGGTGACAAATTCCTCTGGAAAACTACCAACAACTTGTCGAATCTGTGGCACGTAGAATCGTGCTGTATTGGGTTCCAAAGGTTGACCAGTACGCTCTTAAGCGAAGGGTCATTATGTTTTGGCTCGTCAACGTTAATTAAACATTAGGGACAGTGTGGAGAATAACTGCCAGTAGGTACAGGTACTGTGCTTGGTACGGCCAAGAGGCGATAAAAGCGCATAGAGTGTCATGATGATATCTTATGGATTATCTTCACTGCAATACTACAGCGAACAATCTTGTCATAGTAAAAAATGCTTTCAAATTTAAGTTAATTAGGTTTAAGTAGTTCTTAGTTCTAGGGGACTGATGACCTGAGATGTTAAGTCCCATAGTGCTCAGAGCCATTTGGTACTGTAACTGTGAGCTGTATCCCAAGATGTGCCCACCCTCATACATTTCAAGTGCATACACAGTGCCATGGGTTTGAACATTGCAAGGTAAATGGATAGAATACACATACACTCGTAGTAGCTATAGTCGATCTACGTGTGTTAAGATATGAAGCAAGAGAGGAGGCGATATACCTATCTGCTTTTGTTACGGGATGTATTTATTTGGAAGTACCTCTGCGAAGGTCAGCAGGCCAAGCAGAAATTTGTCAAAGATTCCCATAATAAGATGCTGACGAACGGTAGCAATATGGCTGAGAGATGGAAAGATTACTTTCAACAGCTACTAAATTGTGATGAACCCGAACTGCAGTTTGATTTCCAGTACCCAATTACTGCCGATGCACATTATCCCCCACCTACTCTGGATGAGATAAAAACCAGACTCAGACACCTTAAGCAGAACAAGAGTCCAGGTGAAGATGGAATACAGGATGAAATGATCCTGGCATGAGGAGAAAAACTTGCAGAAAGAGGACACCGACTGATACAGGGGAAGAACTATCAGCGGAATGTAAAACAGCTCTGATTTGTCCAAAATATAAGAAGGGCGACAAACTGAAATGTGACAACTGTCGAGGAATCGCCCTGTTTAACGTCTGCTATAAGATCCTGTCCAATTGCCTCATACATAGAATTCAACCAGTGGCAGAATCGGTGATTGGGGAGTACAAGGGAGGTCTCCGGCCAGGACGGTCAACAGTAGATCACATCTTCAGTCTCTGGCAGCTCAACCAGGAACTGGGTGAATATGGTAAAGATTTGCATATTTTCTTCGTTGATTTTAAGAAGGCCTATGATTGCATACATCGCAAGAGCCTGCTCAGCTGTTTAAGGGAGTTTGTCATGGCAGAGAAACTCATCAATCTGATAAAGATCTGTCTGATCGAAACGCGTGCAAAGGTGAAGATGGGAAATCGCGTAACTGAGGAATTGGAAATTGTGACAGGACTCAGGCAAGGAGATGGGTTGTCCCCTATCCTGTTGAAATTTGCCCTCGAGAAGATCGTGCACGAGACCTTCCAAGGGAACGAAGGGATTAAAATCGAAGGAAACAGACTGGCATACTTAGCCTATGCAGACGACATCTGTTTGCTCTCTAGGTCTGAAGAGGAGTTGGAGCAAATCACCAAAGCACTAAAGGAGGCAGCCAGCAAATTTGGGCTAAACATAAACGAAGCCAAGACAGAGTACTTCGTTATGACGCGTGGTCAAAGTCAGACTGCTGGTTATCTGCAATAACTGCAGGTGGGAGACCAGTCTTGCAGGAGAGTGCATGAATTTAACTACCTAGGGCCACTTTTCATTGAGAACTCGTCATGTAAAGCAGAGAACAATGCCAGAATACAAGCAGGAAACCGATCTTACGAAAGCGTAGCACAACTTCTTCGGTCCAGATATCTCTCCAGACAGTTCAAGATTCGACTGTACAAAACCCTGATCCAGCCTGTTGTTCTATATGGCTGTGAGGGATGTAGTACCCGGAAACAGGACTTCCATAAGCTCCTTGTTTTTGAGAGAAAAGTGCTTCGGAAGATCTTCGGTCCGGTTCTGGATGCAGACACAGGGGACTGCAGGATTAGATACAACCAAGAGCTTGAGGAACTATACCAGCAGCCCAACTTAGCAGGAACTGTCAAAGCCAAACGAAGGCAGTGGGCTGGCCATTTGGCCCGGATGGAAGATCACAGATGGCCTTAGAAGTTCCTGGATTTCACTTCTACAGGAAAGAGACCCCCCAGGGAGACCCAAGAAGCGTTGGATGGATGGCCTACATGAAGATTTAAACAAAGCATCAGTAGATGTGGATGGATGGAGGATAGCAGCAATGGACAGAATACAGTGGAGGAGGAGACTTGTAGAAGCGTGCGGTCCACAGGGCCTGATCACGTAAAAGAATAAGAATAAGAATAAGAAGAAGAAGATACATACCTGATGCAAACACAGTTATCATGTGAATACTGAAAATGCTGGATGTGTGCTCTGACCAGTGCACTATGGAGGTGCGAGCACTGCTCCATCCTGAGTATCTACAAAGGACGTACTTTGCACACATGGAGTTTTTACGTTTAACTCCAATGCGATACCACAACGTTTGAACGCCTTTTACACGCCGCAATCGCACCAAAATGACGTCACATACACACCGCCACAATGAGACCACAATTATGCCGCATTTAGGCCACGCATATGCAATTACGCAATTACGCCACAAATATGCTACGCATACACCGTACATACACTGAACGTACACCATACATACAGGGCACGTAAGGTATATATATGCCGCACATACGCCACGGGAGGATACTTTGACAGAATGAAATAGTGACGTCAAAGCATAGTCTGAAAAAAATAGTAGTCGAGTTGCACCAAGTCGGGAATTTTCTAAAACTGACGGTAAAATTGACAATCTGGAATGACGTCAAATTATAAATTGGTAAAATTGCTTGAAAAGACCAAAATGCAGATATACAAGCAAGAAAATGATTGTATGATGTGTAAATGTATTCATTCTTTAGGATGTTCATTTACATTAAAATACACTCATGTTTAGAAAGAAAAAGAGAGCACCTAAACGACCAGAGACAGGACGTTCGTATTCACAGAACAATTAAAGTAGTATGTTCTGCAGAAATGATTCGCATTTTAGTAACCTTGGCTCAAGATGTGTCCTATTGTCTATCAGGCACAAGGTCTAGCATGAGCCCTAATAACTTGTTCCATTCCTGATAGTATCCACGCATAAAAGGTACGAATAGCGTCCTGTGGTATGACCATTCACGCTGCGTTCACCTGATTCCAAAGATCATCTGTGGTTGTTGGCATTGCGTCACAGTGCTACAAACACCTTCCCCATATTCCACACATTTTCGATTGGCCACAAGTCTGGTAATCTGGCCGGCCACGGCAAAAGGCTGTCATCCTCTGACACCAAGAAGGCACGTGTTAGTGCAGCAACATGTGGTCGTGCTTTGCCTTGATGAAAAATGGCGTCTGGGTTGTTGTGCAGAAAGGGTATGGCTACAGGTCACACTGGTTGCAATGCCCTGAACATGCACCAACTGTGATTTGTGGTTGTACCCAATAGCACCCCGCACCATAAGGCCTTGAGTAGGCGCTGTTAGCCACTGTGATGCCGCTCCCCCCGTCTGCGGCAAACCCAAAATGCAGCCACCATTTTCAAACAAACAGAACCTAGATGCGTCCGAAAACACTATCTGATGCGCACGTAACCTATGATGTAATAAATGGCGACGAACTGTCACTCCTGATATTGCTCGATGTGTCACACTATTCCATTGTTGCGCAAGAACCAAGGAGGGCGCATATCTGCCATGCAATGCTGTTCAGATGAGGTGTCGATCTTCTCGGTGGGTGTTCTGGGTGGTGCGACCTAATCCATCTTGTCGTGTTCTACGGCCTTCCGTGAACCATTTGGCACACATCCGTTGCACTGCCAAAACACTTCGGCCCACAAGAGCAGCAGTTTCCCGGATGGATCCATCACATTCTCTCATACCAATAATGCGTCGTCTTTCAAACTAACTCATTTGACGGTACGCTTCAAGCATTTGTACTCAAAGTACCGTCCGCCACACACCATCAGGTGGCTTGCGGAGTATGGATGTAGATGTAGATGTAGATATGTTTGCGAGGCATCCTGCACGTATTATTAAATCACAGTGGTCCATTACATTCGGTTTATAGCAATAACGAGAGCCGCAGGCATATTTTACTGGTAGGTGGTTTTGTGCCGAGATATCGATGTTGACCTTAAACCCGCCGGCCGACATGCTCCTAATTCAGAATATACTAACCTACATATCCTGTGAATATGAACGTCCTATCTCTAGTCGTTCAAGATCTGCTTTTTCTGAACATGAGTGTATTTGAGTGCTGTGCATTAATGACTGGTAAACTGTTGGCATCTACATGTGCTGTAGTGAGAATAAAACGTTAAAAAATGGCGAGCTAAGACACTGGTATGTGTGTGACGATGATATTGGATTTATGGGGCGCTCAACTGCGCGGTTATCAGCGCCAGTATAAATTCCCCATCTTTACTCAGTCCAATCTCGCCACTTTCATGAATGATGAGGACAACACAAACACCCAGTCCCCGGGACGTAGAAAATCCCCAACCCGGTCGGAAATCGAACCCGGGACCCCGTGATCCAGAGACAGCAACGTCTTTCGTGATTTTCTGCTTCCGGAAACGACCCTGTCTTAAACAAACGGCGAAACACTGTTGCAAACATTGAATGTTGTGGTTGTTGTCGGCGGGATAGCTCTCCTGATACAACCTTGCTGCCCGCTGCCCGCCGCCCGTTGCCGTCTGCCTTCCCGTAAGTAAACACCATGTCGGCAGGCTCTCGATTCGAATGCGAAACCATTGTTTACAACACTGTATCACATCCATTGCAAGGTGAATCAGCAAGAGAAGTGACGGACACAACATTAACAATTGCTATGGCTGGAGAGAGCGCTAGGGCATTAGTATGAGGAACATTACCATCCATTAGGAGGAAACCATGCATACTGTAACTGTGGCTGCATGGTACAGTGAGTCTTAGACCGCAGTCTCTGTAACAGTGTACGATTGAATAGGTGGTCTCTAACATGGAAACCATGCATTTCTGGACACACGTTCATGAGACCTTTTTTCTTCTGTAACTTGTCATCGATCAATTCCTAGAGTTTGTACACTGTGGAAAAAACCATGTATTGTCTGAACCATGTTCCTCGAAAAGAACGTCTCCTTCCCTGCAGGGATTCCCCTTTGAGATCCCACAAGTTTTGTCTGACAAGGAACTATCAGTCATGTTAATCGCAGATTTCGGTGAGTCTTAGTTATGTTGCAGAGCAACATGACCTGTGTACCTGGCTAATGGCTTTAATGCGACGGCCCCTGGTTTCCGAGAAAATGGAAGTTGAAGTTTTATAATTACCTGCTATATCAATAACAACATTTATTTTACGAGTGAGTGAGCGTAGTGTAGGAGCGAAGTTTCGCGGCTATCACGTTGGTGGTATGTATTAAAATCGCACCAACGTCCAGTTTCGTCGTGCAGAGTATCAATAAATAACATATATCACGCAAAATTATTCCAAAATAATAGTTTTCGCTGTGGTAATTTTATTAATAAATCTATCATCACAGCAAACTAGCTTCACTTTTGTGTTCTGTTAGCGGTCATAATTAAAATACCTAATATATCGACAATTTTCGTTTGATTCGTGGGGAGTGCAGACTGATCAGAGACATCACGATCAAATGTTTCTAGATGAAAGAAAAGCAATCACCTGCAGCCGGTCGAAGTGGCCGTGCGGTTAAAGGCGCTGCAGCCTGGAACCGCAAGACCGCTACGGTCGCAGGTTCGAATCCTGCCTCGGGCATGGATGTTTGTGATGTCCTTAGGTTAGTTAGGTTTAACTAGTTCTAAGTTCTAGGGGACTAATGACCTCAGCAGTTGAGTCCCATAGTGCTCAGAGCCATTTGAACCATTTTGCACCAATCACCTGCACCGTAAAAATTATCCCACTTCCTCTGCCAATCCTTTGATGTTTAATTTTACAAGCAGGTTTACATTTTCACGAAAAAAATTCAAAGTGCTTCAAAATTACTAAAGACTAGTTCATAAATGGTTTCGAGGGATGATTTTATAAAAATACATTAATTAATTGTTCATCAGCTGAGAGCACCCGTTTTCACAGGGATGATCAAATACCCGTGGTTCACGCCGAAGATGATCGAAAAAAAGAACTATTTTTTATGTAAAAGACTTGCTTTTTTCCCGTATTGCACCTCAAAAATCCGTATGCCAGAAGCAGGCGCTTTCATCAAATATGCTTGGTACTCTACGAATTTGTGTTTCCATTGCTTCAGTGACAAACATAATCAGGAATTCTGTTCTAGCACAGACAGCGGTGCAAGCGTTAGCGAGCCAGATAATTCTGTAATCTATTCTGTAACCAACGGAATACATATCTGAAGAAAATTTGCTGTAATGATTCATTTATTAATGGAATTATTACAGCGAAAATGAGTACTTTTGAATCATTTTTCAGGGCATATATAATTTAATTGTGTCCTATACGATAAAATTAAAAGGGTATTTGGGCTGGAATTGAACCTCGTCAGCGTGATAGCCGTGAATCTTTGCCGCTTCGCTTGGTCGTAACATGTCTAACGTTACTCGTATAGTGGATACCATAAAACTTCAACATTATTTTTCTCGGAAAGTAGGGACCGTCGCATGGATAGCCGATAGCCAGGTCCTTAGGACATGTCCTTTTACATCATACCTAAGACCCATCAAAATGCGACATTGGAGTCTCATTCGGGAGTACGACGGTTGAAACCCGAATGCGACCATCCAAATTTAGATTTCCCGTGATTTCCCTAAATGGCTCTAGGCAAATGCCGAATGATTCCTTTAAAGGCACGCCGATTTCTTTCCCTATCCGAGGTTGTGCTCTGCCTCTAATGACTTCGATGTCGACGGGACGTTAAATCTAATCTTCTTTCCTTTCATATATTTTTTTTTCAAAATCCGTGATTAATAGGTCTGATGGTCCCCTTGTAAGTCTTATATCTTCCTCCAAATTACACAACGACGGCATCTTCCCGTAAAACACAGCATCATCAGCAAACGGCCACAGACTGCTACTCACCCTGTTCGCCAGATAGATCATTTATGTCTACAGAGCAAATAGCCTTACTACCACACTGTCATAGCGCACCCCTGACGATACTCTAGTCTCTGATGCCGTTGAGGACAACACACTGTGTTCTGTTACTTAAGAAGCGTTCGAGCAGCTCACATATCGCGGAACCTTATCCGTATGCTCGTACCTTTGTTAAGTCTGCAGTGGGGCATCGTGCCAAACACTTTTCGGAAGTCTAGGAATATTGAATATGGCTGTTCCCCGTCATCCATGGTTAGGAGGATATTATGTGAGAGAAAGGAAAGCTGAGTTTCGCATTAGCGATGCTTTCTAAATCTGTGCTGACCTTTGCGCACAAGATTTTCCGTCTCGTGGAAGTTAATTGTATGTGAACTGCGAATATGTTCAAGAATTCTGCAGCAAAACTATGTTAAAGATATTGGTGTGTAATTTTGCGAGTCGGTTCTTTTACGCTTCTTATATAAAGGAGTTGCCTACACTTTCTTGCAGTCGAGGAGGCCGAGAGATTCGCATTAAATCCAAGATCAAAACAAACTTCAAAACGATTTAGAAAAGATATCTGAATGGTGCTAAAAGTGGCAGTTGGCCCTAAATAACGAAAAGTGTCAGGTCATCCACATGAGTGATAAAAGGAACTCCTTAAACTTCGGTTACATGATAAATCAGTCTAATCTAAAAGCTGCAAATTCAACTAAATAACTAGGTATTACAATTACGAACAACTTAAATTGGAAGGAACACACAGAAAATGTTGTGGGGAAGGCTAACCAAAGACTGCGTTTTATTGGCAGGACACTTAGAAAATGTAACAGACCTACTATGGAGACAGCCTACACTACGCTTGTCCGTCTTCTTTTAGAATACTGCTGCGCGGTGTGGGATCCTTACCAGATAGGACTGACGGAGTACATCGAAAAAGTTCAAAGAAAGGCAGCACGTTTTGTATTATCGCGAAACATGGGAGAGAGTGCCACAGAAATGATACGGGATTTGGGCTGGAAATTATTAAAAGAAAGGCGTTTTTCGTTGCGACGGAATCTTCTCACGAAATTCCAATCACCAACTTTCTCCTCCGAATGCGAAAATATTTTGTTGACACCGACCTACACAGGAAGGAACAATCACCACGATAAAATAAGGGAAATCAGAGCTCGTACGGAAAGATATAGGTGTTCATTCTTTCCGCGCGCTATACGGGATTGGAATAATAGAGAATTGTGAAGGTGGTTCGATGAACCCTCTGCCGGGCACTTGAATGTGATTTGCAGAGTATCCATGCAGATGTAGAACCTGAGTATGAGTCCAATGCTGCAGAGTACTCCCTGCAAAACCGTACTGGGATTCCATTGGATTTGGCGACTTATTTGTTTTCAAATCTTTCAGTTGATTGTCTACGTCATGGACGCCTATTACTACGAGGGTACACTGAACAGTAACGCCACCGAAATTTTTATGTGGAAACTGTTAAAGATTTCTGAATAAAACATACTTCATTAACATTCCGTATCGTTATTTTTAAATTCTGCATATTTATTTCTCAACATCGTCACCCTCACGACGAATACATTTCTCCCAACGAAGGATCAGTTTGTTAACACCGTCACTGTAGAATGTTTCACTTTATTGAGGGAGCCACAGCTTCACCTCTGCTTGCACCGCTTAATCACTGACGAAGTGAAGTCCTCGAAGGTGTTCTTAAGGTTTTGGAAACAGATGAAAATCGGATGAGGCCAAGTCGAGACCTTATGGGGCATCGTCGATAACAGTGAACTCAAGGCATCGGATTGTTGCAGATTTCTCAGCGCTAATATGTGGTCTGGCGTTGTCTTGTTGAAAGAGAGGAATTTCAACTCGATGCACGTTTTCTGCAGTTATAAATACGATTGTAATACGCTGTTCTCAGGCACTGTCATATTTACATTACGCTCTGCCGTGTTACACGTTACAGTTTGGGGTCCTCTCTAGCGCTAGAGGGCTGTGACTTCCGTCTGCGAAGCGGGAAACTCGTTCGAGTGATATGCATTACGTAATAGCTCAACCAATTCTGAGAACACAATAAAAAACTGGAGGCACTACTTTTCAACACGCTCTTATAGTTCTACTAGTTCTGTAAAAATAACAAAACCCAAAGTGAACGACATACACACATAATAATAAAAAGAATATTTGTTTAAAGAAGTCGTCTTGGTTTCAGCTGTTGCAGTTGTATTTTGCGATTGTAATTTCTGCATTACGCGATTTTAAAGCATCTAAAAATCGTAATACAACGGAATGACAACAATTTACCGTGGGATTAACAGCAGGTACAACCAGTTTTGTAGTTTATTGACATTCATGTAGCGTACTTACAAGATTTTGACGTTGTACTTATATATTGACATTACACTTAAATAACAAAGTAATAGGCGTGTCAAAGAACAATTAGTCTGTGATGCGTGTCAATATTTCAATTTATGTTCTGCGATAGTCAGTGGATTGTATGTGTCACAGACCTAAAAGTGTGCACTTACAATACTTTACAGAAAACGTCTAAAATAATCGAGATAATTTATGAGGCTCATTTATTCTTTGAGTTTGTATTGTCATTGTTCTTTGAAAGCGCTTTCAGACTTTCAGTCTCTTGTAGAGCGTCCATTAATCTGCTTTTCTTTGCCCTAAGTAGTACCTTTAAAGATGCCTCAGTGCTCTTGGTGCTAGCACTGTATTTTGTAGGTGTCCACTAATTGAAGATTTACAATCCTCGTTTGTGTTTGTGTGCTCTCTGAATATGGTGAAGAAACGTCTACCTATCTGCACGACATGGAAATTTTCGTATTCACCACACTTGATGGAATAAATCTCTGATTGTGTGAATGGTCTTATTTTGAGGGTTTTGTGTCTGAGTATTATCCGTTATTTGTTGTTAGTGCGAAAAACGATTCGTACATTAGTTTTACACAAACTTTCGGCTATTCTGTATGATGTTCCTCCATAATAAGGTAAAGCAGTGTATTCAGTTTTTCTGGTTTCTTCTGTTAATGTTACTTATTTATCTATACACATCAAGAAAAGTTTTGCGTCAGGCCGGTTCCCAGAACTTCTGAAGATTGACGTTGACTGTGGGTATTGTATCACTGACACAGTCTCTTTGGCTGTTTATAGATGTCACTAAATCCGCCCAAAGATGTATACAACCAAGCATGGCTCTGAGCACTATGGGACTTAACATCTATGGTCATCAGTCCCCTAGAACTTAGAACTACTTAAACCTAACTAACCTAAGGACAGCACACAACACCCATCCATCACGAGGCAGAGAAAATCCCTGACCCCGCCGGGAATCGAACCCGGGAACCCGGGCGTGGGAAGCGAGAACGCTACCGCACGACCACGAGATGCGGGCACAACCAAGCATGAACAGCGCCTATTACACGGAGGGAGTCCGACAGCCGATCACTTCCAGTCATTCCACCAGGAAGGAGGTACACGGCTCGTGTTGTCCGGAGTGCAACCATCCCTACACGGTCAATACCGCGGTTCGATCGCGTCCGCATTGTTTCCTTGTGCCAGGAAGGTCTCTCAACAAGGGAGGTGTCCAGGCGTCTCGAAGTGAACCAAAGCGGTGTTGTTCGGACATGGTGGAGATACAGAGAGACAGAAACTGTCGATGACATGCCTCGCTCAGGCCGCCCAAGGGCAACTACTGCAGTGGATGACTGCTGCATACGGATTATGGCTCGGAGGAATCCTGACAGCAACGCCACTATATTGAATAATGCTTTTCGTGCAGCTACAGGACGTCGCGTTAGGACCCAAACTGCGCGCAATAGGCTGCAAGATGCGCAACTTCACTCCCGACGTCCATGGTGAGGTCAATCTTTGCAACCACGAGACCATACAGCGCGGTACAGATGGGCCCAACAACATGCCGAACGGACCGCTCAGGATTGGCATCACGTTCTATTCACCGATTAGTGTCGCATATACCTTCAACCAGACAACCGACGGAGACGTGTTTGGAGGCAACCCGGTCGGGCTGAACGCCTTTTGACACACTGT
This sequence comes from Schistocerca nitens, assembly GCF_023898315.1. Lineage (NCBI taxonomy): Eukaryota > Metazoa > Arthropoda > Insecta > Orthoptera > Acrididae > Schistocerca > Schistocerca nitens. Next base: position 357,548,255 of record NC_064616.1, on the reverse strand, counting down.
CCATCCAGTGCAGCAAGGTGGAGGTTCGCTGCTGTTTTGGGGTGGCATTATGTGGGGACTACGTACGCTGCTGGTGGTCATGGAACGCTCTGTAGCGGCTGCACTATACGTGAATGCCATTCTCTGACTAATAGTGCAACCATGTCGGCATCATATTGGCGAGGCAGTCGTCTTCATGGACGACAATTCGCGCCCCATCGTGCACATATTGTGAATGACTTCCTCCAGGATAACGACATCCCTCGACTAGAGTGGCTAGCATGTTTTCTAGACATGAACCCTATCGGGCATGCGTGGGATGTATTGAAAAAAGCTGTTTATGGATTACGTGACCCACCACCCACTCTAAGGGATCTACGCCGAATCGCCGTTGAGGAGTGGAATAATCGTTGCCAACAGTGCCTTGATGAACTTGTGGATAGCATGCAATGACGAATACTGGGTATTATAGGTACCGGTGTGTTCAACAGTCTGGACCATCACCTCTGAAGGTCTCGCTGTATGGTGGTACAACATGTAATGTGTGGTTTTCAAGAGCAATAAAAAGAGCAGAAATGATGTTTATGTTGATCTCTATTTCAATTTTCTGTACAGGTTCCGGAGCTCTCGGAACCGAGATGATGCAAAACTGTTTTTGATGTTTGTATATTGTTGCTTTTGTTATGCAATTTGGTAGCATAAAATTTATGGCTACCTTGCAGCATTGTAGCCTTTGTTTGTTTTTATATGTTTTAGTATACACAACAGAACGATATATTAAGACGTACTGTAACAAATAACTGCCGACCAGGGTAGCCGAGCGGTTCTAGGCGCTACAGTCTGGAACCGCACGACAACTACGGTCGCAGGTTCGAATCCTGCCTCGGGCATGGATGTGTGTGATGTCTTTATGTTAGTTAGGTTTAAGTAGTTCTAAGTTCTAGGGGACTGATGACCTCAGAAGTTAAGTCCCGTAGTGCTCAGAGGCAATAACAAATAACTGCTGCAGTGCTGAAGGCAGATAAAATGTATGCTACCAAATTAAAAAACAAAAACAAGAATACAGATGAAGAAATAACATTAACAAGATAAACAGAACTAGAAAAACGAAATGCATTGCTTTACCTTATTATGGTGCCACATCAGAAAGAACAGCCAGTCATTTTCGTAAAACATATGTACGAATCTGGTTCCGCACGAGCAACAAAGCAGAGACCATACTCAGACGCACAACCCACAAAACAAGACCATTTACACAATCAGGAATTTATAAATTCAAGTGTGGTTAATGTGAAAATTTGTATGCGGGGAAAATAGATAGATGTTTCCCCACCAGATTCAGGGAGTACTCAAACATAAGCGAGGACTGTAAATCATCATTTTGTGTACATCTACGAAACTAAAAAATGTTCAAATGTGTGTGAAATCTTATGGGACTTAACTGCTAAGGTCATCCGTCCCTAAGCTTACACACTACTTAACCTTAATTATCCTAAGGACAAACACACACACCCATGCCCGAGGGATGACTCGAACCTCCGCCGGGATCACGAAACTACAATCATAACACCAATAGCATCGAGGATTCTTAAAAAGTATTACGTTTGGTAGAGAAAGGCAGATTAATGGACGCAATGGAAGAAACTGAAATTCTTAGCGCGTTCAAGGAACAACCACAATACATACTCACTGAACAAATAAGCATCACAAATAAAAATTAGCCCGGTTGTTTTAGACATTTCTTGTAATGTATTGTAAATGCACACCTTTAGGTCTGTGATATATACAATCCACTCAAAATCGCAGCCGGCCGGGGTGGCCAAGAGGTTAAAGGCGCTACAGTCTGGAACCGCGCGGCCGCTACGGTCGCAGGTTCGAATCCTGCCTCGGGCATGGATGTGTTTGATGTCCTTAGGTTAGTTAGGTTTAAGTAGTTCTGAGTTCTAGGGGACTGATGACCTTAGAAGTTAAGTCCCATAGTGCTCAGAGCCATTTGAACCATCAAAATCGCAGTACATAAACTGGAATATTGACTAGTATCGCTGACTAATTGTTCTTCGACATGCATACGCTGCTCCGTTATCATGCTTTTCCATTGTTGATGCCATAAACTGTGACTACATTTCTCTGATAGATGTTTACAACAAATAAATTTGTTAAAGTCGTCTTTGCTCAACGCAGGCGTTCCATCAATTGAACAGATGAGACCTCTCTCTTTCCGTCTCATCCTCACCTCTCACTGTCTATCTCCTTTTCCCATTCTCTCTTTCCATTTCTTCCAACACCTTTCTCTGTATATCACATTCTGAAACTCTCTCTGCCTGTCTATTCCTTCCTAACCACTCTCTCTGACTATCTACTCCTCGAGCTTCATTTTTTTCATTCCGTCCTCCACTTGGTCATTTTCTATGTCCAGTACCCCCTCTTTCTCTTCATCTCCTCGTCCACCTTCTCTTAGTCTATCTGCTTCTCCCCCCCCCCTCTCTGTCCATCTCGTCATCCTAATCTCCCAATCCCTCTCCTAAGCCACCTCGTTTACATCCCTCACGCCATCCCAGTGGTCTTACCCCTGTAGTTCTTCTGTGCAGACCATAAGTTATACGTGTATCAAGATTAGTAAAAGACTTTCCAGTGGTTTTGGAGCAGATGCGGACCATACATACTTATATTTTTTTAATGGATTGGTGCGCAAAACTTAACGACGAAAGTAACTTAAGCATGATGCGTTACTGCCAGGTAATATAGTTCTATGAAATTTGGATCGCACATAGAAAGAACTACTACAGACAGCACAGAAGGTAACTGAAAGATTGCGCGTTGAGACGAAAAGGAATGACACATTTATTGAAAGACACTGAAGTAACCGCAATTCTTGAGTGTCCTGGACATACCAAACGGCGGTACATGGTTCTTAACAGGGTGTGTGATCGCCACGGACGGCAGTGCATACTCTGCAACGTACTTTGATGCTTTCCCCAAGCTTGGTAAGTTCTTGTGGTAGGCCGTTTCACTCCACCATCAGCGCACTTGGCAACTGCCGGACAGCCGGCCGTTGTGGCCGAGCGGTTCTACGCGTTTGACTCCGGAACTGGGCTGCTGCTACGGTCGCAGGTTCGTATCCTGCCTCGGGCATGGATGTGTGTGATGGTTAGTTAGGTTTAAGTAGTTCTAAGTCAAGGGGACTGATTACCTCAGATGTTAAGTCCCATAGTACTCAGAGCCATCTGAACCATTTGAGCAACTGCCGGACAGTCGTGGGAGCATGTGCTACAATGCGTCTCTCCAACGCATTTCACATGTGCTCGATAGGATTTAAGTCTGGGGAACGGGCACACCAGACCATTCACCAAATATTCTCACGTTCCAAAACCTTTTCCACCTACACTGTTCGATGCAGTCGCGCAATGTCATCCTCAAAAATGAAGTCACTGTCGAATGCTCCACTGAAAAGACAACATGGGGAGAGACTACAGTGTCACAATAACACTGACCGGTGAGTGAACCGTTGTCAAAGACTTCGAGCTCAGTACATCCATGCAAAATTATACTTCCACACACCATAACATACATTCAACAATGTTCCTGGATGCCTCGCCGTATGAGTGTGGGTTGCGTTGGGGAAGCGTACTGCAGCATGTACACATGCACCATCTAGCAGTTGTCAACTGTGCTGCTGGAGGAATGGAACGACCTACCACCAGAACTCCAAATGGTTCAAATAGCTCTGAGCACTACGGAACTGAACATCTGAGCTCACCAGTCCCCTAGAACTTAGAACAACTTAAACCTAAAGACATCATACACATCCATGCCCCAGGCAGGATTCGAACCTGCGACCGTAGCGGTCGCACGGTTCCAGACTGCAGCTCCTAGAACCGCTCGGTCAAAGGGGCCGGCCAAGAACTGCTTACCAATCTTTAGGCCGGGAGGGAGCACGTTCCAGAACATAAATTGCATGTGTGGCAATAACACATGCTATTAAGAACTATATCAAGCCTTTTTAATGCCCATAGGACCATCATAAGCCGTAGTGGCTTCAGGGTAATTATTGTCTTTGAACAGAAAGTAATTTCTGTTCGTCTCATTGCCTATTCTTTTAGTTAGCTTCTGCATTATACTGTAGCTATTCTTTCTAAGTGTGGTTCAAGTTTCATCTAAGCACAGTATTTGCGTCTACTGACCCATAATCACCATTGGTTTCGTGATGTGCAACGTCGATGTCCATGTTGTGCCATAGCAGATGATCATAAAATCGGACTAATTTCCGTAGACAAGACGCTAAATACCAACAGATGTGGCACCTTTTTAACGCAGTAGATTTCCATCTACATGGTGGACTCGAGGCTCACGACAGGCCGCAGAATAGGCACAAAAATGCAGATTTTCGAAGTATAAAACACAGATACAAAACAGAAAACAAGGAAATAAGTAAATAGATTATAATAATGTAAATAAAATGTGTGAGTCTATTCATAGGCAGCTAATCTGAATTTGATGTGATGACTTTATCGTCAAATTCACTTATAAATCTTACCTAGAGTCATAGACCAGTGTTATAAGATATTCCCTCACTGCTAGGGAAGAACTTTTAGAATTCGCATGAAGGGTTCCAGGTTCGTAGCGCAGGACGACGTTCTGCCTGTCTTGCATTAGATTATGACTCTGAAAAGAATCTCTAAGTTGACCAGTCCGTTCTTCTAGTTCACACCACTACATCTTTCGTCAGGAAACTTAAAAGATGTTGTCTGAACTATACGGAATGGTTTGAAACATCAGATTAGTGCTTCATTCGAAATTTTATGAGATAGGTTCGATCGTTGTATACGTGTGTGTAATCATTTTCACAGCTATTCCCATCGCTGTGAACAACCACAGCGACATACATACTTCTCAGGCCATCGAACATAGAATGTTGGAGGTATAAGGACAAGGGGACTGTAGACATGAAAGACGTGTCCGTAATGATTCTGATGTTACGAATAAGTATCACAGAGTATATGAAAGATATATCATTCAGTATTTGCTCAAGTATCCTTCAGCAAGCTTTATTTTGATTCGAATCCTTTATATATTAAAAGACTTAAATATTAAAAACAATTATGTGGGTAAGTAAAAGTAAATATTAACATTCAATCTACCATTCCAGTCCAGTGTCGTTTGCTTTTGCCTTGATAACATCCATCCACGCCAAAATGCCTTCGTAAGTCACTATCTTTTCCGATTTGTTTGATGGTCTTCTTAAGTGTTCGGCTGTGGCATATTGCCACCCGATCCTGTGACAAGAGTGTTATAATCACACATTAAAAACTATCCTAGATGTTTTCAAATGTTGATACACTTTGCCCCACAGATATCTTAGTCTGGTATTATTCAAATGCGTTTTATCTTTTTCACACAAATGTGCATTTATGGAACGCTGACTGTTTATCAAAGAAGTGGCAAGTCCTAGTGAGTAGCCATTTTGAGACACGTTTTCAATCACTGTTACTTACACGAATCGGTTATTTAGAGTAAACAGAACAGGCAACCAGAAGAGTGGTGTTGATTTAATTTTTCCACATAATTCACAAGGTGTTGTCAAGCTGGTTATCATTTAGTTTGGTGCGGCAACTACTCTGCGATATTAAAGCAACATGTTCCACAACAGAGAAGACAATGGCAGTTAACGGTACCTGTAATATTTCTGCGCAGACTAGGAAAATCGACCCAGAGAGTTTATAAGCTACATTATGTCTTAATATTATCTTGATAACTTTACTTTCGAAAAAAACAATAGAAACGATCAATAATTATACCGACGTATTTTATCTATCGAAGGGTGCTACTGTTGAGCTGTTCTTGTAGTCTGAAACTGGCTTCCTTGTTATTTTAGTGTATTGCAGTTACATAAGATTTACTGGTGCCAGGACGATTCTCATTATCTAGAAAAAGTGCCAAGAGTGACGGGTATTCTGTTAGAGGAGCCTTGATAAGGTGACCACAACGAGTCTCGACAGCAATGGATTTACAGTTGGCAATAAAGCCGATGCCGAGGAAACACAGGTTATTCCAGGACTGCCACGTAGGGTTGCTTTAAAGGGCCCCTCTGCGTAAGGAACAGAAGTGAGAGTAGTTTTTGTGACGCTGGCGCATGACACTCGAGAGCAGGCAGGAATGCCCGCTGCTATATTTATCGCTGCTGCCTCACAGACGGGAACTTCCGGTGACTTCTGTCTCACACGTAATAGCGTTCAGGAACCACGAGGTACCATATTTAAGTCTGTCATTCTAGCAGACACAGAAGCTGGGTCGCTCAGCCAGTATTAAATGACTGATTTAAGGCCTCGATCAACGCCCTTACATCCTAACAATGCGGCCTAACACCCTCTGTTGAAAATAAATAAATAAACAAAAACAAATTCATTTGTGACTTCACATCCTGGGAGCGGAACGTCAGCTCGCTATCAGGTTTGACACAGGTGCTGTAAATCAGTTCTCTTCTCTAACTTAACGTACATGACGTTTATTTTCAGTAGTTTGCAACGTAACTGAGTTGGAATTTTCATAAAAAGTAAGTTAAAGCAAAATGAATTACAATTTCTCTTTTTACTGAGGTGCAATGTATGTACCACTGATCATTATTTCGACTGATCCATTTCCTTGACTCAGAGCTGTAGCTAGATATTTACACAACAATTCTGCACAGGTCTTACTTTTCCTTAAGGGATGTGGAGTAAAAGTAGAGAGGTTCCTAGCTTCTACGTGTCATCGTGCGATTTTCATATGTTACTTGTGTATCTGAGATCTGAGTACGATTTCCATCTTGCTGCTGCTAACTTCGAATCTTAAGTTTAGGAGTTTTCTTAGGTCCCTAATATGTACTTGCCTGATTTTCTCCGTTTCTGTTCATACACGTACAAGCAACATTTCCTAGACTGTCATGGATGCAAACCACTTTATTCGTCAAGCAAATTTCCTTCTAGCTGGTCTGGACATCCACAGCTAAGTTATACTGAGATAACATCTGTGTACAACGCCGCCGGCTGGAACTTTGCAGCATACTCAAAGCCGACGTGGGTCAAACTTCCCCACGAAGGCTGCAACACTGTCCAGCACTAAGAGTTCAGACTCTATCACCTCCCCATCCCCTGCTTTTTTTTTCAAATTTATTGGCCTTTGGCATTAACCATTTAGCCAGAAATGTGAGTAACTACAAAAATCGTGTATATAGCGTAGGCATTAAAAATTACAATAATTGCGGGTAAATTTTATGGTGTACTTTGTACATTCACGCGCTCAACACAGTCCACATACACAGGGGTGATAAAAGTTGTTGGATACCTCCTAATACCTTGTTCGGCTTAGTACAGCAACTCGACGTGTTCTTGAATGAAAAAGTCTTAGGAAGTCCCCCGAAGAAATATTGAGCCATGTTGCATCTATAGCCATCCATAACTCCAAAAGCCTTGCCGGTGCAGTATTTTGTGCACGAAATGACCTCTCGATTATGTCAAATAAATGTTCGATGGGAATCAGATTCAGAGATCTGCGAGGCTAAATCATTCTCTCTAATTGTTCAGAATGTTCTTCAAACCACTCGCGAACACTTGTGGCCCAATGAACTGGCGCATTGTTCATCCATAAAAGTTCCATCGCAGATAGTTGCAAATGATCTCGAAGTTGCCGAGTGTAATCATTTCCAGGCAATGATCGGTTCAGTTAGACCAGTGGACCCAGTTCATTCCACGTACACGCAGCCCACACAATTATGGAGCCACCACTAACTTGCACAATGCCTTGTTGACAACTTGGATCCATGGCTTCGTGGGTTCTGCGCCACACTGGAACCCTACAATCAACTCTTACCACCATAAATCTGGATTCATCTGACCAGGCCACAGTTTTCCAGTCGTCTAGGCTCCAACCGACATGGTCACGAACCTAGGAAAGCCCTTCAGGCGGTATCGTGCTGTTAGCAAAGACACTCGCGTCGGCCGGCTGCTACCATAGCCCGTTAAAGCCATATCGCCTCACTGTACTAACGGATACGTTCGACGTAAGCCCACATTGATTTCTGCGGTTATTTTACGCAGTGTTGCTTGTTTGTCAGCACTGTCAACTCCACGAAAACGTCACAGTTCTCGGTCGTTAAGTGAAGGGCGTCGGCTACTACGTAGTCCATAGTGAGAAGTAATGCCTGAAATTTGGTATTCTCGGAACACTTTTGACACTGTGGATTTCGGAATATTGAATTTCCTAACGATTTTCGACATGGAACGAGCCATGCATCCAGCTCCAGCTACCAGTTAGCGTTCATCGCCTGTTAATTCCCGTCGTGCGGCCACAATCACGTCGGAAACTTTTCACATAAATTACCTGAGTACAAATCACAGCTCCCTCAATGTATTGTCCTTTTATATCTTGTGTATACGATACTACCGCCATTTGTATATGTGCATATCGCTATTGCGATGGTACCAAACGGTTAATGCAAAGTAGTTGGTCTTCTAAACAACAGTCCATAAATGCAAACTAGTTGCGTTTTTACCGGTAGTTGCTCGTAGTTTAGGTACTTGGATTATGCACGGCTCTGTTTAAAAGAATAGCTCGATGCAGCCATGATATCGAACCATGCGCGTCTGCTTTCATGGCCCACAGCTAATTCGGTGCAAATAATAAACAGTAGCTATGATCCTGCACTCTAATAATCAATGCACTGGCTAGAATTGTGACTAAATAAAATATACAGGAACGAAAACTAAAATAAATTAATAATTTAATAAGAAGGATTATATTTTAAGGTTTGTAATTGATTTAGACGACAGAAAATTTTGTTGAATATTCTTTACTCAAGAACGGACATCTCAAATAAACAGGAAGTGGTCCTACAATGTTCAGTTAAAATATAGACAGAAAACACCCTTAGCAAATGCAGTAAAGTTACGTTGAGAGAGTTATGAGAATGGTAGCAAAATCCCCTAACTATACAGTCATCAAAGATGAGCGAAAATTAAGTATATTACATGCTCACAATACACGAATTATTCACCAGCTCAAAACAGTTAAGAGTTCAACACAATGATTCACAAATGTAGTCATGTGATACAAGGAATAGTAACTCATACTCTATAGTCTATCCTCATTTCCTTAAGACAAGTATAAAAAGGGCTATTATAATAAAATGTCCTTTCAGAAGTTAAAGCATGGTAGCGGCCATTCACAGCCCAGAATCAATCACCTAGAAGACGGAATTGAGCACGCTACTATAGACAAATTTGCCGTCTTCCTGAACTCGCGCAAAAGTGTGCGTAATCGTTCCCTTGAGCTCTTCACTCAATAATTCCAAGTTTCCACTTGACTCTCGTTGTGTTCCGCTGCTATCTACTTTTCCATTGGCTGAAGGCGTCCACACCAAAAATATACTGCCCTTAAGACTTGATATGATTCAAGTTGACCACTTCTCGTATTAAACTAACATATTACAACACAATTTAAGTTAATAAATGTCATAAACACTCAGATAATTTACAATAAATATAAGTAACAGTTGGTTCATAAATAAATGAACCAGCATTCTCGTGCAAGTGTGCTCATGATAAAAGACAACAGATTGGCCTTAAGTATTGCTTAAACAGTTATTTATTCCTTCTTTACAGTAGCGACTTTTGGTTCTCTTTTCAACGGTAGTGTCCGCTAACACAATTGACTAACCACTTTGAAATTACCACAGTTTTTAATAGCACTTGCAATCAATATTTAAACAAAGTTACTGGCAAAATAGTAAACTGTTCATTAAATAACTACACAACTATGATAATACGAAATATTGATGCTGTGTTCATTTACTGTGTAACTGTGGAAGAAACAATGTCCTGACAAACATCTGCATAATGAAACACTTATGAAAGATGTCGTAAATCAATAAATAAAATAGATACAGATATGTAGCTTTTAGAGATGATAGCTATAGTTCAATCATCTGAGATAACGCCGTTGAAATCGCATGAAGCGATTAAAAGTTCTTAATTCAGAGGTTCATTGTATGTTTATTCATTGTGAAATATTATCTTCCGTAGTTTTAAAGATACTGTAATTACTATTGTGGTACTGGATGCCCCTCAATGTTCTGAGGTCGCCGATATATTTAGATCTGTATTAATATTTGACTGTAAATTATTGTAGTCTCTCATAGAGCTGTAGGAAGCCATGTTTAAGATTCTCTGACCATTTCTTAGAGCACCCACTGCACAAATGTCATGCGAGTAAGAGCCATCATAATTCCCAGCTTCAGGATTTTCCCCATTTCCGGCGAAGTCTTTGTATCTGGACTCGATAGCACCGGTCACCTAGCCGGAAGCTGGAACTGCTTTGGCGCGTCCTGAGACCTGGACCCACTAGCGATAAGCTGTACAACAAATTCATCTTACCTCACACCAATGCTGGACTGCCAATTAGCTTGCCTAAATACGCGTAATGTTGCACTATCCCACGACTTCTGTAGCTCAGTGCACCACAACTACCACAAATGCTTGTGCTGGAACCTTTGTGTTTGACTTACATCTGGCGGTCCTCTTCTTGCAGAAACTGGGCAATACTGACATAGTCCACTGTGAGCATCTGTCGAAACAGGTCCGTCACCGATGATGGTTGGGGAATTTCTGCTCTGACCAAGACCTTATGAAACTCGAGGCGTTATCTGCCATAGTGTGGTCATCCTAGGGTCTAACAATTGCGATCTGCAATATAAGTTGTGTGGACCTGACAGTACCGAGATAGCTGAACTTTCATCCTAAAAAGAAGTGAAGGATAACAGCTATGACCCAGCGGGGTGCGCGTTATAGGAGTGGTATGACGCTGTGATAGTTCTGTTTGGGATAATCAGGATTTTCGCGAAATACTCGGTTGTATTGCGGCATAATACCTACGTTTGAACTGTTGTGAGATCTCCCACGTCTGTGACATTCTTGATGGATCATTCTCTTTATGCAGCAACAAAATCTGTATGTGGAAGGCAACTGTAGTAAGGTTGGCCATCAACTACACTTTGTTTCGCTAGTTGGTCCGCCATTTCGTTACGTAAGTTACCGGTATGTTCCTTGCTCCTTAATAATTGGACACGTTTATATTGACTTGCGCCCTGATAGATTAATCGTATTACATCGAACATATGACGGTTTGTGTTGGAATCCCATTGCTGCTTTTCCAGTGCACTCCTCAATCCGTGATAATAAGGAAATCGTCGAATTGATCTGCCGCATATCGAAGGGCCTCCTTAACTGCAAAAACTTTATCAGCGAAGATGGAAGGAACTGGTTTCTGCCGAAATCTTAAACATAGCCCAAGGCAGTGGATGCCCGCAGAAATAAGCAAAGCCAGTACCCTCACTTGTTCTGGAGCAGACAGTGAAAATTTTGATTGGTGAGGGCCACGTTGATGAAGTCAGATGGGAAACATCGGTAGAAATAGTTAAAGCTCGATTCGACGCGCTGGGCTGAAAGAAGAAAGTGGGTTGGTATTTCAGTATGTCGTATTCTGAGCTCAATTTAGGAGGCAGAGAGTCTTTTAGGATGTAGGTATGACGTGTCTTTACTGTCTGAATCTCTAAACTAGTAGAAGTACCATTCCCCGTCGAATCCTGGCGACGTGCCCATTTCCCTCAATGAGGCAGTGCAGATTTTGAATAAGAGTATGAACTGTGCGCTCCTCTACTGAGGATGCATTTGTCAGCCAAGAAAGTCCTTCATAATTGAATGAGAATCTCGGTTGCCTCCATCAAAAGCGCATTCACAGGCGTAGAATTCACTACCTCAAGACATATTCGTATGGCACGCTACGGCAGAGTATCGAGCTTGCTAGTAAGATGTCGAAGCCTTGCCACACAACACGCTCCCATAATCCAATACAGACCGAATCATGCCGTAGTAAAGGGTGAATAGAACTGTAACACCAGCTCCCCAACATACACGGGATACCGCTCGACCGACCTTGGAAATAAAATATTCCGTAGGGCTTGCCCACGTCAGTCTGCTCTTGACAAAGAGTCCAAGCCATATGACTGAGCTCCTTACAGGAATAGTGAAAGGCCCTAATATTATCTCAGGCGTTGTTATCGTCCATCCTGCCGTGTAAAGACAACCGTCGAAGATTTGGTATCTGCCGGGTTCAGTCCAGATATGCACGTCCACAAGTACAGTACGTCCCCCAATCGATCAAACCACCTTAGCGTTATCTTCACGCTAAGAGAAAACGTATACATACAAATGTAATTGTCATACATTAGGGTTTTTACTGAAGGATCAAAGATTATGCCAAGGTCTCATGAGTACACTGCATAAAGAACAGGACTTAAGATGGAGCCTTATGGTAGTCCTCTATAGACGAGACGCGGTCCATGCAAGGTATTGTCCTGTTGTCTGACGCAGATAATACGTTTCGTAGGAGAAAGCAAAGGTTTCGGGTAATGAGGTCTGGGACACTCATCGACTGGAGCTCCCATATGAGGACGTTCACTTCCACATTCTCATACGCACCGTAAACATCGGAAACCAGTGTTGTCAAGTAACCATTGGAAGAAAAAGTACGTTCTATGTCCGTAGTTAAGAGACTTCGGCTGTCTATCGTGCCTTTTCCTTTTCGAAACCCGTATTGAGAGCGAGACAGAAGTGAGTACCTCTCAAACCACTATTCCAGTCGGCGCTTCATGATTCTTTCTAACGTCTTGAACACGCAAGAAGAGAGATTATGGGACGGTATGAACTGTCTAAATCAGGGCCGTTGCCAGGTTTGAGTATGGGAACAATTAGTTAAGTTCAAATGGTTCTGAGCACTATGGGACTTAACATCAGAGGTCATCAGTCCCCTAGACTTAGAACTACTTAAACCTAACTATCCTAAGGACATCATACACATCCATGCCCGAGCCAGGATTCGAACCTGCGACCGTGGCAGCAGCGCGGTTCTGGACTAAAGCACCTAGCGGCCGGCTAATTCGTTAAGTTCGCCATCGTTAGGGAAGTTGCCTAGTTCCCATAAATGACTATAGATGTCGAGCAATATGTGTTAGGGTTCATCCGGGAAAAATGGTTATCATTCTGTAAAGGATGTCGTCATACTCTGGAGCAGCATCGCTAGTACGTTTTAAGACACTCCGCAGTTCTGAGAATTGAACGGTTGTAAGTAAAGACTGTGTCGTTTCCATGGACGAAGGAGAAGCAGCATGCGAGGTTAGCAGTGATTTAGGGATGACCGATGGGGATGCGGCGATTTCTGTGAAGTCATCCAGCCAACCATGTAAACCTTTACCCAATGGGGGGACCTGTTTCGGAAATTGTGCATGGTGAACCAAACCAATGACAACGAAGTTTCTCTGGTGAGCGTCTCACAAAACTATTTCCAGGACCGTTTCCTCCGCTGCTTCAAAAAAAGTTTGGTGGCGGTGGAAACCTGTTTTTATGTGAGGAAATTCGCCGAGGTGCGTTCTCCTTTACCGATGACATAGCTTTCGTTTAGCAACTTGTCTTGAGCAGTACCGACTTCACCATGGAACTCAAAGACCTTGGGCCTCTGGATCTGTGTGACTTGCCATTTGGAAAATACGACCACCACATTTATTAGGGAAATGAACAGATTGTATCATTCGTCTGCTTGCGATTGCAATTAACCTGCCTGGAGATTTTAATTTGATATATGATTTATAATCTTCCCAGTCTCCTTTGCGCATGTTCCATCTCCATGACGGCATGTATGGACCTGAATGACTCTCATTTATCATAGTTATGCCAATGGCAAGATGAGCAGATCCCTGCAGGTAGGGGCAGACCTACTACTTAAATTATTGGAAGATATTCGGAGAACACAAGGTAATATATATAGCAGATGAGCGTCTTCCAGGCGTCGGGATGAGAGTTGGGCAACCATTCTTCAGAATAAATAAATTGAATTCATCAACGATGTCAAAAAAAACTGATCCATATCTGTCGTTCATCTCGCATCCCCAGGTCATATGCGCACTGAAGTCTCCACAGAACAGGGAAGAGGGGCGGGGTCGACCTGATTGACTAATGTATGCCACCAGTCAATTTCTATTTTGGTTCCTAAAGGCAGTATAGAGCCTCAATGGAGAGATCTAAATTCTAGAAACGAGTGTGCACCGCTAAAGCCTCAAAGCCTTTTACGTCAGTGTGGTCGAAATATCTAGCAGAAGCAGGAACTGTGGAGCTAACGAACAATCCAACACCGTCTTCTTCGTGGTGTCTGCCTTACCGAAAAATGTGGACTATTGGGAACGACAACAATGAATGTGGTTTAAACAAAGTTTATGAGATAGCTACGAGGTCTATGTTTTGTAAAAGTAAATCTCTTTGCAGGGTTTTCGCTGTTGGAAACGACCGAACTGGCCTTCCATTTTAGGATTTCAATCGCCATTTTGCTGAGTCAGAGTTTCTAGTATAATCTGGCTTCTCGCTGTGGAATTTACTGAGCGTTGTGGTGCCGTTTGCATTTTGTGCATTACCTGCATGACCAGATTAAATAGGTTGTCTCACGATGTGAGTGAACCCAGAGGGGATGATCTTCATGCTTCCATATCCGGCGTGGAATGTGCGTTGCGAGAGTTGTTCGGCGATATGAAGGTGTGGTGTTGTGGTGGGTACAGACTGCAGCGAATCGGTCCCAGTGGCAGGGTGTTCGGGTGTGGAGGTGGTGGTGGCGTCCGTTGTGTTGTGGGCGCAGGGCGCGCGGCCTGGCGTCGCTGCTTTGTGACTGTATACGTGTCTTCTCAGTGCGGCCTAGCCGGCAGAGCTGGGAAGGCTCGCTCATCCCATAGGAGTGGGAGAGACTGCACTGTCTAGGCATACGGCCTATGTGAGATAGCGGTCTCGGCTTCCACGAATGTGACGCCTCACCTAGAAGCGACTTCCTTAATGTACACTCTTTGACATAAAACTTGACCGGCGGCCGGCCGCTTCAGAGGCTAAGTCCGCGCCGATCGCGACATGGGACAAAAAAACTGGCCAACTCGCTAATTCTCTAAGTCCGGTTATCTGCACAATCTGGCAACACTGTAGACTGCGGCACTTCCTGGAGGAAAACTTGTCCCATGATAGAGAAACTCGAGGCTGATTACGCCTGTGGTCTAGCGGTAGCGTGCGTTGTTTCTGTTCATAATGTCAGTGGATCGAGAGCAGCTGGCATAAAATATTTTTATAGCCTCTTCTGTCTGAATGCTGAAGACGTGAATGTAATGGTAGCGCAGATTCAATCTATTTCGCTTTGTGACACACCGATATCAAAATTTTATCCAGTAACGATTTTGCGGCAGATTTCCTGCAGACTGTCCTCCTCTGGACGCCGTATGCGGCAAAGCTCCGGGATCCATTTGCTGGCTACTGGCAGCGGCCGTGGCGACAGCAGCGGCGCTGCACTCCCCCGTTCTTTATCGAAAGCGCCTGCTACCGCTCATCGCTTTTGATGATTTAAAACGCTTTATTATTAAATGTTGCTCCACAGAAAATTTCTACAATTTCCATTCACGCTCAAAAGCAACGGAGACAGACGCCCTGATTAGTAGGCGGGTATTATATTACATTAATCGGCAAGAGCTGAGTATGGCCCGAAATTAATTTTATAGACTGGGACGAAATTAAACCACCTCACTACATTCGATGAATTTATAAATGCTTCATACCTCGTTTCTTTTCCTTTCAAACTCAATTATTTGTGCAACTTTTGGTCAATGTTTGGATGTTTTCGTCAAGCCAGAGTGAGCGTCTGTGGTGTAAAGTGTATTACAGTTCTTGTTTCATTCCTTATGGTAAGTCTATGCGATAAACTGTGTGAATACCTTGCAATGCATGCTCTGTAGCAGTGCAGGAACACTGCACATTTGGAGTTCCATGTATGGGTTCATGAAGTATTTATTGTTGATCGGAAGTGATAGTTAAGGTCATCAGATTTAAACCAGAAAAATTTGTCGTTTTGAAGGTTTCAGAGAACGGAAAGGAATTGCTAACGCCGGTGTTAGAAAACGTCTACAGTTAAATGCTATTGCAAAAATTTAGAAGAAGGGAACTATATTAATGAACATGTGCGCTTCATAAACAACCTTCTGACATGTTAGACCTATATGACGAACAAAGCTCAAATTTATATCGTTGACAGTCGGTTTGAATCTTTTCAGGGTCTATTTTACAGTGAAGCACCTTGGAATTTGCAAAGCAGAAATCCATGATATTAACTTAATTTACTAAGTCGAAATCGGACGAAGATTGATGTTTAAAGGCATTCTTCAGATTTCGCATAAGAAATTTTTACTAGCAGTTTGCAACTCCATTAATTAAAATGGAAAATAAAATGTTGTAGTCAGCGGCTTCTACCGTGATTCGAACTGCTATGTCTTATAGTACAAGCACTGCAACGCACAAGGGAACCTCTGAGCTAACGACACACTGGCGGCCAGAGGCGAAATGTAGTCACTGCGATGTTGCCTGAGCCTCAAAACGCAACCTTAAACACACGAACAGAGGAGGTGGAGATTACTGTTTTAACGTCCCGTCGACAACGATGTCATTAGAGACGGAGCACAAGCTCGGATTGGGGAAGGATGGGGAAGGAAATCGGCCGTGCCCTTCCTAAGGAACCATCCCGGCATTTGCCTGAAGCGATTTAGGGAAATCATTGAAAACCTAAATCAGGATGGCCGGGCGCGGGATTGCACCGTCGTCCTCCCGAATGCACACACAAACAGGTGTTACTTATGTGAAGAACGCCGTTCTTGGAGTCCAGAAATTAAATATACTTTCTAATTGTGTCATCTTGCAGTGGATTATATCGTACGAGTCTTCGATGTGGAAAACGAATGTCAAGTGAATTTAGCGAGGTAACGCCGACCTACACCCGGAAGTAAATGCACTATCAGAGTGTTGACAAATACTTGCTACGACGCTGCCATTTCTAGGCTCTCTGACGAGGCAGCTCTTCAGCGAAATGCTTGCCGTGATTCTCCGATACGGTTCTTCAGAGTGGAGACGCGCGCGCACGTTTGGTTTTGATGCGGCGTTCTCCCCTGATGGTTCCTGACGTCGCCTTGTGGGCTATGTATACATATGAGACATTCAATTATCATTAATCCAGAATCATACAAGTTTCAGCTTCCGGCGTGGAAGAAGGCTGTTGACGCCGACATTATATCATTTCAACGTAGGGAAAGCAAAACGGATCATTCAATGTTTCTCATTCAACATAAAGCATGTGAGATACTTTTCCGTAACGTTCATAATCATCTAAAAATACAAACGAAGTAAAAATACACCGGAAGCTTATTCGAATTGAATATAACGCTTTGCACCTCGATGTCGAATTTGTCCACTTGCAATCTTTTGCAGCATACACATAGAATGTCATGATTACCACGAGAATGAAGAAATATGTTGGTAAGGATGGAAGCAAGAAGAGACGCAGTCAACAAATATTCTATTCCTCATGGCATTCATTTCATTTGACACGTAAGAAGAGGTAAAGCGGGAATTTACTTTCGTTAACACGAAAGATATGCCGCACATATTGATAACGAGGAAGTCTGCGTCTTCATACGTTTCCTCCTTGAAATCTGTATGCTCTATTATATACTAAGTAGCCCGATCATTGTTTCAGTAATGTTACCCTCTTGTTTGACCCCGTAACGATGAACAGATTCCAAATGCATGTCTCCCTTCCTGGGTTGTTTTTTGTGTTTTATTGCTTGGAATTCCTGAAGCAGACCACTGTGCCTTCCCCCCTCGTGGGTTAGGTCTCAAAACTAAACCGCTTTGTATCCAATGGCATAATTTATTCAGACAGCATCAGCATAAGACTATCAAACAAAGCCTTCCATTTACAGTTGCAGCACTCTAACCAGCACTGACCAAAGTGTAATCCACGGTCATGGTCCTAAATTACCAGCTGTCTGCTACTGTGGCAAAGTCCGTACTACACTTTCGATTCCGCAGCACCATTTTATCTGGTAACACTGTGTAGTTGCACAGTTGTGCTACCAGGTCTGTCCTCACACTGTCAACTTTATGTATCTCACTTCTTCTGTAGCGTAGATCACGAGGAGCCGAAGTAAATGAGTGTATTCTGCATGACGTAACATTCAGTATTCCCTTCTTTCATAGCCACTCTTCATGTGCATCGATACCAAATAGGAATGCGAAAACTCTTGCGAGTGAGAGAATGACAATAACAATCGTAACAAGAACAAGCAAATAATGAATGATGTTTATTCCAACGCAGAACGAGAATGGCTTTAAATATAAAAATCTGTATCTATATCTATATCCATATCTATTGATCTTTGAGTTGGCACAATGCAAATATATTCTTAGCATTTAGTTACTGAATTTAGTTCTGGATGTTTGCAGAGAAAAGGAAAAGTCGGTACTTCTCGCTAGTGTAATATAATGTGAACCAGCAACTACCCTTTCCTTAGAACACGACTCAAGCAGGTCCTCAAGTAGGTAGCAAGGCACTGCTGCATTCTGTTCCCTGACATTGCTCTGATGACGGTTAATGCAGATAGTTCCGATTATGAAATACAAAACGTATTGCAGGTTAGTTCCTAGGATAGTAACATTAAATTTGCGTTGTAGACGGCACATCAACGTGACGACTATCCATATTACTCATCAATATAAAAAGACAATATTTTGGGAATTTAGCAGGATTACTCAAAATGAATTCTGAAATTGGGTGACTGACTGCACAGGTGCTAAACGTCGTCACGAGTATACGATGTCCTAATCGCATTAGGAATATGAAGATCGTCTTCTACAGCTCGCAACTTTCACATTGCTATCTCCACCCTACTCCAGACAGCCCTCGGTGGAGTTGCCGATGTTATGGAAGGCCTTCAAACCGACAACAGACCACATATTGAAAAATACAAGCGAATTCTCTTGCAGCGTAAGCTTATTGTAACTAATCTAAAAATTATTGGAGAGGAACATTGTCCTATTCAAAAAAAGTAAAATGTTACACACTGTTGACGTCAAACGGACATTATCTATGTCCTGTCTTGTGTCCTACTCATCTATAATATCAAGTGTACTATGAAAATGATTATATATAATGGATGATAGGGTAATGCATTGATACCAGATGGTGGGGGCCGGCCGGTGTGGCCGTGCGGTTCTAGGCGCTTCAGTCTGGAACCGCGTGACCGCTACGGTCGCAGGTTCGAATCCTGCCTCGGGCATGGATGTGAGTGATGTCCTTAGGTTAGTTAGGTTTACGTAGTTCTAAGTTCTAGGGGACTGATGACCTTAGAAGTTAAGTCCCATAGTGCTCAGAGCCATTTGAACCATTTGAACTATTTAGCACAAAATGACATTAAAAATTAAAGTTATTCACGAGCAGCTAGTTGAGAATATGTATGAACATTAAATGACACGACGAACTGAAATAATATGACGAAGAGTTCAGCGCTCACTGGGAATAGAGCCCCACACATAT
The DNA here is from genome assembly GCF_023898315.1 of Schistocerca nitens. Classification (NCBI taxonomy): domain Eukaryota; kingdom Metazoa; phylum Arthropoda; class Insecta; order Orthoptera; family Acrididae; genus Schistocerca; species Schistocerca nitens. Next base: position 357,528,809 of record NC_064616.1, on the reverse strand, counting down.
CGTTGTTGACTACACACAAAGAGACGTCAGCTACCGAATTTTTCTCCACCAGCTGCTCAGAATAGCATCTTGAACTTACAGTCATCTCGCAAATAGTTCTGTGTCTCACTGGGAGGTAAAAAGTCAGATATCGTTAGTGTTGACAACGAATGAAAATACATTAAAAATCAAAATTATTACCCACCAGCAGATAGGTGTTCTCATGATAGAGCTTGATAATACATAATTACATCTTTAGTGCTGGGCCAGGATTCGATCCCATTAACGCGTAATATGTGAAGGTGTTGAGGAATCTGCAGTTTTGAACAAACAACAAATTGTAGCCGAGCTGTATTGCCACGAAGGGATCAAATTCCGCGTTAAGGGCGGTCTGAGTTGCATTCCCAGTTTAGAACCAATTTTATCGACATACAGAAGCTCAAATAAAAGATGGAATAAGTGTCCTGTGACCATACATAGCGTTTGTGTCGTCACTTGAAATAAATAACTAGTATAAGAAAGGTTACTGGTGATAGAGTTTCTACATGTCGCCACTCCAGACTTTATTGTGGTTCAACCTACCGTCTACTTGGTAAAGAAGGAATATCATCTTTAATGTGAATTTTCAGACCACGCAGCCATTATATCTCCTTCACTTGGTGTAGCCAGGAGAGAATGGAATCTGTCTCTCCCTATCTAAAATCATTGACGGAAGTGGGAATCGAACCCAGACCATAGGTATAACAACCTACCATCAGTCCAACAGACCACGAAATCCTCTTCTCTGCGAGTCATTTTTCTATCGTAACGCAGTTGCGCCACACTGGATGAGAATTCTGACACACAGGCTCCCTGTAGTAATTTGCAGCATGTTCAGTAAATTCATTTACTTGGTTGACCGAATCACCATGAACGAGCTGCCTCGGCTACCCAGTGCATACATTCGACTATTTTGTAATCACAGAAATAAAATCACGTAACTGCCACCTACACACAACTACCAACAGTGTAGGATGCAGAAGTTTAAATAGGAAGTGTTCCTTTCCACTTGAGCTATTCTATTGCGCTATCTGTTACTAGAAAACGTCGTTCAGTCCAAAAGAAAAGCTGTAACTGTTTGTCTCTCAGAAGTCAAGACCTGGCCATATGCATAATCTCACAGTGCTGTGGAATCCAAAAGTTCTGGAGGAATAGTTGCCGAGCTCTGGAGCTGCTGTAGCTACGTGTCCGCTTGTAGCATAGATAAGATGTCGCGAGTTCGAATACATTCAGTGCTACATTTTTTAAAACGCAATTCTGCTCTCTGCTGAAGGTATCAATCTAATGGAACTTTGAACATAATTCCCTTCACTTCTCAACCCAAAGTAGTCGCATGTGGAAAAAGGGCTAACTACTGTGACATTTTGTTCTATTCAGGTTTAATAGACAGCAGGCAGCAGATGCATCTCGAAGATGTGCAGGGAGAGCGCATCGTGCCATAATATGTCAGAAAAGTATTTTCTACATTAGCCGTCGTGTGGTAGTGATATTTTATTCTTCTTCAAACTTTGTTTGACAGCTTTAACTCAGAACAAGTTTTCTACATGCATGTAATCAATAAACTGCATGTGCATTGTCAGACTGTCATAGGTAACATCAGAGAATTCGCATATATCGTTGATGATTAATTTCTCTCTCATGTTTACTATTGTTTTAACAACACTAAATGAAACCTTACGAAAATTGTGCACTGTATTATAAGAAATGAAATAAAACTAACCATGATAACCTTACGACGAAAGTATCTGTACACAAGCATGCCTCTATCGACACGAATTAGTAAAATACTACTCACTTAGATTTTGATTGGGTCTGTGTTTAATTGGTATGCTGTGTCATACTCAAGAGGTATGCAAATGTGGCATTTCATAAATATAGTTACGTCTTCCTAGAAACCCAAAATTCGCTTGGCAGCAGCGGAAAGAGGCCTTACCTGTTGTGCAGCATTGTAAGTTTTTCAACATTGCACTATGAGCTGAAAGCACTTTCTTGCGATTTCCTTATTGATGTTTGATCTGACTGCTTGTAGCTCTTTCACAGAAGGGATAAAAACGTTACAGTCAGTGAGACTGGAACTGCGAACCGTAACAGACGCTTTTTCACAGGTCAGCACGTTACCACAGGGCTGGCGAGGAGGTATGGGTCTCAGCTTCCTATTACGAGGGCAATAGTAACTAGAACTCGTAAACCGCTATTTGAAGGTCGAGATTAGTTGCGGTTTCCACCTGCAACGACTTTCCTGGGCTGAAAACCGTAAATTTTCAATCTTTTGTTACCCTTCAAGCGATGATAACTCAGATTATTCAATGGAAATGACAGGTAAAATCAAGTGAACGTTGAGGCTTAATTCCGTGCACACCAGGAAGTAACTCGTCGATCACAGAGTTGCCAAACATACGTTGCCTTGTTGCCAAATCTCAGTTACAGTACCAGCAGGAAGAAGACGAACCGATGTGATCCTACAGCGGTCTGGGAAGTGACCACAGCTGGTGTCTCCAAGTCGCGGCTGCTACGGCCTGGAATACGTAATGCGTCTGATTCCCTTTCTGTAACTAGGTTTAGGGACTGGAGCGTAGTTACTAATAATACTCAGAACTGACTGCAAACTGAGCATCATAAATCAGTAACTCTCATTGTTGTTTTTATATTTCTTTCGTAAGTGTACTCAAAACTAAGAAAGTCATTCACAGGCGTTTTCGTGCCTCGCCGATAGTCGAGCACAACATACAAATAAAAATAAAAAAGAATGTGTGTGTGTGTGTGTGTTTGTGTGTGTGTGTGAGAGAGAGAGAGAGAGAGAGAGAGAGAGATAAATAAAAAGCAATGAGAGAGAGTGTAAAAAATTGTTGTAAAGAAATTGAATCATGGTATTTAAAGAAATCTTTCATTAAAATGACACGTTCCACATCATTACGAAATGTCGTACTCATGATCTATGGAACAAGAGTTAATCTAATCTAATCTAATCTAATCTAATCACATCATATTGATGATTAGCCATGAAGAGTCATGAATTACCGAAATTTTGGCCCATACCAGTAACCAAATCTAAACTTGGAAATAAAAGACGACAATTTTTGTAATAAACCGTGACTCCTATCAAGACCCTTTCGTCCCTGTTATCTAACCACGAAAGATGTCTGATATACCTCCATTCTGAAGTAACAATGTGTGCATGCATTTAAAGATGAAGTGCATGATGTGAAGTTCTGTGACGGAGATACGAACCCAACACGTAATCCGGTTGTTAACTAAGAAAAATCAAATGTTACGTATCGGTTTTTCTTACGAGCCGCTAGGTGTCTGAATCTAAAATAAGGATACAAACTTTTGTGCCTAAGCGACAATCGAACTGCACACCTACCGTGCATCCACGAATATAGCTTAAGTATCAGTTGCTTACTCATGAACAGTAAGATGTGTGCGTGTTTGACCAGAAATAACGACACCTGTTGCGATTGTTGGAAACACATGAACAGACATTGAAATTGCGCGTTAATTTTCACT